>NW_022437036.1:30325-47055 GCF_009761245.1 Sapajus apella
CCTGCCCCGGCCTCCCTCCTGCCCTGGCCTCCCTCCCTCCGGCCCCGACCTCCCTCCCTCCGGTCCCGGCCTCCCTCCCTCCTGCCCCGGCCTCCCTCCCTCCCGCCCCGGCCTCCCTCCCTTCTGCCCCGGCCTCCCTCCTGCCCCACGTTCCTCCCCAGACTCTGGAGTTCCACTTAGGAGCAGAGCTTGAAACCAAAGGCCGGCACCCTCACCCCCTATGTGGTCCCAGGGAGATCTCACTTCTCTTGTTGATCCGTGGTACTGGATCCATGTTGCCCACCACCTCATGACCCTCACGGGGCTCTCAGCGTCCTTCCACCAAGACCTTGTGGTTATCTGTGACTTTTTCAAATCACAGAAGCCCTGGAGTCATCCTTGACCTTCCCACTGCCAGGGGACACGTCCCCCGTAATCCCTCCTTGCCCGGCCCCAGCTTCCCTCACCTCTCCCCACCCTTCCCATCGCTCCCCTGGGCTCTGGCGAGTGTTCCTCCTAAAACACAGGGTGATCACCTCACTGCTGTCTTCAGACAGTCGCTTTGTTCCAGGACCAAACAGGGTCAGGCTGCTGTTTCTCGTGGCCCGATAACACAAGATGCCAATGAACTGGGGAGTAAGAGGTTTTATGTCTGCAACCGCTTACAGGGAGAAGGCCTGGAAATGATCACCAGACCAACTGAAAATTACAAAGTTTTCCAGAGCTTATACACCTTCTAAGCTGTATGTCTACGTGTAACTGTGCGTTCAGCTAAAGACATACGTGATTAACTTCTTTTAGTCTGTAACTAAGATCTAAGTCCTGAAGACCCTCTTCTGGAGCCTCAGTAAGTTTACTTAATATAAATGGGTCTAGGTGCTGGGGTGATTACCCTTATCTTGTCTCCTGCTAAATCATAATGGTATGGGGAGTTCCTTTAGACCCCAATAAACTTGATTGTGGAGGCGTGGGGATTTTCTTCAGACCCCAATAAAACTTGTTTAATACTAAAAAGGGTCCTGTTAAGAATTTGTTCATTATCTTGTCATGCTTCAAGGCCCAGGAAAAGCCAAGGCAGAACTCTTGGTGGGCTCTTTGTTACATTCCAACCTTTATGTAAAGGCAGTGGCTCCGTCAGCTTTGCATGTGTAACCTGGCTACTCAGTCCATTCTGGAATAGTTGTAATGGAGGCCTGAGTTAGCGAGACCTGGCCTGCCACACCTTCAGACTCTTGCTTGGTTTTCCAAGGTGTGTCCTCCATTCCCCTCCGTATCAGCTCCCACTACTATCAGCATTCATAGCATTAACCCTTCATAAGGTACATACTGAGCACTCTACATAGGTTATTTCCATGAAATAGGTACTAGTATGACTTCGAGGAGAAAAGTGGACCGTGACATCAGGAACTGGCCTGGCGCTCACATCAAGGCCACGCGGCCTCCTATTGGACATAAATAATCTCGTGGAGGAGCACCATCATGACCCAAGGCCATGTCATAATTTTGTCTAAGCACAAACAAAAATAGGGGCACTGTACCACCCACAGAACCTAAGACATGTCCTTTCCCAGTTAGTAGCAATGACCCCAGGTCCTCTACCAGCTACAGCTGAGCCTCCCTCTGCCCTGGCCTCCTCCCAGATAACATCTACCTAGAAGCCCAGAGAACTGCTCTTTCCCCCCACCCCCACAATTCCTGAGGGCATCTAATCCACGAAAAAAATCATACAACTCAAGCCCATGTTTTTCAGTAAGTTTTCCCGACACCTCTTACTGAGATGCCCGGCAGTTCTCCATGATCTGCGCCCTCCTCACTGCAACCAGTGACAGTCCCAACGCGTTCAATTACAGGCATGTTCCTTGTGGCCTTCGGCTTGACGGCATGGATACCTCCATTTTACAGATGAGGGAACTGAAACTACAAGAGGTCAGCTGGCTTCCTGTACTTACCAGCTAGGAGTAAGTACAGGAAGGTGGATGAGAATCCAACTGCTGCCCTCACCCTCCTCCAGGCTCCTCCCACGCCCAGCCACAGGGAGCTTTCTGAATGTGTCTCCAGTGTCCCCTTGCCCATCCCCTTGCATCTGTCCACTCATCTTTGTCGTGTCTGCAGGAGGAACCTCATGCAAGGGCCTGAGGCACGGGTGCGGCCGGGTGTCTGAGGAGCAAATGGCTAGAGCCACATGTGGGAGGTTGTGTTCTCTTCAAAATGCACTATTTTTATTATGGTAAAATATACAAAACATTTTAACCATTCTTAAGTGTACAGTTCCGTGGTATGAAGTACATTTACATTACCATGCAACCTCACTACTATCCAGCTCCAGATTTTTCTCATCATCCCCAACTGGAACTCTATACCCATTCACATTAAAAATTCTCAGCCAGCTAGTAATGGAGGGGCATTTCCTCAGCTTGATAAAGAACATCTACACAAAACCACCAGCTTATGTCATACTTAATGGTGAGAAAGTGGACCTCTTCTCCTTAAGAACAGGCATAAGGCAGGAATGTCCCCGCCCGCTACTTCTGTTCAACATCATGTAGAAGTCCTAGCTGATGCAATAAGACATGAAAATAAGGTATACAGACTGGGAAGGAAGAAATGAAACTGTCTTTGCGCACAGATGATAAGATAAACTGTGTATCATATCCTGAGGACTCTACCAAAAAAAACCTCCTGAAACTAATAAAAGTGACCACAGCAGAGTTGCTGGACCCAGCGGCGCCCCCCGGCCTTATCCTTAGAGGACATGTTCTGAGACCCTGCTGGGGATTTGTACCAGACCCTGGAGTTCATACAGGAATGCCTGAAACCAGGGATAGAAGCAAGTCCTATATATACTAAGCTTTTTCCTCTATATGGATCATCTGCGATAAAGCTTAATTTATAAATTAGGCATAGCAAAAAGATTAACAATAACTAATAATAAAATTGAACAATTATAACAATGTACTGTAATAACAGTTACATGAATGTGGCCTCTCTCTCAGCGATTAAGTGATGAATGGGCAGGTAGTGTATATGACATGCGTATGCGGAACAGAAACGTGACTCAGGTACCGGGCAGCATGGAGCAGGAAGGCACAAGATTTCATCACACTGCTCAGAGCGGCACTCAATTTAAAATGTACAAATTATTTCTGTAATTTTCCAATTAATATTTTTAAATTGTGTTTGGCTGCAAGTAACTAAAAACATGGAAAGCAAAACCATAGATGGGGGACTACCATGTAAGGTTCATAAACAAAAGCCAAAATTGCTTTCCTATACACCAGCAATGAACAGTTGGACTTTGAGATTAAAAACGCAATACTGTTTACAAGAACACCAAAAAATGTGATGCTTAGGCATAAACCTAACAAAACAGTACCAGATCTATATGAGGAAAACTACAAAGCTCTCAGAAAATAAATCAAATATTTAAATAGACAGATACCCCATGTTTGTGGAGAGGAAAACTCAGTGGTGCTAAGATATCAGTTCTTTCCAACTTAATCTAGAGATTCAATGCAACACCAGTCAAAATCTCGCAAGTTATTTCATGGATATCAACAAACTGATTTCTAAAGTTTATATGGAAAGACAAAATACCCAGAATAGCCAACACAATACCGAAGAAGAACAAAGTTGGAGAACTGACGCAACCATACTATAAAGTTACAATAATCGAGACATTGTGATGTTGGCAAGAGAAGAGAAGTGGATCAACGGAATGTCATAGCAAGTCCAGAAAGACACACAGATCAGTCAACTGTTCTCTGACACGGGAGCAAAAGCAATTAAGTGGAGAAAGAATAGTCTTTTCAACGAATGATGCTGGGGCAGCTGAACATCCACATGCAAACAAAAAACTAGACACAGATCTAGTTTTTACATAAAGTTCTGGAAGATAATATAGGAGAAATTCCTGGTGGTGGTGGGGTTAGTGATGGCTTTTTTGACAAGTCAAACACACCATCCATGAAAGTAAAAATTGGTAAGGTGGATTGTGTTAAAATTAAAACTTCTAGCTGGGCATGGTGGCGCGTGCCTGTAGTCCCAGCTACTCAGGAGGCTGAGGCAGGAGAATTGCCTGAACCCAGGAGGCGGAGGTTGCAGTGAGCCGAGATCGCGCCACTGCACTCCAGCCTGGGTAACAAGAGTGAAACTCTGTCTCGAAAAAAAAAAAAATTAAAACTTCTGCTCTATGAAAGACACAAGTCTTACCTTATGACCCAGCATCTGCACTCCTAGGTATTTACTCAGATAACCACTATGTCCGCACAAAAAGTTGCACATAAATTTTTAAAACAGCTGTATTCACAATTTCCAAAAATTGGAAGCAACCAAGATGTCCTTCAATCAGCGAATTAATAAACAAACTCGTCATGCCGATCAGTGGAGTATTAATCAATGATAAAAAGAATGACCTCGGAGTCATGAAAAGACAAGGAGGAACTTTAAATGCTTATTGCTAAATGAAAGAAGCCAGGATGAAAAGGCTACATATTAACACTATGTGATTCCAATGATAAGACATTCAGGAAAAGCGAAAACTGTAGAAACTATAAAAAGATCAATGGTTGCCAGGGATTGGGGTTGGAGGGAGAGGGAGAGATGAACGGGCAGAGCACAAAGGAATTGTTAGGGCCCTGAAACTATTCTGTATGACACTGTAATGGTGGACACATGTCATTATGCGTTTCTCAAAACCCATATCACTAGCAGGTGCAGTGGCTCATGCCCTTTGGGAGGCTGAGGCAGGAAGAGTTCAAGACCAGCCTTGGCAACATAACGAGACCTCATCACTACAAAAAAAAATTAGCTAGGGGTGGTGGCACAGGCCTGTAGTCCCAGTTACTCAGGGGGCTGAGGTAGGAAGGATTGCTTGAGGCGCGGAGGTGGAAGCTACGGCGAGCAGTGATTGTGCCACTGCATTCCAGTCTGGGTAACAAAGCCTGAGTCTGTCTCCAGGAAAAAAAAAAAGAACCCACAAAACAACAACAAAACATGTAACTGCAACACAACGAGTGAACCCTAATGTGAACTATAGACTTTAGTTAATAGCAATGCATCAAAATTGGTATATTAATTGTTACAACATACCATAGTAATTCAAGATGTTCCTAATAAGGAAAATTGTGTGCAGGAGAGGGGTCTATAGGAACTCTTTGTACTATCTGCTTAGATTTTCTGTAAACCCCGAACTGCTCTTTTGTCATTTGTTTTAAACAGTGAAAGATTTTTCTCAGACATACAAAGCTAAAAGAATTCAGTAGCAGACCCACACAATGAGAAATATTAAAGGGACAGCAGATGA
Source organism: Sapajus apella (assembly GCF_009761245.1). Lineage (NCBI taxonomy): Eukaryota > Metazoa > Chordata > Mammalia > Primates > Cebidae > Sapajus > Sapajus apella. Next base: position 35,607 of record NW_022437036.1, read on the forward strand.
AGCAGATGGAAGAGTAGATCTACATTTAAGAAGGAACACTGGAAATGAGAACTCCATGAGTAAATATGTAAGGTTAATTTCTCAGTATCTCTCAGCTCTGGCTAAGGACACAACTTCTCACTCTATTTACCTCTGTGATATGTTTGTATGATACGCAGTGTTGCTTTTGCAATGACAGCAATTTAATTTTTTTGTTATCCTCTAAGGGTTTTACAAATAGCACCCCATTCTCCTTTTTTTTTTTTTTATGAAGGTCTCACTCTGTGACCCAGGCTGGAGTGCAGTAGTCCAATCTCATTGCAACCTCCACCTCCCGGGTTCAAATGATTTTCCTGCCTCAGCCTCCCGAGCAGCTGGGATTACAGGTGCCCACCACCATGCCCAGCTAATTTTTTTTTTTTTTGTATTTTTAGTAGAGATTTCACCATGTTGACCAGGTTGGTCTCGAACTCCTGACCTCAGGTGATCTGCCCACCTCAGCCTCCAAAAGTGCTGGATTACAGGCACGAGCCACCGCGCCAAGCGGCACGCTATTCTTGAAGAGACTCCTGAGTACCAGATAGTGGCTGCCTTGCCATTTCCCTGCTCAGTACTTGGTGGTGGGCAGGTGTGGCTGAGTCAGGGCTGGCTGGACGAAGGGGAGTCAGAACAAGAAGCTCTGATGGACGCTGTGCCAGGAGCTTTCCCCCCATGCGAAGCAGAAAGCAACGCTTTCACAAGGGAAGCGGGTGAACATGTGAACAGGCTCCGCAGAAGCCACCCTGCATCCTCAGCCCCTTCCCTGCCACTCTTCCAACATCGCCCCTGGTGCTTTCTGCAGTCTGGTGGAGGAGCAGGGTCTCACGCCCACTCTGGGTGTCCTGGACCTCTGAGATACCTGCCCACAGATGCATCAACACGGGTTGGCTTTGTCAGGGCCTCGGGGCAGGAGGCCTGCGTTCCTGAGGAATGGCCTTACACCTGGTTTCTCAAGGAGACAGGATGGAGGCTGATATGAGGAATTTACCGCCAGGTGTCACTGCTGCACAGCTGCGCTCTTGGCAGGGGACAAACTGGGTCACCTGGAAGGGGAAGTTGTTCTTCCTCATTTTAATCCCCGCAGCCAGAGTGGAATGAGCCCGTCTGTTTTCAGACACCTGTCAAGGCTTCTCTGCTATTCATGCCACACAGGTGACAGCAGTTTGATGTTGATCTGAAAATACCGGTGAACTCAAATGTATTCACATGTATAAGATGGTTGGAAATAATTCTTAAAAATTATTTCTTATCTTCAAACAAACCACTTCATGTGGGCATAGGGAAGGGGTCTGCGACGTCAGCTTTGCTGGGCCTATCGAGGAGACACATACGTATCCCCTGTTGGTGCTGTTTCTCTGGGGACCCTGGCTCATACAGGTCCTCACAGAGAAGTGGTGTCACACTCAGGGCCCAGAGCCCTGTCCACAGGACACCTGAGGTGGGAGTGCCTTGACTGACACCCACACTTCCTAGGATGTGGGACCTAGGGTTCTTGGTGGCGTCGCTGCCGCTAACAGGAACTCCCCTGTGCCAGCTCTTGCACCACTCCCCACTCCTCACTACCTCTTGTGAATGGTGAAAGGAGAGGAACGTGCGAGTGGGTGTCGGCCTTGAAGACGGAGGGGCGCCCCCAAAGAAACATCTTTCTACAACAGGTGGTAGACCAGACTTGTCGTGAGGATGAGGTGGTAGCAGAGGATGTTTTCACTCCCTGGACACCAGGTGGGTTGCAGCTGGACCTGGAGGTGCAGACAGGAGGGTCTTGGGTAACACTTCTGAACCAGGCTGGCAGCTGCTGTCAGACATCAGGTAGCCAGCAACCCACCAGGAGCCGACCTCGAAGCCAAGAGGGGTGGCTGATATAGATGGGAGATGTAGGGATGTCCCAGCAGTGTCATACATGGGCGAATCTGGGGCCACAGTGCACCTTTGCAGAATGGCTTTATGTGGCAGGCAGGGGTGCCAGGCGCAGGGAGAGGTACCCAGCTGCCAGCTGTCTGGAGGGCGAGCTCCAGGTCAGCTTCCCCCAGGCAGCCTAGTGCTGGGATTTGGGTGAGGAAATGCCACATGGAGCCGCCTGCCCTGTCTCAGCACTCATCCAGATGTCCCCAGTGACTTGAGGCCAGCCTGGACTCCCCCTCCACACAGCACTGTTTGCCTGCAAGGGCAGATCGCTCTATTGGCCCTGGGCATCGAGGGTTAGTATGACAAGTCCCTCATCTCAGGGATCTTGAGCAGACAAATACACCAGAAAACTCACCAGCAAGGTCACTCCACTGCCCCAAGTCCCCTGTGTTTGCATCTCATTCAGTGTCAAAGTCTGGCGGTGGCTGAAGCCCCTCATCCCTCATGCTTCCCTCTGCCCCTCCCCCTTGCCCAGTCCCACTGGCTGGCACCCTTCCTCCCTCCCACCTGGTGGGACACGTATGACACTTCTGGGGCATCCCTACATCTCCCATCTACATCAGCCACCCCTCTTGGCTTCGAGGTCGGCTCCTGGTGGGTTGCTGGCTACCTGATGTCTGACAGCAGCTGCCAGCCTGGTTCAGAAGTGTTACCCAAGACCCTTCTGTCTGCACCTCCAGGTCCCCGCCCCTGCCTCGGACACCCACAGGGCTGGACCTCGCCTCCCTCAGGTCAAGTGCAAGCCCCTCAGAAGGGGCAACCCCTGACCACCACTGTGTCCCATTTTCCCTCCGTGATTTCTCTGTAGCTCTCTTCCCCAAATCCAGAGGCAGATGAGGCTGGAGAATTTGCCTCCATTTCGAGGAGACTTCGTGGTCTCCAGCCAGTCCCACCTGCCCTGAGGAATGGTCAGATTGTCCCCAGAGGCAATGACATCTACCTGGCCTCCCCTGCCCTCCTCCTCAGGCATCCTGACTGGGGGCCCAGACGGTTCCCAACTCTCCTGAAGCTGGAGCAACCCAGCGGTGAGCTCCCATCTTTCCCTGCCCTGTCCAGGCAGATTCTTCCTGGCGTCTCCTACCCTTCCCACTGGCCGGGGGACCAGCGCATCCTCTTCTCCTCTGGCCCCTTAGATACCCACTGGATCCTACTGCTCTGCGAGGATCCACTCTTCTTCTGGATGTGCTACAGGGACCATGATGTGGGTCTGAAGGCAGCAGCTCTGGACTTAGGGGCCTGCAGGCAAATCCTGGCTGCACAGCCAAGCCATGTGTGACTCCAAGCAGCCTTCTGGGCCTCCCTGGGCCTTGGTTTCTTCACCTGCATGATGTGGCAATCCTATTGCCTGTATCACAGGTGGCTGAGAGGAGGAAGGAGCCCACATACGTAGAAAGGGATAAGATTCAATAATGGTCAGTCTTTATTTCTCCTTCCCTGCTCACAGCTGAGCCAACTAGGGCTTCTGCGTGGGGTGGGGGCTAGGGCAACCATAATCGAGCCCTTATACATTTGGTGCCTGATGGGGTCTGAGATTACCCACCCATCAGGGGTCCCAAGCAGTGGCCCAGGGGGTTACGGGGTGGAACCTGCAGCACTTCTGGCTGGTCTTTTCTAGGCAGCAGGCTGGTTCTCACATGGCTCCTCGCCATCTTTAGTCATAAACCTTACCAGGTTTGTCTTCTGCTATTTTGACTTCTACAGAGAGAGCTGTGACAGAATAAAAGACAAGAAAAACACTTCTGACAGTGTGCGAAATAAATAGGCAAAAGCGTGTCTAATTTGGCAAAAGGTGCCTCATGAGCAGAGATGAATGGTTCCCATGAGGAGTGCTCACTGGGTGCTGGAGTGGTGGCTGCAGTGTCCTGCTCAACCTCCTGCTCCCATGCTGGTGGGGGCGGCGAGGCTTCACACACACCCCCTACCCTCCAGCAAGGTTTCTCACCCTGGAGTGGTGGATGCCCAGGGATGGTCTGCAGGGCTGAGACTACCATACCCTCCAACTTCATGGGCTCCCAGTGTGCCCCTCAAGACCTGGACTGGCTCAAGAGGCTGCCGGGGCGTGGCCAGCTCTCAGGAGCTGCAGTCGGCTCAAGCAGACAGCGAAACTGTCACACGACTTGCTGGGAGGGTCTCCTTGGAGCTCAGGAAAGTCACTGCGTCCACATGGTGGGCAGGGCACAGACTGTGCTGCTGTACACACATCCCTGCATGGCTTCATTCCGATCCAAAATAACCATCCATGCCTCCCCCACTTCATACACCTGCCTTGTCAGGGCTGCTCTATGGCTGTCCCAGGGGGTGGCACATAGCACGAGCTGGGTGCTCTGCAGAGGCGTTCACATTCATGTGGCACATCAGGCAGTTGTGGCCCCTCTTGGCAGCTCTTGTATGGCCATGTGACCTTCAGCTGGGTGAGTGAAGACCAGGGGCTGATGGGGGTTTGGGCCTCGCTGGGCTCAGAGAGGGCCAGGTGGGAGCAGCGGGCAGGCTGTTGTGGTCACCCAGCCATGTGTCATGATGCCTGTGGGGCATCCAAGTGCAGACCCAGAAGGTACTAGAGCCAGGGACAAAGGATTGGGAGACAGTGTGGGAGTTCTCTGCACATAGCAGACATCGGCCTTGGGAATGAGGAGAAAAGGGCTGAGACACAGGCTGGGACAGCCCCGAGGCAGCTGCAGACGAGGGTGGAAATCAGGAAGGAGGACAGGCCAGGAGCACATAAGCAGGTGAGGGGAAGATACAGTGGAGGGAGAGGAGGAGGGAGCCACAGAAGGTGCTGGAAGAGGACAGGCCAGGCTTTAGAAAGGTCAGTACATATGGAGACCTGCATGCTGTAGATATGAAAAGAAAGACAGGCAGAGACAATGGGAGCAGCCAGGAGGTGGGGTGGGCTTGGGGTGCTGTGAGGGCCAGAGTGGCTCAGAGCATAGCTCTGCCAAAGCTCAGCTGCCTCCCCAGGCCATCCACCATCATGGATAAGGGTGCCCTTGTGAAGACTAAGGCCCTATTAGAGAGGCCCACATTCCACCTCCATATTTTAAGAATGGCAGAGAGAACGGCACAGAGGCTATAACCCCTGGGAGCATGGGCGGCCTGTGTTGCACGCTTCCCAGTCAGCTGACGGCTAGGACACCCTCCACATCCATGTCTTTGGCAGCCTCTGAGCGGCCACTGGTTTCAGGGGGCAAAGTGGTTCACAGGAGAAAATCTCACTTGAACTTGAGACTTTACTTACTCATGGGGTGACGTCAACCCAGCAGGGAGACAGTCGTGTGCTCATCAACTTGCAGCATACCCATTCAGGTAAGGAAAGCAGGTGCACGTGTGCATTTACCTTTGTTCTCTCTTAAACCTGGCTAAAATGACAGATTTTAAGGCAAAAATTGGCAGGAGCTGGGAGATGAAAGAGGAGACAACAATGCAATTTAGAAGTCAGAAAATTCAGACATAAAAGAAATGGCCTAGGAGACCCAAAACACTGAACTCTAGCCAGAGTACAGAAAGTTCAGAACCAACATAGTCCACATCTCAGAACTGCGAGAACTGGCAGCACCAGATTCTGCTGGAGACGCAAGAAGACAACGGGTAGAAAGTGTCTCCGGAGCCAGTCACCCCCTTCCCCAGAACTGCACCCAGACTAGGAGAGCCAGGCAATCGCTCCCTCCCTCTGGATGAAACCTTGAGCTTACCCTCCGGAGATGGGAGGCTCTGCACGATGGCAGAGAAAAATAAATCCTGAGAGCACATGCCCATGACTCCAGAAACTCTGTCTCCCAGCTCCCAGCAGGCTGGTGGCCCAGCCAGTGCAGAAAGTGAGAGAATCTTCTTGGGGGTGACCAGTTCATGCCATTATCAAGCTGTGGGGCTGTGCAGCTTTCTAACATCGTGGTAACAGCCTGACCCCCCAGCAGGAACATCACAGCCCCCACCTCTCCAGCCCCCGGGATGACTTTCCATGAGGCAACACTTTAGAATCGGTCTTGCTGACACCCACCCCAGCATCTGTCATGCTGACATGAAGGGGTACAACCCCAGGCCACTGATCTGCCCGTCACAAATGGGGCCTTGCTAAAGGGGACCCCCAGGAACCCTTCCTCACAGCTGCACAGATTCTGCATAACCTGCTAGTGGGCACAGGCATCTGCTCTGGCCCCTACAGCCAGCAGTTGGAGCCCTGAGGGCAGATCAAGTGTCCTCCACGGGTGTTCTGGACCCTGTCTGACTACAACAGAGGGTGGAAGCTCAGTCCAGAATTTCTAAGAATTTGTCAGTGAAGATGGATCCTCTGTGTGCACGTCAGATGGATGCGCCAGGCCTACCACTGGGGCCAGATTCCAGGGAGGTCGGAGCACACTGACAGTTCAGGTTGAATGTGACTAGAAGCCCCAGTCCAAGTCATAGTCTGGGCACTTTCATCCCTGTCACTAAAGAATGAAAATGAAAAAGGGGAGAAGTCAGTTTTTTTTTAAGTTGGTATGCATTGGCTTTTTGGCCTTGTATACAGCCTGAAAAATAAAAAGAATCCATTGCCTTACATAACTGGGCAGTTCAAGGGTAGAGTGCCTTCAGGCACAGCTGGGTCCATGAGTTCTAAAAGCAACATCAGAGTGCTCTGTTTTCCTCCATGCACCTGCACTGTCCGCTCTGCCTCCCTCCAGAGTGTCCGAACTCTCTCCTACTACCGATGGCTTCCTCCTCTGGCCAGGAGAGACAGCCCAGGGCAGCCCCAATTCCACACCCACAAGTCTAACAGCCGCGGCGGGAAAACATTTTCTCCCTGACCCTAAGAGAAGACTCCTGGGAAAAACTTCAATTTGCATGTGACTGGTCATGTGGGCAAAGGCAAGACAGAGTGACTTAGACCTTCTAGAAACGCACGTAAGCCGGGGGGAGGGTCGTTTCAAAGGAGATATTGGCTAAACTGACGGCAGGGGGGCCCCACGCATGGTACCAAGGAGAGACCGGAGACGGAAGAGTCCCCCTCCCACCCATGCGCTCCCAGAAGTGTGCACGATAGAGCTGACCAGGAACGGAGACAACGTCCTCCCCACAGACCACAGGACCGACTCACAGTAGAGTGGACTTTTATTAGGAAATCACCCTGCAAACACACCACGGAGTGCTGTGGGTTCAACGCGTTTCCTGAGGAAGGAGGGTCACAGTATTGGAGCTGTCGGAGGGAGGGACGGTGGCGCAGCCTATGAGCCTGGCGGCTACTCAGGGCTGCCCGCGGCCAGCACCCCCTCAGCGCAGGACTCCATCGCAAGAGCCGACACACAAACGCGACACAAAACACGCCCGAGCACACACATCTGCGCTACACTTAAATAATCATAAATACAGAATTCCACCTGCTGTTATCTGTGCCTGAAACAAAAGGAACCCAAAGGGGAAAAGAAAACAAAAATGTCTTTCTCTCCATTGGACCGAGGAAAAACATCCCCAAATTATCAAAATTACTCAGTTACAAAATACTTTTTTTAAAAATTCCATTATTAAAAGAATAAATAACAAAATATATAAAAAATAACTTGGTTGCATCAAAATTATAACTAGGAGTTATATCAAGATTTTTTTGTGGCCTATATTACAGTCAAATAGTTATTTTTGCTTTGAATTCACTTCTCCCCCTCTTATGGTGTCCTGGTGCGGGGTCTAGTTGAAATAGTATAAAATTAATAAATAAAAATGTTAAATAAATAGCAAACGTTAACATAAGAGGTTGTGAATATAAATACTTACATCTTGACAAAATTAAATAATTTACAGAATAATTAAACTAACTACTTTTTAATTTTTTCCAGGAAGTGCAATCTCTCTACTTTTAAATACTAACTTGGAATTGCAGTCACAATTGACTTGGATTCTATTTACACAGTAAGAACATTGTGTTTTTAACACATTAAATTAAAATTTACCCTTTTTTCACATATTGAATGGATCTAAAAGAAGAGAAACCTTGGTGGTCTCCTGTTAGCAATTTACCCTCTGACCCTGATGATGTCATCTCCCCACCTCCGTCACCATGGATGCAGAGGTCAAGCTTGGCCACGGCCCGGATAACGTGGCAGAGATGGGTCAGGGGCCTGGGTGGACGCACAGAAGCCAGAGTGGTCCCTGGACTTGGGAGCCCAGGCCCAGGGTCTACAGGCTGCAGCCCCGAGGGAGCTGTGACCCAGGGCCACACACATCTGCAGTGCGCAAGCTGCCCCCAGGCGTCAGGCTGATTTTCAGGAGTCTCCCAGGCTAAAATTCCTTGACTTCACAGTGGCTACCATGCTTGCCAACTGTCTGGAGTGTCCTCTGGGAGGCCTATTCCTGACTTTCCCTCAGGGACAGAGCTTTGTTCCACCCTTAACACAAAACTGAATTAAACGAAAACAGAAAACACACTTGCTTCAGGGGCCTCACTGACCACAGACACGCTGCCCCGGGCACAACCTCCAGGCCAAGATGCCACTCGAACCACCCGCCCACCACGCTCACGGCGACCCTCCCAGCCTCGACAGACAAAGGAATACTGTGGCTGCAAACTCCAAAACTTCCCTGAGAACCTTGTCCATGAGCTTCCACTGGAGACTTTGAGCTGCTCTTCAGATTGCGTTCAGAAAACAAAAATAAATCCCTTTGTAATTCTTCAGTGCCCCTATGCACGTGGATGGGGCTGCCATGGCCCCAAGCCTGGAGGGAGCATCGTGGGAGAAGCCAATTTCCAGGCATCCCTTTGGATAAACCCGCCCGAGGCCACACCAGGCCGCGAGCGGGAAGTCACTGTGAGTTGGGGATCCCCACGGTGCAGGGTGGGGCGGGGGAGGTAAACAGTGTGGAGGGCTGGGAAACTCCTGGGTACCGCTCGGCCTAGACTTGGATGCCCCTCACAGCCTGCTTGATGCTCTCCAGGAGGTCCTTGTTCTCCGGGTTCTGGTAGCACTCCTGGTTGGAGTACATGTCGGTGAGGGTGCTCACATAGGCATCGAAATTCTGTTCGCAGATTGGCTCCTAGAGAACAGAACCAGGTTAGCAAGACCCATCCATTCAGTGGGCCCCACACCACAGCAGCTGATGTGGGAGCATCAAACCTATGTCCCCACGTGACCCGAGACAAGCCCATAGCAGCTAGAGACAGCACTGGCTGCACTGTCCTCATGCAGAAACAACCTCGAGTGCTCCCCTCTGCAGCAAACCATGCAGTAGCCTCTCTGCTGATGGAATCACCATTTTGCTTTGGATTCATCACTACTCAGGAGGGCTAAAGCCACCACAGCCAACATCCTGCCCGGGCCATTCGGGGTTGACAGAATATCCACAAGGGCACAGGACCCCTAGGGCAGGACCCAGAGGCAGAGGGGTGGGAGATGCCCTGCCCTACTGCTTTCGGAAGAGACCCTGGGGGGCAGCCGAGGTGCCCACAGGGCCGTGTGCTGCCTACCATGTGCGGAAGGCGGATATTGGCGAGACTTTGGATGAGGGCCTGGCTCAGGCCGGACAGCTCCAGAAACAGGGCTTCATTCTGCTCCTCAATGAGCTTGTTCTCCTCCTCAATGTTCTTCAGGTTCTTCTCCATGGAGGAGATCTGTGCCAGAGACAGATTTGAAGTGCCACCCGTCCTTGGCCCCCATCCTCTTGGGGGTTCTCTCTGGGCTGCCTCTCACAACCCTCCGGGAGAATGCAGAACCCTGGGGTCGGGGAAGAGGCAGGGCCTCTGCCTTCCTGTAGGAGATCCTGCCACAGGTGAGGGACTGGCAGAGGAGAGAAAGGTAAGGGCCCTCTGAAGACATGGCCTGGCTCCAGGGAGGCCAGGAAGGGGATGCAGGGACTGTGCCAGGGCCTACCAGGGCACATCTCTCTGCTGTGTCTGTCCTGAGGGGGTGGGGTGGGAGCACGCACTTCACAGCGCCTATATCGGTCTCAGACACCACCTGCTGCAGTCTTAGCTTCACCATGCTTCCTGCTGCTCTCTGTGAAGTGGGAATCACTGCACCCACCTCATGGGGTGTCAAACTGCCTTTGGGTCTTCCCCTCCCCAGAAAGACCAACAAAGAGCTCCTCGGGGCCTCCCAAGCACGCCTTCCCCAGGGCAACTACAGGCAAGTCTTCTCACTTCCCCACCATGGTGGGGAACCTGCCCTGAACCCTTTGGTGTCCAGGGTTAGCCCCCAGGCTGACTGTATATCTGCAGGGAGCCACGGATACGGAGGCTAAGCTCACAGGAAGACAGTGTGTGTGACACTCGAGGCAGGAGTGCTGAGCTCCTTCCTGGGAGGCTGTGGATGGGGCCAAGCGTGCTTCTTCTTCCACCTGGTGACAAGCATGTGGCTTTGAAAGGGCTGCATGGGAGATAGAGACCTGCCTTCATTCTGCCTTTGCCCTTCCACCGAGGGTACCACTCGCCAGACTCCCTCAAAGGGACAGGCGCTTCTGAGTCCTTCCAAAGGGATGCTAGGAAAAGGTAATCATCTGTCTTTAAAAAGATTGGTTTGGCAAATAAAGAGAAATTCGAGGTGCTATCTCAAGGACACAGACACCGACGAGGGCCCTGAGGACTTTGAGAAGGGAAGGAGCAGGGGCACAAAGTGGGGCACCCACACCACACTCTGCATCTCCAGAGACACCATGAGGGGACGGGGACAGCCCCACCGGGAGAGCCACCCCTCCTTCCCGGCTGTCACTGCCTGTGAACCCCGGGGGAGGGGCATCACCATGTGCATGACAGCAAAAATCCTGCCTGATCTCCGTGGGGCGAGGCTATTTTTACACAGCCTCTTGAGTAATAAGTGGTCAGCGTGGGCCTGTTTGCCGGTAGAAACAAGAACAGAGTAACAAGACACGTGGGGCTGGAATACGTCACGCATCTTCTGCAGCCTTGTTGGAGGCCGCCATCTCCCCGTCTGTCCCTGCGCGGGGGGGCTCTGCCCAAATTCCCTGGGGGGCCTGGTCCACACAGCGATGTGCGCCCGTCCCCAGCGCTGTGCAGACTCCACTCAGCAGCCAAGGCGAGGCATGCTCTTATTTTCCAAATAAGATCTTTACTGCTTTTTTTTGTTTCTGATTACAAATGCTCATCTTAGGGAAATCGTGAAATACAACACAAACATTTAAAGTGATTGGTAATCCTGTTCCTCAGTAACAGCAGCTCTCACTGGCCACACTCACGGTGGATCAGGCGCACATGCTAAATGTTCTCCTCACAGAAATGCGTTCATTGTACAGTAGCTGCCTGGAGTAGAACCCTACCCTTAACTCCATTTTCGGAGGAAGTGACTGAGGAAGAGGCCGAAGGCTTTGCCCGGCCACTCAGCTGGTATGAGGCTGTGCCGGAGGAAACCTGGCTCCAGAGGCCCGGCTTAGGCAACAGCTCAGGGACTGCTGACCCTCACAAGACGGGAAACCCTGACGGGCCCGCGAGCCTTTACAGGTGCCTCATTCTGACGAGGGTGAGAGCGACAGTGCTGCTCATCGTAACGGCCCTACCAAAACTAACGGTATTGCTGACACGAACGGGCCTACCAAAACTAACGGTATTGCT
>NW_022437036.1:47065-114842 GCF_009761245.1 Sapajus apella
ACTGACGGTATTGCTGACACGAACGGGCCTACCAAAACTGACGGTATCACTGACACGAACGGGCCTACCAAAACTGACGGTATTGCTAACACGAACGAGGCCACAGCCCTACCAGGACAACCGGCTCCGGCGGCCCGCGGCATCACAGTGGGGCCTCATAGACACGGCGGCGTGCGCGGCCGGCAAGTCCTAAGTGTGCCTGTGTGCCGGGCCCTGCACTGTCATCGGCGTGGCCCTGACTCAACCTCGGTAAGTGCTGATGGGTGCCTCACTGTCCCCAGGATGAACGTGGGTGTTGGGAGAGCAAAGAGCCCAGGAGCGGGCGCGGCACCACCCACCTGGGACTGCAGCTGCACCATGGCGGCCTCCATCTCCGAGTTGGACTCGTTCAGGTCTCGGATCTCCTGGTTCAGCTGCTTGATCTCCTCATCGTTCTCCAACACTGACCCAGAGAGAAACCTCAGTTGTGGCTCTGGGCCTCAGGCCTGAGCCAGAGTGCTGTGGAGAAGCCTGCTTTCTAGATGGAACCGAAACCCCCGTGCAGCAGAGGTCCCCTCTCCTGGCTCCCTGGCCTCATCTCTCTCAGGCTCATGCACCACTCCACACGCTGGAGAAGTCTGTCTTGACAATTGTGAGACGAGTGTTTACGGTTTGCCTCCTGAGCCGGATGGCAGGTGGAAAGCCTTAAATCTCTTTGGGAGGTATTAATTGCTAAATTAAAGATGGAAGTTTGTTCAGGCGATGCTGAATTTCCTCACTTAAGTGGGAATGGGTCACGCCTCTCCATAAACGCACAGCGTGTAGGCTCCACTGGACTCTGATCCCAGTGGCCACCAAAGCTGCATGTTAGTGCAGTCATGACCTCTTGAGGGCCAAGGGCCCCAGACACAGATGTCAAGAGCTTCAGAGCCAAGGTCCAAAATGCTCTCAGCTCAGGTCAAGGGATCTGCCTCAGCCACGACTCATTCCAGGAGGGCCTTCATCTCTCTGCCTTCTTCCCACCAGCACAAAAAGGAGCACAGCTCTCACTCACCCAGCACCCAGTCATAAGCAGGGAAATCCAGGAAGCCACCCTTACCGTCGCTGGTCTTGAACTTTGGGGTGAGGACCTCATCCCCTGGCAGTTTTCCCTTCTTTCCAGCAAATGTTGCTCTGGGACAGCCTGACAAGCTGGAAGCAGAGGCCATATATCATTCACCAGTGTAGGGTCACACACCAGAGCCAGTACAGGGTCACCTACCAGGGCCAGACGAGGGTCACACACCATGATCAATCCCGGGGTCACACACTGTGGGTTAATAGAAGGCACGTTCCACCTCACCCAGATCACCCGGAGGGCCTCCCTATGGCCAAACTGTGTTCTATGGGGAAGAAGAAGCTACATCTAGGCAGGGCAGAGGCTGGGAGGGAGACACTACAGATCTCACCTCATCTGGCACAGCCATAGCTGACCCTGCCTGATACTCTGAGCAGGGCTCCCTCTGGGGTCTAAGGTCCACAGGACCCTCTCGCCAGCACTTTGCAGCCCTGACCTCCCAGAGGAGCCTGTCCCCACTGACTCTGCCCCTGAGCTACCCCCAGGATGTGGTGGTAAGGACAGTCACCGGTCGCTCCTTCATATAGATACTCAAGCAGAAGAGTGCGTCAAAATGTGTCGATTCTCAGGCGTGATTTCATTTATGAAGTGATTGCAACCCCGCTGTAAGTAAAGGTTGAGGCAAGGTGGAATGTCCTCAGGAAGCCTGGAGTGAGTCTCCTCTGCCCTCCTGACCCCGGCTGCAGCAGCTTCCTTCAGTGGCCTTCCTGCCAGCTGCCCACGACAGACCTCGTCTCTCCTCTGCCTCCTGCCAGGGCCCCTCACTCACCGTGAAAGCTGAGTCCTTGCCAGCCAGCTGGCAGCCAGATAAGCCGGGCTCAGAGCTTCCGACGTCATCTCCTTTTGCCCCCTCTCCCTGGCTGCAGCCCCCCAGCTTATCATGGGGGCCAGACTGTTCCCAGCTCCAGCCACGTGACGGAGAGCTTGTGCTCCAGACACCTCAGGCCAAGCTGCTACCTCCTTCTCAAAGAGGACTTCCCTGTCCTCTTCCCTGCTTCAGTTTCGCCCAGAGCAGGCACCCCCATTCACCATACTAAGTATTTTGCTTATTTATTTGTTTGGAGAAGGCCTAGTTGTCCTTTTTGCCTCTGCTCTCTCTCCAGGGCTAGGTATGTGGTGTAAATGCTTTTGCTGAATGAATGAGTTAATTAATCTTGTAGGTAGAGAAAGGAAGGGAGACGGGAGGGGAGGGGAAGAAAAAGAAGAGAGGAAGAGGGAAGGAAAGGGGAAGGTGAGGTGGGAGGGGAGAGGGAGAGGAGGAAGGGGAGGGAGTGAGGGGGTAAGGAAAGAGGGGGTGGAGGGAAGGGAGGTGAGGGGGAGGTCAGAGGGGGAGGGACAGGAGAAGAGAGAAAGGGAGGGAGAGGGGAGGGGAGGGGAAGGGAGGGAGAAGGGAGGAGGGGAAAGAGGAGGGAAGGAGGGGAGGGGAGGGACGGGGAGGGAGCGAAGAGTCAGCATTGGCCCTCAGCCCAGATACAGGGTTTCTGATGGGACAAGGCACTCGTCACCATAGGGCACAGACAGGAAGTCAGGGTGGTGAAGCAGGGTCTCTCAGCATGGGGCAGGTGTTGGAGGGCAGGTGAGACTTGGTGAATCCTGCCCAGGCTCACTGCCAGGCAGTGAGGGGTCACAGGCCCCCTCGTAAGGCAGACAGGGGTCTCTGCCCAGAGTTCAAAGAAGAGGTATGAATGGGAGGGCAGGGCATAAGGTATAGGAAACAAACTTTGCCTAAGAAGCTGTCAGCCTGATAAGAGAACGTGTCAGACCCAGGGCTCTGCTCATGTGTGGCCTCTGTGTCCAGCATAACACCCAGCCTGGAAGGACTCCACCAGGACGTGGAAGGATGGCTCACGACGGGAGACACATGGCGAAGACACTGCCGATGCCATCACCTGGCACCGACAGACCCACTAGCCTGCCCCAGGCACTACCCATGTGGCCTTGCCTTTCCCTTGAGAAACCTGGATCACACTGAGCCCTGGTCTGGCCCTCCCTCAGAAGCTTCAGCCCCAGCCCCCAGGCGAGGGGCAGGGGGTGCGGGTGCAGTTACCTCCGGTGGGTGAGGAAACTCCCATTAGCATGGCCGGAGCCATCGCAGCCCGGGGTGGGGCAGGTTGGGCCTTCGTTCTTCAGGGACTTCCAGGAGAACGATGAGCCATTGAGGGAACCTTCCTTCTGCCTCCGGGCAGCCAGTGGGCAGCCGGACGCACTCCTGTGAGAGGCGTATTTTCCGCTGATGTGACCAAGACCCACACAGCCTGGAACTGGGCACCTGGGCACAGAAAGGCCAGGATGAGTACAGGGGCACCAGGGTTGGAAGCAGACGCCTGGAGACCCTCCCAAGCCAGACACAAGGGAGCCCAACATCACACATTAAAGGACTTCTGAGTAAGGCAGGGAGGGCAGCTGAGGTCCTGGAGCCTCAGGGAAGAACCCGCTCCTAATACGAAGGCCACGGGGCCATGCTCCCTCTTCTGCTTTGGTCTCACAGCCCCTGCATGGCTGGAGTCTCCACAGCCACCTTCTTTCCCTGCCCTCCAGCAGCTGTGACCCTGGGCCTGGGGGCTGCCCTCAGGTTCAGTCCAAGCCTTGCTGCTGGAGGCACTTCCATGTCACTCAGCAACGTGGAGCCATGTTGTCAGCTGAGATCACCCAGAGGCCACTCCCTGGGAGCTTGCATCAAGCATAGACCTGGGGGCCTATGGATCACAAGAGAATGACAAGGTACCCTAAGCAGGGGAGCTCAGGGACAGCAGGGGCCTGTCACCCCACAGCCTCCACGCCTGAGGCCAGTGCAATCAGGGGGTGATGCCCATAGATGTTGCAGCTTTGCCACAACTGAGATCTATGTTCTAGAAGGAAGAACACAGACCTCATGTTGGGGAGACCCCGCTAGGGTACCCCACAGTCACTGCTGCCTGAGGCTGGCCTTGAACAGTGTTTTCCTTTCCTTTGTTCAGGAGAGGGATAGCGGCCCTTATGAAAACAACATAAATTCAGACTGGCAAACGCCTCGGGCACAGTGTGAGCCAGAGACAAAGAAGACAGTACAGATGGCCCAGGGACGTGACCTCGCTGAGTGTCTGTCCCCGCTTCCTCAGGGAAGGACCTGGACCAGGATTTGGGGATCTGAGGGACCAGGTCATCCAGGAACCCACGCCAGGCCCAGGACAAGATCTTCAATCTGCAAAGTTGACTCTTCTCTCTCCAGCAAATGAAACTCACCCAAATTACCATTTGTCACACACTCACTGTGTGCTTTAGACCTGGAAACACAGGGTCCCAGGAGAGGACACCACTGCTCCCTTTAGCAGGAGCTCCACGGCGATCAGGAAAGTCAGGGTCAGCGCGGGAAACGTTCGGGCGGACAGTGGTGGGGGCGGGGGCGGGGGCCGCAGCAGAGGCTGCTGCTGCAGGGCTGAGATGGGGGCGCAGGCTGCACTGCTCAGGGGGAGGTTGGCAAGGCCTGGACAGGGAGGGCAGCTTCCGACTCCTTGCCCCCACACTCCGGGTCATCTCTAAAGCTGCCATTCTGGACCCTTCCAGCCACCTCGGCCAGGCCCTGGTTTCTCTCTCTCCACAGGCCCCTCTCCTGGTTCTTTTCCTTTTGTTAATCATCCCACCCACCCAGCCCTCAGAAACGGAGACATTCCCTGAGCCAGCCCAAGGTCATCTCATCCTCGTCCAGAGCAGAGACACTGCCAGGGCCCCTATGGGGGCTTTGGCAAGTCCACATTCAATGTCCAGTCCCCCTCAGATGGGCGTGTCCCCCTCAGATGGGGGTGCCTCCCAGCCATGGGGCCCTGGGGGCACCTGGGCCAGGCACAGCCGAGCTTGAGGTGAGGGCCTGGCCAAACGGGAGGTGGCTCTTCAGTCGCTCCACGCAGTCGAATCTGAATCATTACTATTATTTTTTGAGACGGACTCTCGCTGTTGTTGCCCAGGCTGCAGTGCAGTGGCACCATCTCAGCTCACGGCAACCTCCACCTCCCGGCCTCAAGCGATTCTCCTGCTTCGGCCTCTCAAGTAGCTAGGATTACAGGCACCCACCACCACACCCGGCTAATTTTTATATTTTTAGTAGAAATGGGGCTTCCCCATGTTGACCAGGCTGGTCTGAAACTCCTGACCTCAGGTGATCCACCCGCCTGGGCCTCCCACAGTGCTGGGATTACAGGCATGAGCCACTGTGCCCGGCCCAAATCAGAATTATTTTTACTCCTTTTCTTGCAAAACACTACTCCCCTCCATCAAGAGAAACTGTTGCTCTTCCCTTGAGTTGCATGCATGGAAGGTATTTCAGATTTCAGCTATGTTCTCTTTCTCACAAGATATGGTGTGGAAACTTTCCAGTTGTCAGGGACATCACGCTGAGACATGCTGGGGTGGGCGGGCAGCGGGCACTGAGCTGGTATGGCCTCTGTGCTCCCTAGCACGTGCTGGGCTGCAGAAGCCGTGTGTGCCAGTGACATGAGAAACATGGCCAGGACCAGGAACCAGAGGTGCATTTCACTTGTTGGGTGTCTGTGTGGCCAGGGGCAGCGTGGGCTCCCTCTAGGGACAATGGGCAGGGCACGGGGAGCATTCATTTCTTGACTCCCATGATGGAACCTCCGCAAGACTTACGACCAGTTACAAAGCTGTGGCAAAAGGATTTGCCACAAAGTGCCTGATGTGACTTAATTTTGAATAGTGCAGGCATGAGATGTCATAAAAGGGAACTCTTGCTCCACCAGGCTCTCCAAATCACAGCTCACACATGCTGACAAAATCCCATCCCTCAGCCTGACCTGACACATCTATTAAAGTTTCTGCTTTGATATGCATCTGTTTAAAGACGTGAGGCAATTACAAATGCAGTTAAAGTTTATGGCTGGGGGTATGGAAACCCTATAAAATGGACGTGTTAAGTGGGCAGGTTCCCTCTGCCACGGAACCATTAGGAACTTCATCTCTCCTGCAAATGCTGAAGCGTTTCTGAAAGTCACAGTCTCCACTTGACTGCAGAACTCTTGTTTTTTTTTTAAAGCTAAGTTGACAGCACATTCGAAAGGAAGACCATTTATTTTTCCTGGTTAATTTGAAAAATGCTGATCTTGATTTTAATCATTTGCAAACGCAGCACAATTCACTTATAATAGCCCTGCCAGCAGGACCGTTGCCAAACCCGTAAAGGTGTTGCCCTCATATAATCATAGGCGGATTCCTGGATTCTCAGGGGCAAAATGCTTTTCACCCACCTCAGCATTTAGTATGCAGCCTTCATAGCACTAACAACTACACATTTTGCATTGTTAATTTAGCATTTATTACAGTTTTATTGTAAAAAATTAAATAACTAAACAAGCTATAGCCTATCATACCAAACAGTGGGGCCCTCCCCTTCTGAAGGATGTGCTGTTGGCCAATCAGGCTCCTCCAGTGTGGCAGAGCAGGTGTTTGGGCCCAGCTGGAGCAAGCTACCAGGAGGGGCAACCCACTCTCAGGAAAAGTTGCCCCTCTCCAGGGGTGAGGTCTGGCTGCTCTTGGCCCAGCAGGTAACACAATCAGGGCAACCTGCTTCCTGTGAGCATGGCGGGTGGGCCCTGTCCACACCAAGCCAGCCCCAAGGCCCTGGGCAACAAGGTGTCCAGAGCCATCACTTCCACTGCTCACCTGCTGGGGAACTCACTGCCCATTTTGCCAGATGTCAACTCTGAAAGTACCTCAGTCCTGGGCAAACTAGCCAGTGGGTCAACCAGTTCAAGTCTGTGGCAAAGCATTGCCCCCACCTACAACTGGGCAGTGCAGGGAACCAGTTCCCTACTGGGAGAACAAGCTTGCAAGGACACAAACCCCCACTGAGTAGGGTAACACGCAGAGTCAGGTTCAGGGTTCACCTGTCAGCCCCCACCTTGCCCCAGTAAGAAGAGCAATAGAGGCGAGTCGTTTCGCCTCAAGGACTTGGGTCACTTAAGGCCGAGGATGTCCTCTTTCCTTCACCCAACAGTGTCTGGCTCCCAGCTTAGATCCTCCCAGGCTCTCTCAATCTACCAGCTCTCTGCATCAGTGTGTGGCTGGATGGACATGTGGGGTTCAAAGCTTTAACATCTTTCTAAGCATCCTCTGCTCCTTGGCTCCTGCATCTTACCTTTCCTGCCAGACCAAAGTCTACAGGCTGCAAGGCCCTGGGGCCACCCTGAGGCCCTGGGTCCCACTCCCAGGTGGTCCTAAGACACAGGTCGTGGGGTGCTCTGCTTCTCCCTGCCCCATCAAATACTTCAGACCTGAGAAGCCCGGAGGACCTGCCACCCATGCCCTCCAGACAACATCCGGTGTCGGGTCTGACTGTGCCATAAATGGCATGGTAATCTCTGTGACCTGAACGACAGCCCCGATGAGTTCCGGGAAGAAGCAGTGGAGCCTAACTAACCTGGGACGTGCACTATTATTTCTTCTTCTGGCCTCAATGACAAGGCCATTGGAGTTCGTAACTGACCTTGGTCAACCTCATGACTCCACACCCCACGACCCCCTCCGAGCTTGCAAAAAAACGCCAACGGTAACTTCTGTAGCTTTCCACTGCCCACCCCAAACCTATAAAACCAACTCCTAACCCACCACCCTTCGCCGGTTCCATTTTCGTCCTCAGCCCCGCCACACCCGGGTGAACAAACAGCCATGTTGCTCACACAAAGCCTGTTTGGGGGGGTCTCTTCATTCAGAGGGCGCACGCTTTAACATCCAGGGCTCACATCTTTGTCAGTACCCATGTGCAGGGTATAAGAGCTTCCATAAAAACGAATGTTGGCATTGATCAGTTTGGTGACCGGTCGTATTAAAGAAAAGGGAATCCAGTAGGGGGATTTTTTACATTATAGAACACAGGAAAACCCCAACTCTGCAAAGCAACGAAAGAGCCAGCATGGCCCAACCTACTTCATCAGCTCAGGGTCCTCCTTGTCGTCCTTGGTGGGCGCCACCTTGACTCCACTTTTCTTTGCACGAGGACAGCCAGACAAGCTGATTTTGAAAGAGAAAAAAAGGCCGCCTTAGTGCTAGAGCAGCAGCTTCTCACACCAGTCATCTCATCCTCTCCCCTCAAGCTCTGTGACCCCAGGTGGGGGTGAGAGGGAGTGAGGGCCACTGATGGATCAACTGTAAGAAGCAGAATCCAGACACAAAGCCTTCACACAAGGGAGAAGGATTGAGCATGGGAAGCATTACCATGAGCTCCTAACCCTCACCCTTTGTCATTTTATCTTACTGCAGAGGACAATCTAATCAGGTCTGGAAACAGCAACAATTCAGATTAAAGAGATGAAAATGGACTCTAGCTGTCAGCAACATTAGTGTCTTCTAATCTTCATCTAAGGAAAAGATTCCCTACCCACCCGAGGCCCAGGACCTGAGGGTGTGGCAGGCTCACCTCCGGTGTGAAGCGTAGTTCCCTGTGATATGGCCAGAGCCATCACAGCCAGGCGTGGGGCACCTGCAGAAGAATGCAGAACTGGAACCAGAGCCCATGAAGATGTTTAGCCCTGGCCCAGAGCCCTGGGACCCCCAGAGGAAAGCCTTCTGGGCTCAGCCCTTGAGTGGGCCCATCCACATTTCCTTGTCCAAAGAGGAATGCCACCCATGTTCTCCCCAGCTGCCCGCTGCCAGCAACAGGGTGTCTGATGCGATCATCTCAGGGTTTTAGTACTTTGCTCCCCAGTCTCCCCAAGGGAGACCAGGAAGTCTGAGATGAGAGCAGCAAACTGCTGCTCCAGGAGGGGTTTACACTGAGACACCCACGCTGGGCGCGGGGACAGGCCTACAGGGCGCACTGCAGCCAAAGGACACGATGGGCTCCCAACTTGGACGTCTGTAGGGTCTAGGCTGGACTAAAGGCACTCGAACATCTAAGCCATAACTTTAAGTATGAGCGCTCCAGATCCTACAACCAGCTCATCTTCTTGGACAGGCTGGGAGCTTGCCCTCACCTAGGGCTGCCACCACAGGCTGGTAAATGAACAGAGGCTTTCTGCACACCACTGCATAGCAGATGGCGCTGGCCATGCCAGGCCTGGTATTGTGTAGCACGACCACAGAGTTCACACAGCCAGTGGCTTACAGCAGAGAGTAAGGAGGAGACACACAAACACAAAAGTCCCAGCTTTATATACCCAAAAATACTTGGTGAATGTATCACATAAGGTGGTAAAAAATTCCGCTTTAATATCACAAGCATGGATGTCATTTTCTACCGAATGTCCACTGAGGAAAAAGATGTGAGTTCCTGCTGGTGTTACAGAGTAGGAGAGACGGCCTGATTCTGCGGGCAGATCCGTCCCCCGTCAGGCCTGCTCTCTGCGCCTCCCCTCACGGGTTTCCTGACCCTGCAGGAGCCAGGCAGGAGTTCAGTGCTCATGTCCAGATCACTTGCTACTCATGGGCACTTGGCTGTGGTGCTCAGACCCCAGGGAGGACACCCCACTTTCTGCACTGACGGCCCTTCCTCACTAGTCTTCCACCAGAACACGTGACATCTGGCCACTGGGCAGGACATTTCGCTCGGAGTAAGACAAAGCTGGGCACTGCCTGGAGCCCAAAAGGCTCTGACGTCACAGCAGGGCGGCCCCCATCTCCTGCAACCTTGTCTCCTACCACTAGGAGTTTTCTCGAGGTTCCTCCTGGGGAGTCTCGAATTCCCTCATCCTCGCCCCGTGGGCCAGGCATTGGATACTTTGCTGTACAGCCCAGAGAACTGAAGATAGCCTGCCTCTCCTTCCTGGTTTGACAGCTGTTCAAGTGGCCACTTGGGGCTCCAACTCCTTGTGTCAGTGGCAGGAAAGCAGCGGGTAGAGCTCAGGGTCAGCGCGGTGGGCAAGTGGCCACTCAGGTGGCTACGGTGACACACCCACAGTGGCTCCAGGCCTTGGTGGGGGTAATAACAGCCGAGCAGATACTCTTGATGGCATCTGTGAGCAAGTCTCAGGTGGCAGTATAACCCCTGGGGCCGGCAGGTGCTAACACACGGGAGGCCACACTGCACTTCTCACTGATGCCTGATTCAATGGCTTTTCTGGAGTCATGGCCAGGAGAGGAAAGTGCTCACATAGTCAGAGGAGCAGGCATCTCTTCTGCAGGCCCCTATGGCCCTGTGGACACCCAAGGTCAGCTGCAGGAGTCTAGAGCCACCTTCACCACTCCCACCACGTGCTTCTGAGTGCCCCATCTGGGCAGAAAGGGGCGCCATGTCTGAGAAGCACCTCTGCCTTGCAATACACAGCAGGTATCACCTCTCTAAACCCCATCCCTGTGCTGGGGACAGACCTCCTTCACCCTGCACAGAGCCCGCCATGGCCTGGCAGGTATGTGGCTGCAGCTCAACTCCCAGCGCAAGATGAGCTGAGTGGCCTGAGGCAGCCATGCCCTCCTAGCCCTGTGCCCAGTCCTTGACTTGGGATTCACTTAAAACACAGAAAACAGATCATCTGACTGTCTCTGCAGCCAAGTGTACATAGGGAGGTCATGAAAGGAACCTCGTTTGCCCCAAGGCCACCCTCACCCATGGCTGCCACAAGGCTGATCAGGAGGAGCCAGTGCCTGGTGCCCCCTCAAACAGGAGGTGTCAGAGAGCAAGGGGGTTGGTACATCAGAACACATGGGGGCACTACCACCATCGTCCCAAGCTCATGCAGTGGTCTGAGGAAGGACAGGAAGTGGCCTCCCGTGGAAAGTCTGCCGGGGGAGAGTGGAGTTTCTGAAGGAGCCTGGGAGCCTTGGCTGCCAGCCCAATCCTTGCTGATGCTGATGAGTGATTCCTTTTCACACATGGGAGACTTTTGGTCGTTATTTCTAAAGTGTAGGCTAAAGTTCTTCACAGGCTCTTCGTCTTAAAAGAGCACTAACTCTCCCAGATGGCCATGTGTCCAGGCCCGGATGGTGCCAAGCTCCTTCCCATCAGCCCTGAGCATCCACTTCGCAGGACAGAAAGGACGTTGTGACATTTGGGGCCACGGAGTGCATGCGGCCACACTTCTCACTCTCAAATTATTCAGGCCCTCACGTGGGAGCACCATGGAAACTAACCATAGAAAAGAAAACAGAGCTGGAAAAGGAAGAAGGGATGCAAGAAAGATGGCAAGAGAGGAAGGAAAGAGGGAGAGAGGGCAAGCCCAGGGGCTGCAGGAATGAGCGTTTCATCTCTGGGCTTCTAGGACTAGACAATGTGGGTGGGGCAGAATGAATGAATAAATTAATGTGTGAATCTGCTGTGGTGATCTAAGCCTCAGAAAATGCTTATGTTGAAGCTCTTAACTTCCAGAAAGGAAATCGAGATGGTGCACCTTGTCCCCGCTAGTGGGAACTGATGACACACTCCTCCTGGCTGCTGGGGCCAGCCCAGCCTCCACAGAGGAACGGAGACAAGGCTGTTGTTGGGAGGCTATGGGAGACCTACCCTTTCTGTCTGGCTCTGAGCCAGCTAAGGTCCCTAGAAGCCTTGAGCAATTTCATTTCCTCACCTTAGAGGCACCAGTGCCCAGGCTCCTGTCCGGCCCCACAATGGAATGGGCCAGGGTGTGTTGGCCTGGAATCAGGGCCCCCAACACAGAGGCCTGTGGGAGGAAGGGACACCCCTGGAGAGGGGTGGCCTAAGGAGAAAATAATAAGAACCCCTTCCTCCAAGGCCTCAGCTCAATCCCAGTGCCCAGGACGAGCTCCCCATGGCTCAGGGTCACACAGACTGTGGAGTCACAGCTCAACTGGAGGCATGAAACCAAAGGCAGTAACAGTCCCTGACTCCGGCCCCAAGAGGACACTCATACCTGGAAACCTCTGGGTGCTTGCACCTGGCTGTGCAGGGCTGTCAAGCAGGCTAGCGTGTGCCCGCGGGGCCTGCCTTGCCCACACATTATGGGCAGGGAGGTGCAGAAGCAGAAACAGGTGGGCCCAGCAAAGGGAAGGTATGGGCACGGAGGGAGGGCATCAGGGCCAAAGCAGAAGCAGCCGGAGCATCGCAGGAGGAGGGAGGGCAAGGAGCTTTATCTTCATTATCATTTAGCAAGCGACACACAGCCTGCGGCCTGCCGAGCCACGGCAGGGCTTACATTTCTTGGCCGATTCTGGGCTTTTCCCAGATTTCTAGGGCAGTGGGAAAGCAGGCCCAGGCAGCCCTGTCGGGGGTCTTCAGGAGAGGCTGGAGGATGGGGGATGGGGCAAGAGCAGCGCAGGAGCCTGCAGCAGCCCCCAGCCCCCAGTGGAGAGGCAAGCGGCAGAGCTCAGAGCAGGGGACACAGACAGAGCAGCCCCAGCCAAGCAGAATCGGCCCTCCATGGCCCTGCCCCTCTGCCCGTCTCAGGAGAGCTGGGGCTAGCTGAGGCGTGGCACCTTGGAGAAGGCTGATTTTGGCAGGAGCCTCATGGAAGGAGAGCAGAGCAAAGGTGCCGCCCGAGAGACAGGCGGTCAGGGAGCGCAAACATACTTGAGGTCAGCAGAGTGGGCAGCCATGAGGTTTCTGAGGCTCTTGTCAGCAAGAGGGCAACCAGAGAGGCTGAAAGAGAAGAGATGGGATATTGGGGTAAGCCAAAGAGGGGGAGCAGAGGAGGAGAGGAGGCAGACCCACCACGTGGCGCCCAGGCCAGGCCAGACCCGAGCGGGAGACAGACCTGCGGTGGGAGGCGTAGTTCCCGGTGATGTGGCCAGTGCCGTCACAGCCAGGGGTGGGGCAGCTGACAAAGGAAAGACAGCATCAGACCAAAGAGTAGCGTGCACCTGCAGGGAGGGCGGCTGGGGCCCACTCCTGGCTCACCCGCAAGCTAAGCCTGGTTCCTCCTCCCCTCCGCCCTTGAGGCGCAGCCCACACCTCTCAGACTAGAAGTTTCTTCCACACAACTTAAGAAGAAAAGAAAACCAAATTAAAGTCGAGCTTAAAGTTAGGGTGCCTCTGATGCACATGTGCTGTGTGTGCACATGCACATGCCCAAGAATACTGAGGCTGGGAGCTTCTCCCTTTCCAGGCCCTGGAGCAGCCAGGCCGTCCCTGGATCCAGCCATTCCCAGGAGGACAAGCCAGAAGTGTGAGGATACAAGTGAGGTTCCAGGTGGGGAGAAGAGAGACCCCAGAAATGGACGCTGAGCACATGTGGCAGGTGCCAGGCACAGCCTCTGACAATCCCCTAGAGAGGAGGCTGGCAATGAAGGTTGACCAGAAGGTCACTGACATCTGACTTACATCCATCAGCAACTCTGTCTGTTCCAACCCCGTGAGGACCAGCTCAGGCACGCGGCATCGGGGCCAGCCAGGCTGACAGAGATGAGTGTGGCAGTCCTAAGGCAGTACATTCCAAGCCTTGGGCACGGAGCCCAGGGCAGAACATGCCCAGCTGCGGCCTCAGGGAGAGGGCCGGGTCCCCGGTTGCCCCGAGGGCTTCCTGTGAAGCTCTCTGCTGAACTTCTCCACCCTCTCCCTGCTCTGCTCTGTCCTGCTCGGTGTGCTTGGCCAGGGGATTTCTTTGTTCTTAATCACTTTTAGAAGATTGCAGTAAAGCCCAGCACAGAGCAAAGGTGTTGGGAAGCCTCTGACTGCCCTGGCTCCTGTCGCAGGCTGCCCGGCTCAGGGTGGTCAGGACATGTCGGGGGAAGGCTCAGCAGACTCGGCCACCATGGGTTGGGACCAGGGCCTGTTCCTCCCCAGGCCACAGAGGGTCTCCTAGGAGTTGTGTCAGCCAAAGCAGAGACTTACGTGAGCAGCTCCTTCTTTATGTCCTTGGAGAGAAACTTCAGCTTAAAGTTGGTCAGGGTGACTTCCCCCGGATACTTCCGCTCCTCAAAATTCTCTTCCGACACTTCCTGGTCATCTGCTTCAGAAGAAGCAAAAGAATGGGCTGCTGGCTCTGACTGCAAAAAACCAGCAGGGAGATGTTTTAACCGGCTGGCGGGGAGGCCTGGGCGCCCAACCCGGTGGGCGAGGGAGAGGGACCCTTCAGGGTGTCCACAGAAACACTTCCCGGAGTCTCCTGTCTTCTGGATAAGGGAAGAAGGCGTAACTCCCCCCAGCAAAACACAGAAGACAACAACCCTGAGGGGCTGGATTCCTCCCCCACTTCAGCCAGAGCTCCTGAGCCGCCCTAGAAACGGGGAGACCTGGTGCCGCCCAGGGTGGCAGGCTCCTGACACCCTCCTCGGCCTCAGGCATGTGGGTCCCGCCACCATGTCACTCCATAGTGTAAACATCAGCATACAGTTCCCTTCAGAGCCAGGGATGGCACTCAATAGACACTAGGCACTAAATAAGTGTTCTTGAAATGTCCTGAAGATGAGATGGCACAGTGAGGGTAATAACATACAAATTACAAGGCTGGGTGCTGTGGCTCACGCCTGCAATCCCAGCACTTTGGGAGGCCAGGGCGGGAGGATCACAAGGTCAGGAGTTTGACACCAGCCTGACCAACATGGTGAAACCCCGTCTCTACTAAAAATACAAAAGTTAGCTGGGCGTGGTGGGGCATGCCTGTAATCCCAGCTACGTGGGAGCTGAAGCAGGAAAAACGCTTGAACCCGGGAGGCAGAGGTTGTGTTGAGCCAGGATGGTGTCACTGTACTCCAGCCTGGGCAACAAGAGCAAAAACTCTGTCTCAAAAGAAAAAACATACAAATTATGGTAACTACAGTGATCTGGACACCACCTGGCCCGACATTCCCACCAGGGTGATGCCTTGACCACAGCAGGTACTTGATAAAAGCGTCAAACTGAGTGCTGGGTACGGGGGATCAGGGCTCTGGACGCGGGTCAGCAGGGCGCAGTCCCTCCCGCAGAGGGGCCTGGGGCCCATGGAGGGGCAGAAGGCCAACATTCTGCAGATGCTGTAACCAGCGCTCAAATTCCAGTCCTGACAAGTACTCACATGTGTCCCGGGCAAGTGGCTCAGGCTCTTGGGGCCCAGATGCCACACTTTCAAACTTGAGATAACAGCAGCCCTTCATGGGTTTTTGGGGGGTCCAATGAGGAAATACCCATGAAGCACACAGCCCAGCATAATAACAGTCTTTGGATAATTGGAAGTGGACCTTGTTGTGGGCTCCCAGGCTGCTCCTCTATAAAATGGGGTGATTGTGAAGCCCACCTGAGGGTGGGATGAGGGCCAGTGAGGAGGAATTCTGGCTCCCACTGAGGCCGGATTATGGAGGGGGCCTGATCCAGCCCCCACCCTTCATAGGGCCGTAGCCCCACCTCCCTCATTCCTCCTTGGGGGTCTGGCCCTGCTCCTTCCTCAAGGACCCCCTTCCACCTCCTGAGGGGCTTACAAGGAGGGGAAGGAGAGAGAAAGGGGCCTGCTAGTCTCACAGATGCGGCTGGTACCGCCTAGACCCTGCGCTGCCCTCAGAGCTGGACTCCTCGGGAAAAAGCCCAGAATTCGCTTGGCTCTGAGGGCTCTTCTTTCACGTTTTAAGGAACAACTAAAAAAGGAAGGATCCCCTGCTTCCCAGACGACATTTCCAACACCCACACCAGGTTGGTCCTGGTCTCAGGGACCTGTCACTGCCCACATTGGAAGATCCTAAGCCCAGGACCCCTGAACCAGGAGTTCTCTCATGGGCTCAGCCCAAGGAGCCAAGTGGCTGGGCCCCTGTCTGGACAGCAGGTCAGCTCTGCAGGGTGCCAGGAGGCTCAAAATCCAAGAAACCCAAGTTTTTCCCCAATCAGCTCCTGGGATCTGAAAGATGCCCTTCTCCTCCCCATGCTTCCAGGATGCCCACACTGGTACTGGCCACCATGCTCCACAGGGGTGAGAAGACCACCTTCTTCTCTACAGACAAGCCGACAGCATGGCCCTGCTGCGAAGATCCCACCCAGAGGGTGGGCCCCTGAGTCCCAGCTGCTCAGAAAATGAAGGGCTTTTCATAGAAAGTGATGGCTCCCCCAGAGCCTCCGCAGGGAGCCTGTGAGGAGGAGCTGCCTTGAGAAGCCAACGTTACAATAGCCTCAGGCAGGGCGAGCTGGCTGCAGCCGCCTGACTGCTCGCCCAGGCGCCCTGCACCCACCTCCTCAGGCTCTTCCTCTCTCAGGCGGCTAGGCTTGGTGTAGTCCAGGGGCCGGTCCCACTCGTCCTGGCGGGAGGCCTGGCTGGACTGGGGAGAGGTCATGGAGCTGCTGGGGGCGCTGGTGCTGCTCTGGCGCTGAGAGGCATCGGGAGACTTCACACCAGGGCTGCTGCTGCAGCTGCTGCTGCTGGGGAAAGCATTTTCTCGTTTGCGGTGTTTGTGCATGCTCAAGTCCAGGGTTCCATTTTCATCTACCTCAATATCCACAGACTGTAATTGCAAAGGTGAAATCTGTTAGCGATTCCAGCCCCTTCCCGTGTGTGCCTTCCGTACATTTCAATCAAATACACAGAGTCCAGAACACGGATTCCCATGTAAGGAAACAGAACGACAAGAACAGACAGGCAGTGAGAGAAAAAAATCCAACTGCCGTTTCCTTATTTCCCACAAAGGAGGCCCTACAATTCCTCTTGCCTCCCAACAGCACAAAAACCAGTCCCCTGAGACGTGTCATAAACCAGGGGAAAACTAGGTCCTCTGATCAAGAAGAAGGAGTCAGCAACCAGAGGACTCTGCGGGAAACATATGTGAACAGGGCACCTGCACCACCCTGGACTCGGAAGGAAACACACAGGAATGTGTGCGCACCACCCTCAGGCTCAGAGCGAGACGCACGGGACGGTGCGTGCTCAACCTCACGCTCAGAGGGAAGCGCGCGGGAGCGTGTGCTCACAGCCCCGGGTCTCCCTTCACTCAGCGCACAGGGTTCTCTTGGGGGACCCCTCCAACAACCTCTGCAGTCCTTGGGACACAGCCAGGAGGGAGAAAAGTAAGAATGAGAATTGCCAACTAGACACTAGCCATTCCTAGGGATGTTTTGTGCAGGGAACGGATAGGTCTGACTGCAATTCCACTAACTCACCTCTCCAAAGAAAGGCTCTGTGCGGATGCACTAACCTTGCTGGGCAGGTCCTGTGGCTTCGTGCTGAGGTTCTCAGGCATCTCCCAGCAGCGCGTGGAGAGGTTCAGGATGGCAGTGGCGGCCATGTGTGCAGCTTCGGCGTCGTGCGAATAGTCAAAGCCTGCAGAAGAGGATGAAGTGCTCCTCACATAACTACTGGAGGGGCTGTGCCTGGGGGAAGAGGCCTTTGGGAAAGGTTTAGCTGCAAAAAGGGAACAACACCAGGCTGATATACAACTTGAAAAGAGGCAGCAATGCAGACAAGTCAGTGGGGAGGGGGACTTTGGGAGGGATGGGAGGGCCCAGGGCACAGCTGCCGACGTTGGCCAGGGGCTTGGCCACCCATCCACTCCCAGGCCTTCACATACCTCACTCCCACCCACCCTCCTTTAGGGAACTGAGGAGACAATCTCATTTCTGGCTCAATGAAAACGTGCGCAGAAAGAGTAAACATCTCCAGGACATCCCAGCAGTCCTGATATTTCAAACAAAAATAACTTGTCTATCAGAAGCTGAAGCATTCTGTGAAGAGGATAAGTGTCCTGCCACATCACCCAAATGGGAATTTTGTCACATCATCTCAAAAGGGTGTACTCATATTTAGGCTGACTTGGTGTCCCCAGTAACCGTCACTGCCTTAAAAAGTAACATTATTGCTCAAACGAACATGACAATGAAGGCATGGAATGTCATCTTTTCTAGTAATTGTACTATAGCCACAAAATCACTCTCAAACACAATGTTCTCAGTAATCACAATGTCACCAGTATATCCACAAAGGTCCAGATATATGGAAAACTAATGGTGGGGTCCCCTCTCCAGTGGCACCATTGCGTTCCTGCATCCAAGCAGGCATGTGTGTGCCCAGAGGCCGGAAGTCCTCCATCCCAATGAGCAGGCTCTGTCAAAGCCAGGAAGAGAGGCTCGCGCCACACTGGCAGCTGCATCAGTCAGTACTTTTAATAATTCTCATGCAGGAAGGTCGTCACTGTCGGGTTTGGGGCTGACGAGATGCCGCTCCCAATCTCATGTGTACATGCAGCGCTTTTCCATTTCGCCAGCGTTTCCAGGGCTAATGGGCTTATTCCACAAATTAGGGTGGTAAGTGACAAGAAAAGACTGAAATTGTTCTCAAAGATTTGTAGGAATGATTCTGTCAGTACAATTACCCAGAAAATTTGTTACTAATGTCACAAGCAACACGTTGTATCCAGTAAGTTGCCCCCCTCAGGAAAGCAATGGCTTCCTGCCAGGATACGGGCCCCACCCAGAGGCAGTGTGAGAAATGGACCCCGCTGCATTGGGGTTAAGCAGGTTACATGAGGTCAGTGGGGAGAGGGGGATCTCCCAGGGTTAGCCATGTTGGTGAACTTGCTCTGATCTTTGGACATACAGGCCCATAACAGATCAGGATTTTGTTTCACAAATAATTAGGAGACACATAAATGTTGACGGTGAACATAAAGGTGGCAGCATGATTGAGATGCAGGCCCCAAGAAAGCCACCACGATGCCCACTGAGACAGCTAAGACCTCCAGCCTGCATCGTGGTCCCCCCATGACAGCAGAGATTCCCTCCCGACTAGCTCCTCGAGAGGGTCCCTCCTCCACTGCCCCCTGAATCCTGCCCTTCCCAGGAGCAACGCAGAAGAGAAACAAGAACAATTCTCCCCAACTTACATTGGAAGGCTTTAGGTGAGGTTTCGCTGGTCTGAATCTTTGGGGCAAGCATGCGTTTGCCAAAAACCTGAGCATCGAAACTTGCGTAGTCAAAGGTGACCTTGGAGAACTTCTCCAGCTCCTTGGCCAAGTTGGCCCTGGGCGTGGCGGGGGCCACGTTGGGCCGGTAGCTCCCATATGGAGGGACCTCGAGCTGTTTCACGAAGCACATGGGCCTGGGGTGCAGTACAGGGATGCACAGCCAGTGAGATGGGACCCGGGGTTCCCGTGCCACCCTCCCCAACTCCAATCCACAGCCCAGGCAGGGGCCTCACAGCGTCTAGTGAGGAAGGAGACTCGGGGAGGCACTCCCCTGCACTGTCCGCCACTGAAGCTGGGCAGAGTTCCACCTCCCAGGGTCAAGGGCTCTCAGAGCAGGCCTGTGAAGAGTTGCCTACAGTGTGGAAGCAATAGGACCCTCGATAATCAATGGCCTGTTCTGCTGATGGCTTCAGCTAGAGGTGGGAGGACCTAAGATTTTCCCCAGAACTTAGGAGAGCAGGTTTCAAACAGCTCAGCTGCAACTGGAGTGAGGACTGGACGGGAGCCAACGTTGCAAAGCCCAGGCCCGCAGCAAGCCACTCCAGCCACATAGGCCCGCAGCAAGCCACTCCAGCCATGTAGGCTGGCAGCAAGCCACTCCAGCCACATAGGCCAGCAGCAAGCCACTCTCTAGCCACGTAGGCCGGCAGCAAGCCACTCCAGCCACGCAGGCCGGCAGCAAGCCACTCTCCAGCCACGTAGGCCGGCAGCAAGCCACTCCAGGCAGAATCACCTAGAACTCCCCAGCGAGGAGGAAGTTGAGGAATCTGGAGGAGGCAACCACTAGACTGAGGAGCCGTGTCAGGTGCATTTCTGAAGAGTGGCCTCAGGGCCAGGCCTGACCCTTCTTCACTCAGCCGGGGACTCAGCCCTCAGCTGTCCTCTTCTGAAAGCCGTGCTGACGTGGACCCTCAAGGAACTGCTGGGTGGGTTAACAACAGCCATGAAAAGGCTACTACAAGCACTCAGTTCACGGCCACTAACGCTCTTGGAAGACTTCAGGATTTTACAAGCACAAAAGATGGCATGAAGAAACTGGCCCAGAAGGCACAGGAGGCGGGAAGACTGGTGGTAGATGCTGGAGACCACACAGGCACAGAGGGGCTTCTGAACCTAGCAGCTCAGAGGAGAGGAGGTCCCGACAAGCAGCCATGGCTTTCTTGGTTCCTGTCTGGACCAAGCAATGACTTCCATCTGGAAAGTGTGCAATCAGCGGAACTAAGAGGAGCTAACAGTGGCAGCCTCCAAGGTTCTGGGTGCTACAAGAACTTAAGTGCGGACTAAGAGCACGGCCCAGCACAGAGGACCTCCAGGCCAGCCCTTCACAGGACCAGCTGTGATGGGCCTGGGAAAACCGAACACTACCAGGAATGGGTGTGTTCTCCTTCTCTAGGAAGGGTGGGAGCCCCGGGATGGACCCTGGCCCTGGTGGCAGATAGAAAAGTTGCTAAGAGTGAGGCCAGGAGGGAAAAAGCTAACTTTAAACTTAACACTGGGTCAGGTGTGGTGGCTTATGTCTATAATCCAAGCACTTTGTGAGGCCAAGACAGGTCTCTTGAAGCCAGGAGTAAGAGACCAGCTTGGGCAACACACTGAGGCCCTCTCTACAAAAATGACAACATAGTAGCCAGGCATGGTGGCACACCTGTATTCCCAGCTACTCGGGAGGCTGAGGTGAGAGGATGACTGAGACCAGGAGTTTGAGGTTATGTTGAGTTATGATTGGCACCACTGACTCCAGCCTGGGCAGCAGAGTAAGACCCTATCACTAAAAATAATAATAAAAAACTTAACGCCAGTACCACTTTTGATGGCTTCCTTGTCCAAGGCTTCCGTCAGAATCTGCAGACTTATTGTCTGCCATGCCAACAAAGCTTTGCAAAGCCTGTCCTCACACCCAAAGTCCGACAACCAGAAATGTGGGCTAGGTAGAATCAACAGAGCCTAATGGGAGGCCTCCTCCACCTAGCCACAATCTCCAGCGTTCAGTGAGTATTCACCACGGGCTGAGGGCGGCAGGCTGTCACTTGAGCCTCATCAGCGACTCAGTTTGTTGTCCTACTTTTATAAGTGAACAAACTGAGGTCCTGGTCTCAGGGAGTGCAGTCTCCAAGGTTGTAGCCTGTTTGACACCCCTCCCTGGCCTCACCTGGCTTCACACGGGGGCCAAATCTGTGGTTTGACATTTTATCGGTGATTTAGATCAAAGAGGGAAAGGATCGAATTAGCAACTGACAAGAAGCTGGAGGGAACAGCAGACAAGGGAGAAAAAGCAGCTTCAAACCATAGTGAGAGCCAGCTGGCAGAAAGCAGCCTGCTGGGACCCGCAGGGCTGAAGGTGCCCCATGGGTGGGATGGCAAGGATGCCCGTACAGCAGGAAGGCAGTCTCTGTCCTCCACCTAGAGATCCCACGTGTGGGAACTGCACCTTCAGAGGAACCCTCTGGAGCAGGCCAGGGAAGGGCCTGGGTATGACACAGCCAGGGTCAGTAGCCAAGGTCATCTGGCTGGGGCTTTGCCAATTATGTGCCAGGGAGGAGCCAGGTCAGGTGGGCCCTAAAAGGAGGCGGACGGTGGAAGGGGCTACGCAGTGATCACACTCACCCCAGCTGGGGTGTCCCACACTCGCGTTTGGTGAAACAGACGTGGAACAGGGGTCTGAGAGCTGGGGAGGAGGAGCTGTGTATGAGTTCTAGCTCCTCAGGGAAGTGGGGAGCAGGGTGTCTGCTGGGCGAGGACAGCAGGTCACAGGAGCAGGTGGAAGTGTCCTCTTCGACACTGAGTGCCTCAGGTCCAAGGACTCAGAGGGGACACTTTGAAGCCAGGCAGGCTGGGAAGGGTGGCCTTGGGCAAGTCTCTGAGCCTCTGGCACTTACTTCTTAGAGCCACATGGAAGGAGGGGACACTAATCGGACACATTCTGAATGGTCCTTAGTGACGAGAGCCAAATATACACGTGCACACACACACGGACTTGCACGCACATATAAACACACTTGCACATATGCAAACACAAACAGGCATGTGAACATGGACACACATACACGCTCCCACATGCTCACACACGCCTACTGCTATCTCAGAACCTCTGGGGCCACAAAGCACTCTGGAGAGCAAGGCCTGCACCTGTCCCCTCTTCCTTGACTTGGGGTCTATCTCTGGGGTCGGGGAGGGAGAGGCAAGACAACCAGGGATTAGTGGCTCATGGAGCTTCTTGGACGTCCATGGTCCTTGGCTGGCGCAGTCTGCTCTCTCCAGACAGGACCAGCATCTCCACAAATGAATCCCCAAGTAGCCTTAAGTGGGCACCTCAGACAACTCTGAGGAGGCAGAGCACCATGTCCAAGGCAGAGGCAGCTGTGCAGGAGTTTGTGCATTGGCTGAGGCACCAGTGAACATGGCAGACATGAGACTCTGTCCTGTGTGCCCCCAAAACTGCCCCGCAGTTCTGTTCCTGAGGGGCCTGGGGCATGTACATACTCACATGCACATACATCCTGGGGGAGACTGAGGAGGCCCCTGCAGGCATTTGGGAGGCAGCTCTTCAGTCCTGTGGCTCATCTCACTCACCTGAGGATCCGATCCGAATTGGAGCTATTCTTGGAAGGATCTCCTGTCTGCGGCTGCTGCTTCTCATGGGATTTGGCTAATTTTTCAGCGGCAGCAATGGGACACCCAGACAAACTAGAGGAAGGAAAAGGAGGGGTATCTGAGCCCTGCCCTCCACACCTGTCCTGTCCTGGGTGTCTCTGTGTGTGCTGGTGTCTCACAGCAAGGTTATTCAGACGTGAGAACTCCAGGTGTGCAAGAAGCCCAGCGCTGGGAATAATCCTGTCTTTCTGCGGGACAGGGCTTTTCTCTTGGGCTCTGCCCTTGAGCCCTCAAAGTACAAGCTGCCCAGTCAGTTTCTGCTTTGGAACATTCTATGCCAATGACACACAAAGATGAAATATATCCTAAAGGCCTTGAAAGCTCTGGGCAAAGATGCCTCCTCTACATGGGTCTGGGTGACAGGCTTGCCCCTCACCCACTTCCTCTCCCTTCCCAGCTTCCAGGGTGGGATTCTGCAACCATCTCTGGCTCTTGTTCCATTAGCTGCCCCAGGGCAGCCCAGAGCCCCACTTGGACCACAACGTGGGCACTGACCCTGGAAGACTCACGCCCAGGAAAGTACTCAGTCTAAGACATGGAAGCAGCAGCTTCATCTGTCAGAATTAAGCCAACTGTGAGCTCCAGTGCCAGTCCCTCAGCCAGCCCGGGGAGGTGACGTAATGGGGAATTGGCCTCTTTTCAAATGAAGTGACCTCAAAAGCTCTGGCAGTCCTTCAGCTGAGCATATGCCTGCTGGGGCAAAGGCACAACCCACTAAGCCCATGGCCACCCATGGCACTCTGGGTAAGGCAGGGGAGTAGTCCCCCCTCACCACAGAAGACCAGCCAACAACTGTACCTCGAGGGTGGTCTGGAAGCTTCACGTCCACCTGGGCCTCAGAACTCCCACAAAGCAGCCCAGAACACAGCCCCGGCCTGCCGAGGTTACTGCTTGTGTCTGTCCTTTCCACTCATGAGCAAGAGCCAGTGAACAGAGGTTTTCTGAATGTGACCAGGACACAAAGCATTCACCAGGCTCTCCACGTGGCCGCTGCACCTCTCCTCACAGAGGGCGCATGCTCACTCCTGGGCAGGCCGCCCCTTGCTCTCTTGGGACCCCAGCTCACAGGGGTGTGGGGAGCAGCACCCCTGGGTGACTGTACCTCCAGCTGCTGCTCTGCCACGGCAAGGCTCCTCACATCCCAGGTGTGCCCCAACCTTATACCCACTCCTCAGGGCAGCAGCACACAGGGAGCTACCTGGCAGGCCAGATCCCCATCCCACGTCATGGCTCAATGCCCAGGCAGAGACACACAGGCCCAACCCGGGTGCCTACCACACATGGCCCCCACCACGGCCCCACATGGCCCACTGTGGCCCGGCTCAGTCCAAGTACCTTCTGTGCGTGTTGCGGTTGCTGTTCACGTGACCCTGGCCCGTGCAGCCAGGAGTGGGGCACTTCAGCACGTTCTCATGCATGGCTAGGACTGAAAGAGAACCAGGGTGGAGACAGCCAAGGTTGTCAGAGAATCTGGGGAGCACCAGCTGTGTGAGGGGAGCTTGGGCCGAGAAGGACGCAGGAGCCCTGTCCAAGGCTGCTGCTTGGTAGGCAGTTGGGGAACACAGCATTTAGGGCAGCAACGCATGGCACCCTCAGCCCCCAAGAGCCTGCAGACATGCACACCCCCACCACTATGTTCCCTCCCACCTGTGGCAGAAACCAGATTCAGCTTTTAAACCTCTCATTCTGTGGTTTGCTCCTTTTTTAATTTTCACACTTACTGCTTCTAGACTAAAACTAAGAACAAGCGTTTGCTTCTAAGCTTTCAGAGCACAGAGGTTGCTGCAAGAACTCTACCTTCCCCAGGTGGCTGACACCAGCCTGTCCCCTCCCCTCGATCTGGGACTGTGACCCAGGTTGTAGGGTCCCAGCCTCAGAGGGCTCAAGTTTGGGCTGAGGTGGTTTGTGGGCAGCAGGGGGTGTTGTGGGTGGGAGACGTAAGGGTGAGCATCTGGACAAACCAAAGGGACAGGTTACGGCCCGGGGCAGGCCACGCCCCCACAGACACCGCCCACACACCACAGAGGCAGCCTCCGCTTCACAGCTAGGGCTAACGCTGCACAGGGCTACTCACTCTCTGGGGGGATCCTGTCCTTGTGGGGACAGCCAGAAAGGCTGCGGTGGTGAGGGTACAGGCCGGTGACATGGCCAGTGCCATCACAGCCTGGTGTTGGACACTTGATCTCACGCTTCTCAGCTCTTGATGGATCTAAAACACACGAGTTGCATCAGTTAGAGCAGGGAAGCTGGGTGGTGAGCCGCGAGGGGCAGGGGTAGCTTGAACCTTCTCTCTGGCTGTCCAGACAGAAGGGAAGCAAGACTGCCGGTGAGCTTGAACAAGGACTGGGGCTGCGCATGAGGTGACCCTGAAGGGACCGCCCTGACGATGCCAAATAACAGGATGCGCAGTGTTCTAAGGAGAGCAACCCCGAGGACAGCTGCAGGCCTCTTTCCTCTCTCCTCTGACAGCGCGGGGGCATCGGGGGTCAGCCTTCTGCCTAGAGAGGTCAAGGCGTTTGACAATGTTCCTGCCAGGAGATGTCCTGGGATTTGCAAAAAGAGGACAAAGGGGTTCAGTAACTCACCCAAGGCTGCATGACTAATGTATGTCTGGCAGAAACTTAAACCCAAATCTCAGCTATTGACTTCATCTAGCCCTGCAAGCCCAGGCTGGTCACTGCAGCGTGTGGGGACCAGCAGGGACACAGAGGACCCTCAGAGCAGAGCGGACGTCTCAGTGAAACACCTTCTAGACGCGCTGTCCCCTTTGGGAGGGTACAGAGATCACAGAGCCAAACTCAGAGCCCCCACCCCAGAGAGGAGGGCCCCAGCAGTGGGCTCCAAAGGGAAGGAGCCCTTGCTCTGCTGCCCCAAGTTCAAGGGAGCAGGAAACCAGACTTCTACCCATGTGGACAGGCAGGGGTATCCTGAGGGGTTTCGAATCCGTGCCCAACACCTGTCTGTCTCCTGGGCTTGCCACCCTGTCCCCAGCCTCTGTCCAGAATTCTCACTGCAGCTGTGTCATCAGTCCTCAGAGCCAGTCCCACTCTCCACCCACCACACGTTCACGTTGCGCAAACACAGCCCAACGCAGCTCTGCCTTGTGTTCTCAGCCTGGCCGCCTGTGTCCCTTTGGGTCCAAGCACTGAAAATCTATTCCTGAAGGCAGGAAGCCTGCTGGGTCACCCTATGCCTGTCCCACAGGTCTGAGACCCTCAAACGCCTGGGCCTAGGGCTGTCACCTGGTGTTTGTGTGCCTTATATGTATCCCACAAAACTTTGCCATGAGCTGTGTGGCCCAAGCTAGTAATCACATCGGGCCTGTGCCACCTGTCCCTAAGTCTTACCTGCAGCCTATGTCTCCTTGTGCCCATGGCCACACAAGGCCGCAGCATGACAGTGCTGACCTAAATCTGGGTCCCCAAAGAGCTGTCCCGCAGTCTGTGTTGCCCTAAAGGGTCTCCCCTCAAGGCCATCCTTGGGTCCATCTCACCCTGAAAGCACGTCCCTACCTGTGACCCCTTAGTGTCTTTCCCCTGAGCTTGTCTCTTACGCATGGGGGTTCCCAGAGAATACACCCCTCATATCTCCACTGGCCTGGCTGTCATGCCCCTTGAGTTCCATCTCACTCAAGTCTGTCTCTCCCAAGACCCAAGTGCACCTTCCCAGGGTTGGCCCGAGTCGGTGTCTCCTCCATTTTTGGTTTCTGGCTCCAGCACCTCGGTCCTCTCCCAGCCCAGCTCTCTCTCCTCATCTGTTCCTGACCTGGTCTTAGCTAACCCTTCCAGGGGGAGGGGACTCTTGGAAGAGCACTGAGAACCCCCACTGCCCCGTCCGCCTGGAGAAGAGATGAAGGACTGGAAGCAGGGAAAAGAGACCAAGATTAGGGCAGCTCCAGTCTCAGGAGAGCAGAGGCCAGGTGCCCACATGCAGGAGGCCCCCCGCACCAGGCCCAGTGGGCCAAAGCTGACCTGTCCAAGGCCTGGCCTCCCTGGCATGGCTCACCAAAGGAGCAGCCCCCGGCCAGCCCGGAACCCTGCACCCCAGGCCCCTGTCCCCAGGAGGCATCTGAGACGGGCAGTGTGCAGAGCAGAGCCAGCCTGTTGTCCAGACCCTGACACCCCAGGAACAATGAAGGCCACAACCATTTACTCAGAGTCCATCCTCAGACCTCAGCACTCCAAGCTCCCAGCTGCTGCCCAGCCATGCCACCCGGCTCCAGGCCACTCCCAGAAGCCCTCCCTGTCTATCGTTACCTCAACATCAGGCACTCAGTACGGCCGGGATGCCTCCCCTATGCCCTGCGTGCTTTAGGGCCAAATCCAGAGGCAGATGCAGAGCCAGTGGCAGGCTGCTCCCGCTGAGGAGCCCAGGGCAGCCCTCACATCGGCCTGCAGGTCTCCACCCAATAAGAGGGTCAGGATGACCCAGCATGGCTGTCGGAAACAGTGGGCTCTGTCACAGCACAATCCCTGCCACAAGTGTGCGTCAGGGTGGCAGGGACGGGACAGTCCCCACCCTCTCCAGAAAGCAGATGCTGCTGTGACCAGTCACCGCGTTGGGTCACTGTCCCTCCCACCTCCTCTCTCCCACCTGGTTCTCAGCTCTGCGTCTCTCTCCGGACTGCTTTATGTGCAGCAGTGTAGGAGCCCATTTGCTCAGTATCTAACCACAGTCTGTGTTATGTGTTTGTCCTTTGTCTGCTTTTCTGCCTTCCCCCAGTCCCCTGTCCTGTAAGGCCTCTTAGCCTGTACCTGCACACCTGGGGCAGGCTGAAAGGATGGGTGTGCGGGACCAGGCCACCCCGACCCCTACCTTTACTGTAGTAGCTCTTCCGCACAGTGTCCAGGGGCTTTGCTGCTTTCCCTGGCTCTCCCAGGCCCAGCTGGCTCTGCTCGGCAGGCGGGCAGCCCGGCTCACAGGCTGTGTGCACCTGCTCAGCCTTCAGAGCAATGGCTTGCTCCAGGAGGCCCAGGTTTCCCCGGGTCATCATGTCGTGCATTTCCGACTCGTCAGTGACTGTTGACTTCTGGGAGTGGGTGTCCTCATCCTTGTCGTCATCTGAGCGGACCTCCACAATAACAGAGTACTCAGGCTTGGGACTGGGTGAATCTGGGCCCCGGAGCTCAGGGGCCTTCTGGGCAGAGATGTGGGAGGCATCCTCCTGAAAGATCACATCAGGAGCTGCCTCCTCCTCCTCCTCTTCCTCCTCCTCCTCTTCCTCCTCCTCCTCCTCTTCCTCTTCCTCCTCCTCTTCCTCTTCCTCCTCCTCTTCTTCCTCTTCCTCTTCTTCATCCTCCTCCTCCTCTTCCTCCTCCTCCTCCTCCTCCTCCTCGTGACTCAGGATGCATTTCTGCTTGCTGGACTCCTCACTGGCTACATCCTCCAGGGACTGGGGACACAGGTTCTGGGAACGCTCGCTGGTGACTTCGACGACCTCCTCGGCATCCTCTGGCTGGATGAAGAGGCCCTTTTCACCCTCTGTGCTGGCAGCTCCCTCAGTGGTCTCCTGAAGCAGGTGCACAATGCCAGGACCTGGCTTGGCTGCCTGGCCCAAGTCTTCTTCCACCAGGGTCTCTTGAGCAACTTGGCCCAAGTTCAGGAGAGAAGTTGCGATGATTCCCTGGTAGCTGCTATAGCTGCCCTTGGAGGAGCCAGTGGGGCTGCTGATGGGGTTGGATCCAAAGTGGGACTTGACAGGGCTCCTTCCTGCACAAAAGCAGAATCAACATGGGGGCCAGAGGGCACGTGGGAACCCTCATGTCTCCAGCCCTCAACACGCCCTGACCTACCCCTCACTCTTGATACGGGAGCCCAGGAAACACGACACTCCAGAAGTGAGGGTTTGGTATGGGGGTTTCTGTCAACCCTTCTGCCTGAATCCAGAAATCATGGTGAATATATTTTAGGGGGCAGGTCATGAGCCATGAGGTACTTTTTAAAGTGAGAATGACTTCGATACTTTTTATTGCTGTTCCTCTACCATCACATTTACTTTTCCAAACCAGATAAACCTGCATTTTATGCAATGGGGCTTAAACAGCAAATCCGATTTAAAAATATATATATTTCACAATATAAAAGCAGTAAATAAGACATGGCATGGTGACTCACGCCTATAATCCCAGCGCTTTGGGAGGCTGAGGGGGGTGGATCACCTGAGGACAGGAGTTCATGACCAGCCTGGCCAACATGGCAAAACCCCATCTCTACTAAAAATACAAAAATTAGCTGGGCATGGTAGCACACACCTGTAATCCCAGTCACTCAGAAGACTGACGCAGGAGAATCACTTAAACCTGGGAGGTGGAGGTTACAGTGAACTGAGATTGCACCACTGCACTCCAGCCTGGGCCACAGAACAAGACTGTCTAAAAAAAAAAAAAAAGAAAGAAAGAAAGAAAACAAAAGCAGTAAATAAATTTATATTTTTAAAGGACTTAGATTTAATTCTTTTAACCAAAATAACTAAGATGTAGCCGAACGCAGTGGCTCACACCTGCAGTCCCAGCACTTCAAGGGGTCGAGGCAGGCGGGTCACCTGAGGTCAGCAGTTTGAGACCAGCCTGGCCAACATAGAGAAACCTTGTCTCTACTGAAAATACAAAAATTAGCCAGGTGTGGTGGTGCACACCTGTAGTCCCAGCTATTCTTTGAACCTGGGAGGAGGAGATTGCAGTAAGTCAAGATCGTGCCACTGCACTCCAGCCTGGGCAACAAAGTGATACTCTCTCAGAACAACAAAAAACAAAAGTAAACTCAGATGTGGTAGGTGCTCACTACACGCAGGCCCTGCAGGGTTGTCAGCGGGGCTCTCGGGCCAGCACACCCCACAGCAGTGGGGGCCATCCCTGCCCTCCACCCGCTTCGGAGGGAAAGTCCAAGCCCAGGCTGATACTCTTCGTTGTAAGAAAGCAAGAACATTTGTGTCTTTTCTACCTGGGGTCTAGGGTTAGCTTGATCCCATGGGGCAGCACTCTCACTTCAGAGCCCCACAGGGAGCGGAGGCTGGGGACCCTTTCTGGCCTTGCTTCTAAAATCCATCTCAGACCCTTCCCCATTGCAGAAGCTTGGGGAGTGTTGGGTGGTAGAAGGGGTGGGGTGGACCTTGGGCCTCGTCTGACCCCAGGTCTACAAATGTGCCAAGGCTCTCAGGGGTATAGACCCCTCCCTCCGGAACCCAGGGCCCAAGCACTTACTTCACCCGCTTTCGCCAAGAGCTGGGTGCCCCAACATGGCAGTCCTGGTCGACCCCACAGGAAGTGGGGGACTCATCTGCTTTCCTTCTTCCCCTCTTGGCCTCCCCGGGCACCCCATTTTCAGAGGCCCCACCTGGTCCCCAGTCACCTGAAACTCAAGCTCAGGTATTTCCTTGGCATCTGCCTGTGAGCGCCTCAGGGGAAAGCAGACCCCTCACCCCTGCTCCCAGGCAGGTCTCCCAGAGGGCTAGGCCGAACAGAGAGCCAGTCTAAGGCCCTCCCTTCCTTCCCTGCTTACAGATCAGAGACACAGCCTTGTCTGTCTCTCTCCTATGCATGCAGACCCACCTGCCGACACACACACACTCACAGCCCTGAGTCTGTCTGTCCTACCTCCCTCCTACGTACACAGTGTTCACACACAAACACACCATGGGCCCCACAAACACCATGGCAGACCTCCTTCCCAGGAAGCCCAGCACATGTTGGGACAAGACATGCCTTGTTCTCAGGACGGGCTTTCTCTTGCCCAGAGTAAGCCCCTCCCCACTCACAGGCTGCAATTCTCCAGGGCCACACTAAGCGCCCTTTATTCAGAGAAGAAAGAGCGACAAAGCACCTTCAGCTGGCTCGGGGCGATGAATCTCCTCCTGTCCTGACGCCTCAGCCTCGGCCCCCTCCAGAGTTCCTTCCGATTCATCTGAAACAGAGGCGTCCTTCACCTCAGTGTCCTCACTGCCGTCACTGTCCACACCATAGCCCTCGTCCAGAGCCAGCTTCAGGGGGTGCGACTTCCTCTTGGACACCAGGTGCTCAGCCTCAGCACCCTCCAGCTTCCTCTTCTTGGCCAGGGGGCAGCTCTGTAAACTGGGAGGGAGGAGTAGGCAGTGGAGAGGACCAGGCTAGGGCCACACGAGGCCTCAGCCACCCCATGAGCCCCTCCAGAGGGTCCTTTCTCCCTCCTCCACAGACTCATCTAGTCCTCGCAGGGGACCCGGACAGAAACACTAAAGTGCAGCGTGGGAGGACCGGTAATCTGTCTGCCCCCACATGGTGTGCCCATGGCCACCCTGGCCTCCACGCCGGAATGGGAGGAGGCCGCCTCGCAGGAGGGGCAGCAGCCTGTCCTCGTGAGCCGCGGGCAAAGACGGAAGGTTCTCTATCCGCAAAAGGGCCTGGAGCAGGGGAAGGCTCCAAATCTACTCCCAGGAACCTCTGAGACCCCAGGGTCCTCTTACCTTCGGTGCCTGGAGTACTTGCCCCGGACGTGTCCCGAGCCAGTGCATCCTGGGGTGGGGCAGCTGAGGGGAAATAATAAAGCGATGGGGTTCAGATCTCAGGGCCCATCCCAGACCTCACCCCAGAGAGCAGATCACCGCTGAACAATTCAGCTCAGAATGCTGCTTGCAGCTTGCTGAAATTTAACAACTCACCTCATTCAAATAAATTCATGGCTCATTACAGTTTTACAAGTATTCAGTAAAGGTCTGTATATATAAGAGCAAGATTTCCAAGGCCAGAGTCTCTGGGACAGCTGCTCCGCGGGCATCTCACCGGCTGCCATTAGGGTTCCAGGGCTAGACACAAGACATTCTGAGGGGCCTTGAACACAGCACCCCTCTCTACAGAGGACTCACGCCCAAGGCACAAAAGTTGGCCTTCTCTGTGTCCACCACTAATGTTATAAGGCCCACGGCCACCGCTAACGCTGTAAGACCCGCGGCCACCGCTAACGCTGTAAGACCCGCGGCCACCGCTAACGCTGTAAGACCCGCGGCCACCGCTAACGCTGTAAGACCCATGGCCACCACTAACACTGTAAGACCCGCGGCCATCGAGGGCAACAG
Organism: Sapajus apella; assembly: GCF_009761245.1. Taxonomy (NCBI): domain Eukaryota; kingdom Metazoa; phylum Chordata; class Mammalia; order Primates; family Cebidae; genus Sapajus; species Sapajus apella. The sequence continues at coordinate 78,586 of NW_022437036.1, forward strand.
CCTCTGCCTTCCCTGGCAGCTGCGACCCTCATGCCCCAGCACACTGAGCTGGGACTGCCAGGCAGGAAGGACTCTGTGGCCCAAGCCGAAGATGGTGGTGAAGATTCCACCCCAATGCCTGTAGCTGGTGAGGGTCACAGCTTCCATGGAGGAAAATGAGCCCAGGAGGGCTAATGAACCAGGAGCTGACAGCGTCCACCTTGGTGGAGGACTCGGGCTGTGCTAAGGAGAGCGGTTTGGGGAGGGTGACGCTGACCCTCTTGCATCTCTTCCCCCAGGACACGCAGGGGTTTCTCTTCCTTAACCATCATCTGCCACCCTACATAACCAACACAGCAGGAAGCTCTGGAAGCTTCTGAGCATAGTATTGATTATGCCAACCAACCACAGCAGTAGGACCATGGCTCCCACGGCAGCCTCCGGCAAAGTGGCCAGACAGGGGCTGGTGTGGAGTGTGAGGCCAGAGTTGACCACACATCAGGCTCTGGCGCCACTGAAGGACTGCGAGGAGCTGCCACTGTAAGCCCTTGCTTACAAAGGGAGACGCCCGTGCAAGGTCACCTAAGGCAGGCGGGAGGGGCAGGCCTGCACTCTCTGTGGGAAGACAGAGGCTTTCCTGGCCAAGATGGAAGTACCTTATTTTTAACAGGATTGACACTGTGAGCCTGAGCTCTTTCCAAAACACAAGCACATCTTCCAGAGCCTGTGAAGGCAGGAAGGAAAGGACTGGCACCCCCACACCTGAGACCCAGGGAAAAGAACGCCATCCCAACCTCTATTCAGACACCTCTGATCGTTTCCAATTTGACTGACCACAGGCCTGACTGCAGACAACCGTGGGGCCCATCTGGCCTTGCAGGCTGCGCTCCCCGACCACCTCAGGAAGAACAGTCAGGAGAATCCGGCCTCACCCCATCCCCAGGCTCAACAGCAGCCGAGGTGCAGACATTCCTTGCAGCCTTCGAGGGTGGGGCTGACCTTAGTGCTGGCTTAGAGTGTTGAGAAGACAGAAAGGAAGGGCAGGAAGGAGGGAGGAGGGAGGACGAGGGAGAGGGAGGGCCGGCCACACTCTACTGCAGATTCCCTTTCGGAACTGAGGGAGCTGCTGCTGCTGCCACCTCCTCCCCGCCTCCCGTCTCTTCTAAAATCCACGCCCACACTTGCTTTCACTCTTTCGAGAACTAGCTTTGAAGCTTTTCACAAAAAGCTCCTTGTTATTGCGGATTTGAAGCTAAGGTCCCAATTAGTCGATTAAATCACTGAGTTAATCAGGAAATTAGGTGACAGCTGCCACTGAGGCCTGGGGAGACTGGCCCTGCCCTGAACACATCACCCTCAGCTCAGAAGAGTCCGGTCCCCAGAAAGGTGGTCCTGCACCTTCCAGCCCCAGACTCAGAGGGCGTGAGACAGGGCTGTGAGCCCTGGAGCTGACAAGGCCGCTCCGGGACAGGAAGCTGGAAATGCTAGACACCCTGCAGACGTCTGCTCCCTACCTCACAGCCAAGTGGGCCAGACATCCAGCCAGGGCCTCCAGGGGTGTTACCCCAACAGATGCCAGCCCTGCTACTTCGCCTGCAAGCACTCCAGCTCTTACTCACTGATTTCCTCTGGGTGCTTATGGCTGGGGCTGCAGGGAGAGGAAGGTGACCAGGGCTCCAGGACTCCAGAGCCTCTTTCTCCGGGAGGAGGGAATTTCCCAGCCTTGACTCCCCACCTGCGATGGGGGCTGGTGTCAGAGATGCAAGGAAAGGGTGCAGCTGAGGCTGGGAAGAGGGTGCGGCTCACAGTCACCCCTCAGCTGGCAACCTGCAGGGTGGCTCTGAGGAACCCACAATGGAAAAGTTGGCGTTGAAGATGGCAAGTCAGGAGAGGAGATGAAGCCCGGCTTGGGGCCCCATGCTTCAGCTACCATCCTTTGAAGGCACAGCCTTCCCTCCCTCCCCTGGGGCAGGTGGAAGACCCCCCCACTCCCTCCTGTCATCTGGCTGGGAACTGGCCAACAACTCAAGGAGCACCAGAAGGGAAGGGTAAGCTACAGGGAGTCAGGACACAGATGTGTTCTCCCTCTGAACTCAGAGGTGGCCCTGAGCTCGGCGTTCTCAAAGATGCTGACCCCAACCCTAACCCCAACCCTAACCTCCAGCAGAGCCTGTCTGAGGCCATGTGACGACAGATGGACCCAGACGAAAATACAAGCTGAAATGTCATCAGTTCTTCCACTGGGGTGAAAGGAAATCCCATCAAACCACTTCTTCTCTCAGGCACTTGGAGTGCTAGATTCAGGGCACACGGAAATCCTAGTGGGCCCCAAGGTCGGGAATAGCAGCTCAGGCACTTGGAGTGCTAGATTCAGGGCACACGGAAATCCCAGTGGGCTCCAAGGTCGGGAAGAGCAGCTCAGGGTCCGACCTCTCCTCAGCTCACCTGGTAAACAACCAACAGAGTGTCTTCCTGGGAGGTCTCTCTGAGCTGGTGGGGAGATGAGCTGGGGTTGGGGGCACTGCGGCTGGGAAGTTCTGAGTGTAAGTCCTTCATCCATAGAGAAAGTCCTGCATGCAGGGGTTCCTGAAGGTGACTGTGAGCTCATGCCATGCCACGGACTGCTCCTCTCACAGGCCACAGCAGTGGGTTTTCTCTGGGGGTCATGCTCCCTGTTCCAGGAGCCACAGTGTGGGCCCCACGAGGACAGAGGCCTCATCTGTTTGTCAGTCAGCACCCACGGCAGGCAGGTACGCAGGTCTTTGGGAGGGAGAGCATCATCAGCCCATTTCTGTGGTGTAAATGCTGCCGCTGTGGCTGGGCGCACAGTCAGCCAGCACGAGCCACAGGCATGCCCACGTGAAGTACGTGGCCAACAGATGTTTGGGAGCACAGGAACGCATGGCGCCTTCCGTGCAGAAAGCATTTGGTTCCTTGGAACATCGTCTTTGTTCTATTTTCCTCTGAGCGTCACTTTTCAGCCGTGAAAAATTGCTGAATAAATTGTCGTTGGAACACTAGATGTCAACATATTTCCCCCTAGTTTCTCCGTTAAAAAGTTTGAGTCTCACTAGTACCAAGTAAATAGGTTGGGAGCGCAGACTAATGAGGGTGTCCAAATCTAAATGCTCACAGAACCCCCTCAGTTAGGCTGGATAGGTCCTCTCAGAATGTTTCAAAACAAACACATCTATTTGAGAGTCATTTTTCCTTCTGCTGTTTCAAAGCTACAAGGGAGCACCCAGCCATTTGTATTTGCCTTTCCAGCTTCCTCCACACTCCATCTGTCACCCAAAAAGCCCGGAGTTTCCTCAGCTCCTGTGCCTCACCCGCTGCACACTCACCCGGGGTCGTCTCCGTCTTCGTCTCCACCATGTCTCCGGGCAAATGCCACCGGCACCTCCTCTGCCCTTTTCTCAGGGCCCTTCTGAGTATCTTGCTTCCTCAGCAGGCTGGCCAAGCAGACAGTGTCCCCCTTCCAGGGAGCCTACCCCTGTGCTTTGGGGGACCGTGTTCTGGGGAGCACCCAGGGGTGCGGAGGACGCTGACCGCAAGTGCTGCCACATGACCTGGTTTGGCTGAGGTTCCACCCCGCCTCTCCCACCTGTTACCCAGGGTGGGGCTTCCAGCAAGTAGCCCATGTGATTCAGCCCTTCTGGTTAGGTGAAGGTGAATCCCTGAGTCTCGGTTTCCCCACTTCACAAACGGGGTGATAACACACCAGGCAATGCTTCCATGACATTCCCAGAGATCGTCTGTAATGCTTGTGGCTGTAATGTAAGTGGCTGGTCCTTCAGTTATGGCTGCAAAGAGGTACAGGGCTCTGACCGGGCAGGCACAGCGTCTGTGACCGACACAGAGCCTGGGGCTTGGAGCACCCAGCTCCCTCCCCTAGCCCTCCACCTCATCTCCAAGTTACAGCCTCCCTCTGTCCCACCTCTGCGAAAGGTTTACAAAGTAAACTACAGGCCTCTCATTTCCTGGATTGGCAGAAGCCATCTACTCTTCAATTGTATGTGAACAGAGATGGTCCCTGCCCTGAGAATCTGTATCCCTAAGACGCAGGGAGAAAACAGAGAGCTCAGCCAGCCAGATCATCAGCACACAGAACGGCTGTTTGCATCCTGAGCCCAGGGAAGACTCAGGATGCAGGAGACCCTCTTCTCTTCTCTCATCCCCAACCTGGGCCTCCGACCATTTGACACAGAAGCATTTGTAAGAGTCTGCAAAGAGAGTAGCTTGTTCCTGGTTTGGGGAACCGTGGTGACAGGCCAGGTCCTCGCAGTGACCAGGAACAAGCACATCTGTGTCCCCACCGTGGTGCTGTGGCCAGGTCAGAGGTGAGAAAGGGTAGAGATGGGGCCAAGACAGCTGGATGCATGGCCAGGAGAAAGGCAGCCTCCTTAAGGAAAGCAGGGGCTCACCAGGCACATTCGGTCAATCCAAGAAGACCCCGATTGGGACACTTAAGATATCTCCAGGGTCACAGGTGCGTAGACAATGCTTGGTGCTAACAGGAAGACTTCCTTACCTGAGGTCTGCAGCTGTGGTCTCTGGGGCTCCTGGGAAAAAGAGAGAAACAGGGAAAACATGGGAATTGTGATTTTAAAGGCTCATTGCCCTAACAGCAGAAACCGAGTTAAACAGCCAAGAGGTTTGCCAAAGACAAGTGGAGACAATCTCAGAGACCTGCGCAGTTTTTCTGGGGCCCTCACCCTGTCCTGATCTCCCAGAGAGTCCTCCAAGGTCAACAGAGTGAGCTGCTCCCTCCAGCCTGATGCTCACCCCAAAAGCCCCCCTGAGCAGCCTGGCTGTTCTGCCAGATGGGACAGACACTCCACCTCAGACAGGATCTCTGGGACCTCAGGGCCAGCGATGGGATCTCTTTCTCTAATTGCAGATAGAAGTCAGCTTTTGGCAGGAAACACAAACCACCAGATCAAGCTGGACAGAGAAGAGAACAACTGGACCAAGCAGCTGGTCCTTCAGTGACGGCTGGAAAGACGTACAGGGCGCTGACCAGGCAGGCACACCTGAGATGCTGGGAGCTCCTGGCCACTGCGTGGGTCACAACAGGAAGAGCCCCCCCAACCATGTATCAGGGAGGTAAGTCTAGCCAAGGGTTAGGGCTTAGATCCTAGCAGGGTGAGCGAGGCCTCAGCCCCCCTCCCCTCACTGCACCGCTGGCTCAACCCAGCACCCTCCTATTCCCCATCAGCACCAAGACTGATCCCTTGGGAAGGATGGGGGCTGGTGATGAAAGGCTGGCAGCCTCTCATTTCCAAACAGAACAGTCTCGTAACTGAGCCTTGCCATTCCCACTCCATGGAGCTGGGTCTGCCTCTACATTTCTGCCCTCAAGGCAGGTTCATCTGGGGCAAAGGCCCCTCAGCAGCCCTCTTAGATGCCAGCTTCAAAGCTCAGCAGGCCTGAGGATGAAAGAGGCTGCAGAGGCCCGAGGTCCCCAGGGCACCTCTGCACATGTGTGGTAGGGGTTTGCACGCCCGAGGAAGACAGTGGCATTTACAGCCCTGGAGGCGGGGAGGGCCACACTCACCTCGCAGGGCCTTGGATCGGGTGCGAGCTCGCTTGTCTTCATTTTCTAAGCTCATCTGCAAGCAAAAAAACCACGACATTAACAAGAACACCCAGCCAGTGCCTCTGGAATACAGAACCATCAGTGTGGCCATTTTCTGTCTCAAGCTTTGACAGTGAAGGTGATTTTGGGCGCAGAATGACAAGGATGGTATTGCAGGACAGGAGAGGCCTGGGGCCAGGAGCAGCAGGTGGGAAACTATGGAGGAAGGACCCTCTACTCGGCTTGGAAGTGTCCCATCGGCATGTCCCAGCCCTTGTCAAGGAGGCTGCAGTGCACCGTGCCCTCCGGCCGCCCCTGGGTGCACCTGCCAACGCGTGCTGAAGTGTGGGCCCTGCCCCGCAGAAGCCTTAGGAAAGTTCATGTTTTATCCATGAGGGTCTCCTGGCCCAACACGGAGCAGCACCCACCGCCCACCTCTTACCACACTCAGCCACCGTGGCAGGGCAGGTCATCCAGCGGCTTCTGACCCCAACGTGTCCCCAGAGCACAGCTTCCCGTGGGCCCTTTCTTCCCGATACAGCAAAGGCTTCAATGCCCCTCCTACACTAGGGTCATCCCATGAGAAACAGGCAGCCTGGAGCAGCCCCAGCCCATATGTTCTCTGGCCTCGAGGGCCTGGCTGCCTTGCCTGAGCCCATCAGTGTCCCTCCCCACCTGTGATCCCCGAGTGTGACCAGCCTCCATGGGGATGCTGCCCACAGCATTTGTCCTGCAAGGGAGTCAAGGAGGAGCCCCCAGGAAGGTGACAATCACAGAAAGGACATGCCTGGGGGTGAGGGTCACACACAGAATCCCAGTCCTGTGTCACCATGGCAAATCTGGGCAGACAGGTAAATCCCACACCCTCCATGCTGTGCAAAACATCCTTCTCAAGGAGCTATGCCAGGTGGGGAAGGGCATCTCTAGCTGGACAGGGGATGCTCCATACACCCCGGGAAGCCCAAGAGGACAACGCCGGACTCCACCACCATCACCTGTGGTCAGGAATGGGAGGCGGCAAATCCACACCTGTCCCAGGCCACAGACACCAGAGCAGCCAGAGCTCCATGTGCGAGGTTGTCAAAGGGAAAGCAGGGGTGTGGAAAGAAGTAGTAGAAGAAAGGAAGGGAGGCAGCAGGAGGGGGCTCAGAAGCCCCCACGTCTTAAATGGGGCATTAGCGCCTGAAAGCCAGCAAGAGACAAATGTCTACAGTACCACCTGGGAAGAAAGAAAAAGGAATTCCCCCAATTAGGAAGACGAAATTTGCAAATTGAACCTCCCCAACAGCAGCACTAACACACAGTGATATAAGTGATTTGTTAAGGAAGAAAAATCAACCCTGGGTAATTTATGCAACCTGTCCACTCCGGGCTGCAGAGTACAGCGCTATGAGCCGTGCGTTCATTACAGCCTTCCAGTGGGACAGAAGACAATTACTACAATTTCTATTTTCAAAGCGGAGGTTCCCCACGGACCAATGGCTCACATTTAAAGTGAAGAGAGGAGCAGGTGTCACAGGGACTTCATTACATTTATGAGCCTTCAAATGTCGCCTGCTCTGAGCCCGTGCGCAATGCCTTCCGCTGCAGGATGCACAATGGGGCTGATGTGTCTGATTGCGTGGTGCCCACACTCAGCTGAAATGCAATCTACGGCTTTATTTTTTTTGTCAGTTTTCCCAAGGATATTGGCAAGCATTCTGCTAGGTTAAAGCGTGCCTGGGCAATTTGGATTTCCTGCAGATAAATTATTCAAAGAGCAGAGAATAGAAAGGGTTGCAGGGATGCGTAATGGGCGCTGCTTGCAAACTGTGAGCTCCCATTGATGAAGCTGACAGTTCTGTCTCTTCCTCTGCTGAGCACCTTACATCTGCAATTTATCTGCATTGACTGGTCAATAAGCAAGAATTTCTCTTAGATGCATGTAGCTTTGATTTTTAAAGGGAAAAAACTGAACTACTGAAGAAAAAAAACAGGCTCTTTAATATGAGTGTGAATCCATAAGAGCTGGGTGACTTGGAACACTGGTTTCTGAGCTGTTTGAAACCAGCAGTGCCGGCTGACACTGCTTGATTTACGTCACTTTTTGAACGAACTCAAAGCACTTCAGAGGTGGGTTCTCTGCTCTCCTCCTGCCACAAGATCAGGACCCCGATGTAGATGGAGAGTGGGTATGGCGGCAGCCATGTGCCCAGCACCACCCAGGCTCATCCTGGTGATTACTGGGCGGCAGCCCCCCAGACCTTCCACCCACCCACACAGTGGCAGCTGTGCCCTAAAGGGCAGCTCAATGATGCGAAGAAAATTAAACACTCCTCAATTTTTCATTGATGTTTAAAACACACTTTACTTGTTCCAAACACAAGCCAACCAGGTCCCTGCTTTTGTACAACCCACAAATAACCCAGTGCCCTCTCCCCTTGAGGGTGAAGTTTCCTTTGTTGAGACAGGATGACCCCATTGCCCACTCTCACTGCTGGGCCAGAATCTCTCTCAAGAACCTCAGCTCTGTTGCTCCAATGCCAACTTCATTCTGCCAGCTCGAACATGTCTTAAGGCTCTAATTAATATTTCAATAGTTCTGCCTTCAACAGGAAAACTATGGGGAGGAGAATAATTCACAAATGCAAATACGTTGTATATTGCCAAATTAACCCAAGAGAATCGTCTCTTTGTCCATCCATTTAACTTGCTTCCCTAGTACCATGTAAAAGCAGTCTCCTCAAAACTGTGTTTTTGCTTTGTTCTGTTTTATGTTACTTTTTAGTAAAGTCAGGATTAATCATGTAAGCTCTTTTGAAAATACACGTAGTTCTGGCTGTGCTCGGTGGCTCCCGCCTATGATCCCAGCACTCTGGGAGGCCGAAGCGGGTGGATCACTTGAGCTTAGGAGTTTATGATCAGCCTGGCCAACATGGTGAAACCCCGTCTCTACTAAAAATACAAAAATTAGTAGGGTGTGGTGGCATGTGCCTGTAGTCTCAGCTACTCGGGAGGCTGAGGCAGGAGGATCATTTGAACCCAGGAGGCAGAGGGTGCAGTGAGCCTAGATCATACCACTGCACTCCAGCCTGGGTGACAGAGTGAGACTCCATCTCAAAAAGAGAAAAAAGGAAATACAGATATATGTACACATAGTTGTCACCATGACATGCTACGAAGACCAGCCCCTTTTCCAGACTCATCTGCATGATGCCCTTGGCAAAACAGAGTTCCCTGAGTTGGGTGTTTACAAACTCAGGAACCAAAAAAAAGCAAATGCAGTAAGCAGTCCGGAAACCTGCAGAGCAATCTGGACTCAGAGGCTGAAGTTGTGAGAAACGCACTCAGAACCCAGAAACAGGGCTGGGTGTGGTGGCTCACACCTGTAATCCCAGCACTTTGGGAGGCCAAGGCAGGCATGGTGAAACCCGACTCTACTAAAAATACAACAATTAGCTGGGCGTGGTGGCAGCCACCTGTAGTCCCAGCTACTCGAGAGGCTGAGGCAGGAGAATCACTTGAACCCAGGAGGCGAAGATTGTGGTGACCCCAGATTGCGCCACTGCACTCCAGCCTGGGCTGGAGCAAGATTCTGTCTCAAAAAATAATAAGAAAAAGAACCAGAAACATAGCCAGAAGCAAACCGCTCATGTCTAATCTCTAAGGGAAAATGGTGGACTCAACTGCCAAAGATGTCAGGGCCAGGGATTTTCCACTGAAGCCCAACAGGCTTTGTGCCAACTTCCACCCTCGCCCCCAGAGGCTGTGACTGCCCACCCCTTCCCCGGCCCCAGCTCAGGGACGCCCATTTCTCCTTGCTCAGTCACTCACTCCCTCTCTGCCCCTCTCTGCCCCTTTCATTCCTTTCTCGTGCTTCCTCCCAGGGTCCTCCAGGCTGAACAGCCCCCTCCCTCAGCCCCCATCACAACCCTTCTGTACCACTGGCCCAGGGCTGGTCAAAGGACAGAATCCTGACTGAAGCCTGGTCCCGGCAGGAGGGTGTCCTGGCCCTGAGGGGCACCAGCCTGGCACCCCAAGGTTTGTACGTCACTCCGAGGAGGCAAGGAGCGTGAGGGGAGAGCCCAAGGCAGAGGGAGCTGCTAAGGCTTGAGAGCCAGGTAGGGATAGGGAGTGACCCGAAGACATCTGGGGTGGGAGACACTCCAGAGGTGGGCCTGGGAGCATTCGTGGGTGGCCAGCACCCTGCCTCTTCCACCCCCTCGAAGTCCCCACCCTGTGCCTGCTTGTTTCCCTCGCAGTCCTCTTCTCAGTCTGAAATGAGCTCCTGCATTCACGGTGTTAAGGTCACTGACTCTCCCCCAGAAAGCTGCTCAGTGCATATCATGTAAGGATGGGTGGATGAATGAATACATGGGGACAGGCAGAAACATCTCTGAAATCCTGGGGCTGGGGAACGTGGAGAGCCATGGTCAGAGGGGCTACACAAGGCCAAATGTGGGGGCCTTGAGTTGGGGGGTTCCAGGCATTCTGACACCACAGGGACCATTTACCCCAGCTCTGGGCTAGAGGAGGAGACACATGAGTGTTTCATTTTATTTAAAATTGGCTCTGACAGCCAGCAAATCTAGAGATTTAGGATGGACTTACAACTATTCTTAAAAATCCATAAAATTGCATAGGTTAGGGTGTCCTGGTGGGACGCTTGAGCCTCTTGCATGAAGGTATTCCTCCCAGAGACACAAAAGAAGAGGGAGAGCACCCGCTGAGCCCCAGGGACCACAGGGAGCCCCTTCCCAGAAGGACCTGGGGGAGAGGAGGGGGCCAGAAGCTGGCCATCGCCCACCCTGCCCGGCTCCAACAGTGCCTCACACCACATTCAGCTTCACTTCTCGGCAGTGAGGGGAGGGGAGATGGACAGAGCCATCTTCTGACCTGTTTTCTTCTCTAACTTATGTACTGAGGGCAGCACCAACTTCCCTGTCACCACTGGGAAGCCATTACAGCAGACAGTATTGTGGAAGGTGCACGTTCCCACTCGCGATCTCGGAGCAGCATTCAAGCATTTGCTTCGTTCCCCTCCCAAGCATCCGGGGCGGGTCGCCTGCCTGCCAGCTCAGCCCACAGCACAGACAAAGGAAGTCGGTGACCTTGGCTCACATCCTGCTTTCCACTCTCTTGGTCTCTGAGGCTAAACCACGAGCCCTCACCCCTGCGCCCCACTGGGAGCACCCCCCTGGGAGCACCCCCTGGTTCCTTGTAGTGACAGTTCTGTCTCCACTTTGGGTGATGTCCTGTTGCATGTCTGAAATTCTGAAATTCTCCTGGCAAATTCAGCAGATTACACCAGCCTCCTCCTTAGGGCGTTGAAAGGGCACCTCCATGGGGCATTATTTAACGCATGTCTGAGAAGGGGTTCTCTTGACACCTCTAAGCATGGGATACTGGCTCACTTCACTCCCAAATTAAGAATTATGCCTACGTAATGGGTACCCTGGTGAAGCAGCCATATCTGCATCCATCTGTTAAAAACCCCAGCATAAGTGGAATTCACACCCACCCAGGGCGGACTCCAGCAACATCAAGTGAGGCAAGGGCCACACCCAGCGGCAGCTCCTTCCCTAGCAGGAGCCTCTACCCCGTCGCCCTGGTCGTGCAATTGACCTTTCTCACGATTCCATATCTCTTCAGTCATCCACTGAATCTTTGCAAGACGGGGGTTAAGGAGCTACCGCCAGCGCCTGCGCTCCCCGCTGACGGCAACCGCCTGACTCCGGCAGCTGCTTCCAACCGGCCCTGAGCTGTCCACACTCCTGGTGCTGAACTCAGAGCAAGCCACAGGCTGGCACGGTCCCCTGCACAGGGTGTGTTGGTTCGCTGCCCTCCCGTGCGGGCTCCTCACCTCACCTGTCTCCTGTCCGAAGCCAGCCTCTGGAAGGCTGATCCGGTGCTGCTGTGGCTGTGTGACATTCTCGCACTGTGGCCACGGCTCATCACCTGTGCTGCCACCCTCCTCAGCCCCTAAGTCAGGAGACGCCACCTGCACCAGCCCCACTGTCCTCTGGGCAGTCGACCCTTTCTCATCCTCTCCCCTTCTCTGGCATACTCTTCATCTTAGCTTCTCTATTCAGAGCAGTAACTCGGGCCCTATCTGCAAACAATAAAGGAAAATGACTCTCAAACAGAGCAGTGATGAAAGAGCCGGTGATGCCACGAGAACCTGGGCATGGGGCCATGGCTTTGTTCACAGAACCTGCACTTTGAACAGCCATGGGTCATCCATGGCAGGTCCCAAACTCTCTGAGTTTGTCGTACTTGGGGCCGGGGGATAAACAAAAATCTTCCTACCCACCCCTGACGTGGCGTCAGATGTTTGTAGATAACACTTCATGCAGAGCCCCTGTCCTCAAATCAAGTAGCTTGTCACATGACCTCATGCCAGGACAGCTCTATGTGAATCCTCAGGGCTTGTGGTAGTGTGAGGGGAATGAGGCCAAAAACTCGACGATCAAGATAAATAATATTTTAATTCAATATTTAGAAACATCAACATGAAGCCAAAAAAAAACATGATAAACAAAATACCAAAACTTTAAATAAAGACAGGATCAATATGACAGACACTTCCTTGTGCCTCAGGCTCCACTGTGGATCAGCAGAGCATGGATAATCCTATGGAGCCAAAATATGACCAGAGATGCTGAACAAGGTATCTATAACAGACCCATTAAAATGTACATTCTCGTCACCAGATTCAAAATAAAAAGGTTGGGTCTTGAGAGTAAAATACAAGCACCCTCAAATGAAGGTCCCACTGTAACTGCACAGCCCTTCCTGCCTACACCCTAGGCCATCACTGTCCCTGAGCCCTGAGTCCCTGCATCACAGCTGGGTCCTTGCTGGAGAGCATCCACATGCAAGAAAACAAGAGGGCAGAATCTGATGTCTGGGAAGGGCTGCACCCTAAGCCACTGTCAGCCTCTACTTCCAGCTATGAGTGGACCTGGCCTCACCAGAGAGTATTGGTGGGAAGTTCTAGAACCAGAGGGTTGGTGGAGAACAGTGGCTGTAAGCACATGTGACATCACAGTTTGGGACTGTCCCCAGGGGGAGTCCCCTCCATCACGCATTCTGAGAAGGTATAGGAAGGGCGTGCACCATCTGCCTCCCCTTAGGAAAATCAAAACAAGGTCAACAGACCTCATAAGTTCCTGCTGGCAAACTCTGCTGTCCGATCCTGTAGAGACTCAGCCTGCCCAGGTAAAAGCCAGGTGAGTAGAGAACAGCTGCTCAGGCACATCACGGGGCCCAGATGTGCTCATACCTCAAAGCAGGGAAGTGAGACTCTGGGCTTACATTTTAGTTTTGTGGGGGTTTTTTTGTTTGTTTGTTTGCTTGCTTGCTTGCTTGTTTTTTGAAATGAAGTCTCGTTCTGTTGCCCAGACTGGAGTGCAGTGGCACAATCTCGGCTCACTGCAACCTCCGCCTCCCAGGTTCAAGTGATTCTCCTGCCTCAGTCTCCTGAGTAGCTGGGATTACAGGCATGTGTCACTGAGCGCAGCTAATTTTTGTATTTTTAGTAAAAATGGGTTTTACCATGTTGGCCAGGCTGGTCCCAAACTCCTGACCTCAAGTGATCCACCTGCCTTGGCCTCCCAAAGTGCTGGGATTACAGGCGTGAGCCACCACACCCAGCCTGGGGTCACATGTTAGTTTTGATCTGCTCAGAGTCATTTTTCTTCCCTTAATTTTTTTTTTTTTTTTGAGACTGAGTCTTGCTCTGTCTTCCAGGCTGGAGTGCAGTGGTGTGATCTCAGCTCACTGCAACCTCCGCCTCCTGGGTTCAATGGATTCTCCTGCCTCAGCCTTCTGAGTAGTTGGGACTACAGGCACCTATCACCACGCCCGGCTAATTTTTGTATTTTTAGTAGAGATGGGGTTTCACCATGTTCATCAGGCTGGTCCTGAACTCCTGACCTTGTGATCCACCCGCCTCAGCCTCCCAAAGTGCTGGGATTACAGGCGTGAGCCGCTGCGCCTGGCCTCTTCCCTTAATTTTAAAGTTACCAGATCACTGCTGACCCTGGTCCCATTTACCCTTCACCTGACCTGGACTCTGGTGATGATCAGACCAAAAGCCGCCTCCACGCTTCATGCCTGCGGCCGAGGAGAGGCTTTGTCAGGCAACCGCGGGGTGGAGCCCCAGGACAGGGGCCACCCTCTAGTGCCTCACCTTGCAGGGTCTGCCCAGGAGGGGTCTTGAGGTTTTGCAGCTGCTGGCCTTGCCTCCGTGTGTCCACCTCTGATTTAGCAGCTCACCCCGGAACTCATTTTCTGAGGGTTTAAAAAGATACAAGTTCAGAAAAGGAAAGCCTGGTGGGTGCCAGCCACACTGGCTCAAGAGGAAAAAGTGAGAGGCTTGGGGCACTTTTCATACATCATACATTCAATCCCTATTTTCTGAAATCTAACGGAACAACGGACAAGGTCATGGCTCATGGCTGTTCCAGGGACAAGAAACAATTTCTCGCCTCCACAGAGCCTTCCGGCACCTGCAGTCCTCCACCATTGTCCCCGCTCTGGTGCTGTTCATTCAACATGCCTTTGGTAGGTGGTTGGTTCCCACTGTCAGCCATGCCCACCAGAGTGCTGGGACAAGGCAGCTGAGACCCACCTGAGAAAATGTGGCATTTAATCTCCCAACTTTGAAAATGAGCTAAGGAGTAATTATTCACGTTACAAGCAGATCCTTCTGCTCCTCAGAAGAATGCACAGTACATATTCATTTGAAAAAGCAGATTGTTTTGCACAACTTCTCTGGAGCCCACTGATGGAAGAAAGTGAGATCCACGCATGGCGTCAAGTCAGCTTTGCTTCCCGCAGGACTCCGGGGGCCCCACCAGGCTCTTTGCCCTGGTTTTCATCGTCCTTCTCACCCTGTGTTTCTGCCTCTCTCCAGGGCAATGCCTCCAGTTAATATTTAATTCCTCACATAAATTCCCGTGTCTAAGCAGAGGCTGAATGCATCAGCTGGACGTGACAAAGAAATGCATTGTGTACCTATTCCCTGCCCGTCACTCCCCGTTTCCATGACAACCTGCTTTCCACATAACTGCAGCATTTCAAAGGAAGGTCATTAAGTAACCAACAATAAAAACAGGAAATGAATATTCTTGCATTCTGGCTTCGCCTCGGAAGTGAGTTTGGGCTCTGCTGAAGGCACACTGCTCCCACCCATTTTCTTCCTTTTCCTCACATTTCGATGTGCATCCCCAAATGCAATTTTTCTCTAGGATTCTGGCCACTCCTGGCCTCAGGCAGCCCTGTGGCTCTGGCCACAGCATCCTCTTCTTATCTGGAAATGCTTCCATCCCATTAAAGGGCTTCGGATTACCTTCCAGAGCATAACACAGAGGAAAGCAGATTTGGTCGTCAAGGAGACAGCGTAATACAAGGTCTTCAGAGGAATGAATAAAACCTCTTAGATTCGGCACCTACTGTGTGCACCTACTATGTGCCTCCCCTAATTGAGCTGTAACAAAATTGCAGGCCATCACTGAGATGACAGGGCTCCCACTGCACGTACCGGTGCCTGGACCAGTGAGGAGCGAGCTGCGGGGGTTTCCCCATAACCCCAGATCTCGAGGCCCCTTGGGTTCTCATCTGCACTGAGCCAGTGTGAGGTGCCTCTGAGAGGGCCCAGCCTGCCCACCAGGTAACCAAATTCTCAACTCTATGACAGGGATGCAGGGCATAGGGAGGCAAAACATCCCGGAAGATTCCGTACGTGAACAAACAGTAATTCTGCCAGCCAGGGAGGATGCCTCACGCTTTGAAGACGGGGCATGGGGTTCTCTGGGTGGCTCTTTTATGGTCACAACAGAAAGTGAGAGGCAAGGCCGCAGAGCACACAGGGCTCACTCTCTGAGTGTCTGTCCCAGGAGACAAGATGCTGCAAGAGCCTGCTCACTGGGCTGACTGGCAGGGCTCAAGCAGAATTTCCTGTTAGGGTCACATATGTAAATATGCAACATGTCTGACTGACAGCTGGAGGAAGGGCATAGGTCTGGGTGCTCAGACGCTGCGTCTCCCGACGGCGACTCCCCTGAGTTCTGCTTTGAGTCTCTCCTGCTTCTCAGAGAAGCCAGGTGGGCATGAACTTCAAAGGGACCTCCAGTTTTGTTTGATGGGAGAGAACCAGCTCACTGGGGCTTCTCCACCCACACCCACCCATGAGAGTCTGGAAATAAAGCCCTGTGGAATTCTTCACTGCTCACATCCCTGACACTCCATCCCTAGGTCAGTCAGACCTGGACTCTGAAGTCCTGAGGCCTGGGGCCCCACACCTGCTCAGGTAAAGCACTAGGATCACGGGGGTCCTGTGCTCCTCTGAAGAGCCACTCCTGCCTCCCTGCAGCAGCAAAGCCACTGAGCCTATCTGGGCAAAAGAGCAGAACAGCACCTGGTAAAAGCCCTTGCACCACACCCCTGGATGCAGAGCACACAAGTAATCAAAGTACATACCCCCAAGCTCAGAATCTCATCTATGAGGACCTGAGGACGCCGCTCGACCTTGACATGATTTAGCCTTCCTTTTCCAAAAAATGTTTTGGCAGCAAACAACAAGCACTATTAGAAGCCCAGTATACCAGCTCCTCTCCTGTGGCTCCCTTGGTCTCGACTGGGGCCTGTGTGTGGCCACGCCCTGCCCCGTGGGCTCAGTAGGCTCCACGTCCATAGGCTCCACGCAATCAGCATCCCCAGCAGCACATTAAGCCCCCACGTACCAGGGCCACGTGCTAAAGGAAAGCTCTCCACCAAAATGTAAGGGGTTCCATAAAGACGCCCCTTCCAGAAGTCCTGCTGCTCCATGGACACTCTGTGGTGGGAACAAGGGCCCCCAAAGCTCACACAGAGCACTGCCAGCAACTCAGACTTGACCACAGGTCACGACCCTCTGTGAGACTTAAGTTCTTCACCCACAACGTGGGAGCAGAGACGTATTTGGAGATGGAGAGACATGCATGGGAAGAGCCTGGAACTGAAACCATGAGAACACCAGCGCTGCTGTCACCACCATGGCCTTCCTCGTTGGGAATCTGAAGTGAAGAGGAGGTTTTCATCAAGATGAGCCCTTTCTCTTGGCTTCGCTGGGATCCCTCTCTATATACCTGGTATCTTTGCACCTGGAGTCCTGCCTGCTCAAGGTTGCTTCCACACCTGTCCCTACAGTGGCCCCAGACTCACTTCTGTGGGGCCCTGGTGGGCAGAAAAACTCAGTAAACAATCAGCCTGCTCAGCTGAGATTGCTGCACAAGGGTCCAGAGAGGGAACGACCTCTCACTGGCTGGAGACTCTAGCAGAGGCCAGGGAGATGTGCAGAGCTGAGCTGCAGCCCCCCTGCCCCTCTGCTAACGAAGCCCTCTTTTTCCAACTCAGCAGCACCACGAACTGGAGACCAGTCTGACCCAGGCCCCATGCACGACATTTCACCGAGAGCCGGTACTCTGCTGGGCTCTTCCCAAGGAGTGCTGCTGGCCTACCCCAAGGCTTCCTTCTGCCGTCATGGCAAGGAGAGCCACCCGCTGACACTTCGCAGCACACACTTCCTCCTTGCACTGGCACCGGGGCCGCTCCACTCACAACCCCATGGGGGACCCCACACAGGTGACCATGGCTGCTTTCATGCTGGCGGGTGGCCTGGAATCTGGCCTGAGCCAACCTGCCCCTCTGGTGCCTCCCTGGGCCCTGTGGTGCTTAGCTCTGACCCACTCTAGCACTGTGCACAACCTCCCCGCTGAGTGAGAGGCCAGGTGGGGAGCACGGAAAGCCAAACATTTTCAGTCCTCACTGGGTTCCGTATCGCTGATGACTAGGGGCCTTTGGGGCCAGGAGCTGTTACCACCTGTCCCTCAGCATGCAAAGAGGGGAAGCGGAGTCTCTCGAGAGGAGCCCACACCTCCATTCTCCCATGAACCCCTCGGCCCTCCTCTGTCTCCAGCATAGGAGGTGGGGTCTTGCCTCCCTGCTGAGCAGGCCTCTCCATCTGGATTTATACCCACCTCCTTCCCACTGTCAGTTAAAGTTCCCAGGAGTATCAACTCTTCCCTCCGTTCTTCTGGAATATTTAACTGCTCTTTCCAACTCTTCAGCAGGCTTGAGGCATCCATATTTAAAAGCACAGTCTCTCTGGACCCCACGTTCCTGGCGGCCCCCTCTCCCTCACCTCCTGCTTCGTAACTATACTTCCTGCTGACCCTTCCTCCAGCCTCAGCACAGCTGGCCTCCACCCACAACCCACTACTGAAACAGCAGCGGGCGTCACGTTCACAGGGCACATGAGCGGGCGTCACGTTCACAGGGCACATGAGGGCCCACTACGCGTTGCTGAAATGCGTGTCTGTTCCCCACGCCTGCGGCAAACACCCGCCCCCGACCTTGTCAGTCCCTGTATAGGTTCCTCCTGGCCACTGGCCACCCTGCGTCAGACACCCTCTCCTCTCTGCTTCCTCTCTGCCCACAATCTCTGCTTCATATGCGACTTGGGCATTCCTCTTCCCATCTTCAGTCATCAACTCCTCAAGCCAGAACCCTGAAGGTCATCCTTGGCCCCAAATCCTGCCAATGTTGTTTCCTAAATCTCACCAGAATCTGATCATTTCTGACCTCTCCAGCTGTGTTTTGTTCTGTTTGCAAAAATTGACAAACTCACTCTAAAGCTCATATGGCAATTCAAGTAATGTAGACTAGCCAAAACAATTTTGAAAAAGAGCAAAGTTGGAAGACACACTTCTCAATTTCAAAACTTACTACAAAGCTGCAGTGATCAAGGCAATGTGGTACCAGCACAAGGATGGCATGTGGGGAAGTGGGACAGAACTGAGAGTCCACGAATAACCCCTGTATTGATGGTCAGCTGATTTTCACAAAGGCACTAAAAAATTTAATGGGAAAAAACTGTCTTTTCAACAAATGTGCTAGGACAACTAGATATCCTGAAAAAATGAACTTGGACCACTGTCAAAAATTAACTCACACTGGATCACATATCTAAACGTAAGAACCAAAACTCTTAAAAACTTAGGAGTAAATCTTTCTGACTCTGGGTTAAGCAATGGTTTCTTGGCTATGACCACAAAAGTACAAGCCATTAAAAAAACAATAATATACTGGACTTCAACAAGGTTTAAACTTTTGTAGTTAAAATAACACTGTCAGTCGGGCAAGGTGGCTCACGCCTGTAATCCCAACACTTTGGAAGACCAAGGCAGGCAGATCATTTGAGGTCAGGAGTTCAAGACCAGCCTGACCAACATGGTAAAGCCCCATCTCTACTGAAAATACAAAAAATTAGGCGGCTGTGATGGTGTGTGCCTGTAGTCACAGCTACTCAGGAGGCTGAGGCAGGAGAATCACTTGAACCTGGGAGGCAGAGGTTGCAGTGACCCAAGATCGTGTCACTCCACTCCAGCCTGGGTGACAGAGTGAGACTCGGCCTCAAAAGTAAGTATACAACACTGTCAGTAAGGTGGAAAGACAGCCCAAAGCCTGGGAGAAAATACTTGCAAATCATATATCTGAAAAAGAACTTGTATTTGGAATAAAGAACTCTTACAACTCCATAATAAGACAAATGAGCCACTTTAAAAATGAGCAAAGGATTTGAATAGACATTTCTCCAAAGATAACAGGGAAATGGCCAATAAGCTCATGAAAAGATGCCCAACATCTAGTGACTCAGGAAATGCAAATCAAAACCACACTCGGACACCACGGCACCGTGTAGTTTTAAAAATAAACAGACAGTAACAAGCGTTGGTGAGAATACGGAGGAACCAGAACCCTCATATAATGAGGATGGGCGTGAAATAGGACAATCACTTGGAAAATGGCGTGGCAGTCACTCAAAATGCTAAACATAGTGTTATCACATGACGCGGGAATTTCACTCCTAGATATTTGCCCAAGAGAAATAAAAACATATGTCCACATAAAGGCTTGTACACAACTATGCATAGCAGCTTTATTCATACTAGCCAAAAAGTGGAAAAACCCAATGTCCATCCACTGCTGAGTGAGTGATACAAGATACAGTTGCATAGTCTTTGGCAATAAAAAGGAATGGGGTGCTTATACATGCGACAGGGTGGGTGCATCTCAAAACGTCATGCTCGGTGGAAAAAGCCAGGCAGAAAAGGCCACGTATTGACCAATTCCATATTTACGAAAGGTGCAGAACAGGCAAATCCACAGAGATAGAAAGTAGATTCATGTCGCCTAGGACGCGTGGAGGAGCAGACGGAGAATGACTGTTCGTGGGCATGGGGCTTCTTTCTGGGGTGATCAAAATCACCTAAAATTGGGTTGTGATGATAGACGCACAGCTCTATAAATACAGTAAAACCACTGAATTGCATACTTTTAATAGGTGAATTCTGTGATGTGTAAATTACATTCCAATAAAGCTGTTTTTAAACAGTGGCCCGTGGATGGTCAGTGGGACGCCTCTGGGGACTCCTGCACAAGGCGGGAGGTCCCAGCAAGTCCCCTTTGGTTCTCCAGACTGGGTTCTGCAAACCTGTATCCTGGGCGAGCCTCTGGACACTGCCTCAACCCCAGCTGGACCACCTTGGATGCCTATCACTCCTTGCTCCTGGAGGCCAGGGAGGGCCGGGCCAGGGATACAGCAGGAGAATGGGTAATGCTAGTGACAGGAGACAGGCCATGGAGGTCAGAGTGAGAGCCCCTGGTCCACTTCACCCTCCCGCTCCCCAGAGCAGTTAGGGCTGTACTCATCCAACAGGGCCAAAGGAAGGCGACCGCCTCCGTGCAGCCAGGAGAGTCGTGACCCAGAACAGCAGCAGCGCGCCTCCCACCTGCACCAGGGCTCCGTCAGGAGGTGCCCACAGCTCTCCGGGCAGCTGAGCTGAGGCCGGGGCCAATCCCACCTAGTCACCAACCAGCAGCATGGCCCCAGGTTCCCGTGCAATGGCTAGGCCTGCCACATCTTGAGACACTGTGGCTGCTCCGCTGCCACTTCCCCAGAGAGAGCAGGCCTTCTTGGCTTTCATCACATCTCATGCAGAGTGAAACTGAACAGCTGGGCCCTGGATTTAGTATAAACTTACATTTTGCCATTCTAAAGGAAAGAAAAAAAACCTTTTTCCTGCTTCTCCTCTGAATCCCTCATTTATCCCGTTCTTGCTGCTACTTGGGTTTAAAGCAAAGCCTAGCAAGGCACCAAGAAAAGGGTTACAATAAAAATTTAGAAACCATTTCAGGCCTGTGCAAAACCAACCACAGGTCACAGTAGACTCCTGGGGAGGACCACAGCCCAGGCTTCCCCTCTCTAGACCCAAAGAGCCTCTGACGCCCAACACATGGCCCCCAGACATGGGAAGGTGACCCTCAGAGGCAAACAGACTCATCCATGCCACACGGCTCCTGTCATGTGGAGGAGGCCACATCTGTCTCTCAGGGTTCAAAGTGGGAGGCCCGCACCCCAGTCTGAGAACTGCCAGGGTGCTCAGTAGCAGCTGTGCCTGGGACTGTCCCTGGCCTGCAGGAGGAACCTGCACTGGATAAGCAAATGAATGTTTCAGGAGCTCCTTGAGGCTCCCTCAACTAACAGTGTGGACAGCAGTTAGGGCAGGGACAAGGACAGACTGTCCAGCGGGCGTGTGGACAGGGCAGACACGGCCCCACCCAGACACGACAGGCGGAGCTGCCTGGGAAGGGTTAATACCATCGTGTCGGCGCTCCCCAGCTTGGAAATAAATGGTAAAACCAAAATGAAAAATTCAATAGACACTTGGGAGACAGAGTCAAAGAAATATACTGAAAAAAGTGAACAAAGGGACAAAGAGGTAGGAGAGTTGGAAGAAACACTGGGTGAGGCCTGACATCCCATCTGGGAGTCCCAGAAAGAGAGGATCAGGGACATGGGCAGGAAAAGCATAAGATGAATAATAAAAGCAATTCCTCAGAACTAACGGAAATTATATTCTTAGATTAAAAGGGCCATTAAGTGCCCATCACAATGAATAAAAAAAGACCCACATCCAACCGAGCCCAGCACTGTAAAATTCTAAACACCAGGAATAGAAAAAAGTCCCTAAAAGCTTTTAAAGGGAAAAAAAGTCACAAATGAATCCTGTAACTAGGATAGGGTCGTAGTACTCAAGAGCAGCAGGGTGTTCACAGGCAGTAGAGAAAGGCTTCCCAATTTTAAGGGAGTTGATTTTTGACTTCAGGGCATACCCTCTATGCCCAGACAAAATACTGATCAAGGGATGCAGCAGAAGAAAAATACCTCAGATATGCAGAGTCGCAAACACTGTGCATTGAACACAGCAAGGGGAATGAGGCCAGGGCGGTGCGTGGGGCAGGGGTGGTGACAATTTTCTACAAGAAAAACAAAACACAAAATCTCGTATGAGAAATAACGCTGGTAAATACTGCTTGGCCCAGCAGGGAAACATTGAAGATAAAGACAATGCTCCATGCTACAAAGGAAGCTAACTGGTCGCTGTGAGCACCAGTGGCAGAGGGTCCAGTTCTGAGGCCACAGGGAAGCCCCAGGAGGCCAACACCCCATGACACTTGGGGCTGCCCTGTCCCACACCCCATGAGCCCCACAGCACTGGGTAACTGGCCAGTGAGGCTCCCTAGCACCAGAGCCCTTGCAGGGGAGAGGGATCCCCCAAGGCCTAGAGCAGAGGGTGGGGTGTCCTGGAGAGCCAGAGGGTTGGCCTGAGAGAGGGGCCCAGCAAGGGGTCAGCACTTGTGTGGAGTAAGGAGGCTGTTGGCACAGGGAAGGGGGTGGATCAAATAAGTAAATATATTAAAGATAATGGAAATCAGCTTTCTCGATGTTGGAAGAGCAAGTCATGCCTATGGAAAGGCAGAACTCTGGAGTGAACCCTGTGTGGGAATTGGAATCAGAGACTGTCAATGTGGACTTGTGTTTTGCAATATACATCGGTAGATGGAGAATACAGAGCTGGGTGAAAAAGAGTGTGTGTGTAACTGTGTGTGTGCAGCGTGTGGACACGTGTGTGTGAACACACGTCTTCCCAGCCCTGTCCCCTCGAGGCCCAACACCCAGGTCTCAGGCTAACCACCATTTTCTAATCAAAGGAACCAGAGTTCCAGGCCCCAAGCAGAAAAGGCAAGAACAAGAAAACACAGTGGTGGTGTGCTGAGGCTCGGTGAGCCTCTGCACTGAGCTCCCGCTGGCCAGTCGGGGCAATCTGAGTGTCAGAACAAGGCTTTCAGCCCGTTGGAGAAAACAGGAAACAATGAGTCTGTAGAGAGATCCGTGAAAATTAAGTGATGGTTTGTTGCGGATGGAGATATTTCTACAGTTTCAAAGAAACTTCCCCCCAAATATGTATTAATTGCAAAGGGAAAATGACTGGCATTTCCCTTTGGCACAGAGGTGCCAGGATGCCCCATCTAATCCAGTGACCAAGTCAACATTACCAGTTAAGGGACAAATCAGGGTCAGGTGAAGGGAGAAGCTCACACCTGGGCGTTCCTGCATAACCCAAGCCCAGCCACAGGCACCCCTGTGAGGGGCGTTCCATCAGGTAACTGAGCAGTGCTGTTCGGAAGCCACACGGTCGGGGAAGACAAGGGTGAAACTGCTTGAGGCCGACGAGGCACCTGAGCAAGCGCAGCACAGGATTCTGAGCCCACCTGTGAGTGGGTCTGAGGACCAGATGGCCGTGAAGGAGAGGATGGTGAGCGGGAGGCGACCCTGTCGTTGGAAACACCCGCCCAAGTGTCCTGGGTGATACACTCTCAAACGGCTCGGGAAAAGCAGTGTGGCCCTCTACTTGAAACATTTCTGTGGGCTTGAGATTGTTTCAAAAAGTATTTTTGAAAATAATGAGGCTGGGGGTACTATTTAAGTAACCAGTGGTCAGTGGAGGCCTCCGTGAGGAGGGAAGCTGGGACCCGGGGGATCCTGCAGCCCCTTCAGGCAGGACACTCCACCTCCCTCTGTCCCAGGACTGCTCCTGGAGGGCCCTGAAGTCTATGATGTGCTCAGCCAAGCTGGCTGCCAAAGCTGGCTGGACAGGCACAGGCCCCAGCTCCACCCAGGCTTTCTCTCAGGGATGGTCGGCTCTGTTCCTGGGGCCTCCTGGAAAGCCCCAGGGACCAGGCACCTGGGAAAGGCTGACAAGCTTGGAAATTTCCGTGAAGAAGGTAGAAGCCATGTCCTAGAAACTGTGGGTCCCATGGGGCTGTGATGATAGCGGAACAGGACTGCCTCAGCCCACACAGGACCCCTCATCTGATCCCTGCCCCCAGCCTCTCCCAGCAGCAGGTCCAGAACAGCCCCACTAGCTCCAGAGAGGGGTGCTCCCTGGTCCCTGGCCCCCGCCCCCGGAAGGCCTCTTCCGCTCCGCACTGCACAGTCACAGGGGCTTCTGCTCCTGGGTTCGGGGCATCTGGAAGAAACATTGGCAGGAAACACACACGGGACTGAGGGGAAAATGAGGGCAAGTTTTGCTCTTTTTCTTTCCCTTTTTTTCTCTCTGAAATCCAGAGAGAAGTAAAATGAAGACTTGCTGAGTGGCGCAAAGGCAGACCAGCTTTTGCTGAGTTTAGGTGAAAATGAGAGAAGGGAGAGGTGGGGGCAGGGGGAGTTGGCAATTCTATAGCTTTGCACATTTCTCTCATTATTTTGCTTCTAAATCAGCCTCACTGGTACTTTCTCTATTCAATAAAAGCCAAATGCAAGCCATGTCCTCTAATCTCTCCAACAGCAGCTCACTGCTGAGAAAATAATACAGATGTAACTTCCAGCATCACACACTTTCTTTTCCATTTATATGCAAATAGTGACCTTTCACCCAGGCTGTCTGAAAGAAGTGTTTCCTTAAAAATGCAAATAGCATGTTACAGGCAGTGACTGTGGCTGAGTCTTTCTTATATTATTATCATTATTTCTTTTAACCTTACCAACGCTGTAAAAACAACAGCTAAACTGCTCTGCAGTAATAATGACTTTCCAAACCAAATCACAGGATGGCTCTCCAGGCAGCCTGTCATCCCTGGCTGCCGGCAGGCAGACGCCGAAAGTGTCACCCTCATCCATCCCGGGGCGCCTGGGAGAGAGTCCAGTTGGGGGACCAGCCTCACCCCCAGGCCGGGCACCGGAACCCAGGCGGTACCAGGCAAACCACTCCACACTCTGCTCCACGTAGACAGGCGGGATTTTCCTTCTGGGGCGAGAACAGCCTCAGTTCCAGGTGGGTGCAACCCTGTGACCCCAGTCCAGCACGTTCACCCCACACCCAGGACAAGGAGCCCGGAAGGGAGGACTCTAGAAATAGGTGGCTCCCAAGAGCCCACCCAGGGCAACAGGAGGAGAAGCCAGGGAGGGGGAAATGGGCACAGCGGCAGGCACTGGGCTGGTGGCTCCCCCTGCTCCCCTGACCATCTCCACTGACCAGGCCAGGCCACTAAAGACATCCACGCTGTCAGCCACACCTGCCCACCAGCCCATCTCTGTCTGTGGCTGCTGCCTCCCAGGGCTGCCTGAGGCCTGACCCACCCCCAGTGCTCAGGACGGGAGGGAAGGTGGCCAGGCTGGCCCATGGCCCTGCCTCACTGGGCCACCATCAGAGACACTTTTTCAGATCAGGCACAGCTAGACTTGCCTGCCTGAATCCCAGGGTACAGACGGGGGAGAACACAGAGAAAGCAAAGGCAGTAAGAAGAGGCTGCAATGGAAACAGGCCTGGTCCAACGGGCATTCCAGATGCAAGGTAAGAGTTAAGAGGCTGGGCACAGTGGCTCACGCCTGTGATCTCAGCACTTTGGGAGGCCAAGACGGCTGGATCACTTGAGGTCAGGAGTTCAAGACCAGCCTGGCCAACATGATGAAATCCCGTCTCTACTAAAGATACAAAAATTAGCCAGGGGAGGTGGCGCATGCCTATAATCCCAGCTACTCGGAGGCCGAGGTGCAGAATTGCTAAACCCAGTAGGCAGAGGTTGCAATGAGCTGAGACGCTGCACTCCAGCCTGGGCAATAGCCTGAGACCCCGTCTTTTAAAAAAGATAAAAAGAGGGTATGGCCGGAGCCAGCAGGGCTGGGTTTGGGGGCGTCCTCCCCATGGATCTTTGGGAACTCCCCAGAAGACACGCTGGCCTTGCAGGGTCAATGGGGCCTGCTCTGGAATTCTGCTCCAGCACTTTTGTCCCTCAGTCCCAGAAATTGCTCTTAGAACCGTTCAGCTTTCCAGCCTGAGAAGAGAAGCAATGGCCATCTCCTTCTTCCTTAAAACCACATTTTATTGAGGCCTTGAAGAGAAAATTATTCCACTAGGAAAGGCATCCCACGTCCCTTTTCATGTCTGTCCACGCCCTGGCTCATCCCCAGTTCAGAAGAGAGAGGGCTCGAGGGAAGATCCCCAGGCCTCAGAGCCCTTCGGGATTACGGCTTTGACGACAGCTCCCTTTTCCTTCTCTAACCCCAGGCTTTCTCACTGCAGGGCCCCTGCCTAAATTCCTGTTTGGCTAGGGTGAGCCCAGGCAGCTCCTCTCTGGTGGGTTCAACAGAAGCCCCCGCTCCAGGGCTCAGAGCGGCCCCCTGTGCTGCTTTTCAGGCTTAGAAAAATTGTGGGGGATGGGGCAAAGTGTATGCTAATTTCTCAGCCTGGATGGACAGTGGTCAGCACACAAGAGCCAACACAGAACAGCATTTGGGGAAAACACACACACTTTACAGACCCCAGAGGCAGCCTGGCCTCTGAGGGAGTGGGCAGGAAGTAGGTTCCCAGAAGGAGGGGCTGGCAGGGGAGAGCTCAGCAGATCCAAGGCCCTCAGAGGGCTCTCCAGGAAGAAGAATTGGACTCCAACTCTCATATCAAAGGGGCTTTGGGTTCCTCCACATGCCAGAGGTGTAGGGGGTCAGCCAAGCATGAAGGCTCAGACCCCGGAGATGAAGGGAGCTCCATCCACATCCCGTAGCAGGTTCTAACTTAGAAGCCGCAGGTGCAACCTGCAGTGAGAGAAGCCCAGGCCGCCAGTGTGGATGACGCGTGATGACCAGTGTGACGGTGCTCTGCAGGGAAGAGGGGCAGGGCCCCGAGTCCGACCTGCAGCCAGAGAAGCCCAGGCCGCCAGTGTGGATGACGCGTGATGACCAGTGTGACGGTGCTCTGCAGGGAAGAGGGGCAGGGCCCAGAGTCCTAGAGCTTATCCCCAAGGTAGGCTCCAGGCAGCCTTCCAGGGGATTGCTTCCCTGACACCATTCAGTAACAAATCCACTTCGTTTTTCCCATGTGGCTGGTGCACCTAGGAAGCAGACTCCCTACCTACAGGACTTACTGCCAGATGATGGATGGCAGAAACTCACAGCGCCTCTTAACTCTTAAAAACTGGGCAAATTAGGCCAGACATGGTAGCTCACGCCTGTAATCCCAGCACTTTGGGAGGCCAAGGCGGGCAGATCATCTGAGGTCAGGAGTTCAAGACCAGCCTGACCAACATGGCAAAAACCCATCTCTACTAAAAAAATACAGAATTAGCCTGGGAATAGTGGCATGTACCTGCAATCCCAGCGACTCCAGAGGCTGAGGCAGAAGAATCGCCTGAACCCAGAGGCAGAGGTTGCAGTGAGCTGAGATCACCCCACTGCTCTCCAGCCTAGGCGACAGGGCAAGACTCCACCTCAAAAAATATAAAAAAATTGGACACGTTTGTCTGTGTGTGTCATGGGGAGGGAACAAACACCTCACAGCCGACCCATTCTGACACCTCGGTGACATGGCTGGGTCACAACTCACCAAGGCTGGGGTTGGGCATGGCCTCTGCGGAAATAAAACAAGGAAGCACAAAGCTCTAAATAACCTTTTCAAAACAAAATCAGACCACTTTCTAAAAGTGACTGCAAGAGGTACCTCTCTAATGTGCACTCGTAGTCCAACATTTTATCTGGGTGGACATTATCTCAAATAACCAGAAGGCAGGGCTCAACCTCAAGGACGAGCAGATGCTGGAGGAGAATTCAGAACTCCACAGCTGAGCATTTAAGTAGCTTTTCCTCCCACCACACATATCCTTCCAACCTCAAAGCCAAAATGTAGATCCTTTCCTGGTCCAGAACAGCTTTGAAAACTCCACACACCATGTTGACAAGGGGACCCCAGGCAAGCACATGCATCTGTGCCAGAGCCAGACTGGGGGGCCCCCCCGGGCCCAGCATGTCCTAGACTTGGGGTGCTCCCCAGGCCCAGCATGTCCTAGGCTTGCGGTCCCCCTCGGGGCCAGCAGGCCTTAGGGCTGGTTGCCTGCAGGCTCTCCTGGAAGGCAAGCAGGGACGCCCATCGCTCTGATGCAATGTCACAGCGGTGCTGCTGAGAGAGGGATTTCAAATGTGAGACACATGAGAGTACACGTAAGTAAAGAAGAACCCGGGGTGGCATCTGCATGAAAACTTGAAAGAGAAGCAAATCCAGCTGCAGGAGATGGAGGGAGAAAGGGAGGGGTGCTCAGGGATCTTGGGCAACAACCCACTTTGGGATGGAGAATAAGGTTGGAGAGGGCAAGGCCGAGACAGGACTTAGGCGTCTCCCAGGCTGAAAGGAAGGGACATGAGGGCAGTAGGGTCACCCGTGGGCGGCAGGCAGCCTCCACGGCAGTCTGGGACTCTGGGCAGGAAGGCTGGGCGGGGCTGGGTGAGACTGAGACGGGGGCTGTCCTGGAAACAGTTCAGATTCGAGCTACACCACTCACCTGGGAAGCTAATTTGCCTCCTAGCCTGTGTCCAGCACAGAACACATTAAGGAGAATTAAACGAGTTAGCACAGTCCCAATGATTAAAATAACAGTGTCAAATGTGCCACCTAAGTCATCTTTCTTGTTCCATTCCTTTTTTTTTTTTTTTTTTTTGAGACGGAGTTTCGCTCTTGTTACCCAGGCTGGAGTGCAATGGCGCCATCTCGGCTCACCGCAACCTCCGCCTCCTGGGTTCAGGCAATTCTCCTGCCTCAGCCTCCTGAGTAGCTGGGATTACAGGCGCGTGCCACCATGCCCAGCTAATTTTTTGTAGTTTTAGTAGAGACGGGGTTTCACCATGTTGACCAGGATGGTCTCGATCTCTTGACCTCGTGATCCACCCGCCTCGGCCTCCCAAAGTGCTGGGATTACAGGCTTGAGCCACCGCGCCCGGCTCTTGTTCCATTTCTTAAAGGCCCAGTCTCAATGAAAATAATGTTAAATATAGTAAGTCATCCCAATTTCAAATGCATTTTTCCCTAAACAAAACTTTGGTAAGGGCAGAATGAACACAATTCCAGGTGCTGACAAATGACTGACAAACCAAGTGTTCAGTTGGCAGCAACTGGGCAGGGTTTGAACCACCCGCACCTGGGATCCGTAGGACAGCTGATGCCTGGGAAACTCAGAACCGAGAGGGAACTTGTCCCCAGCTCTGAGTATTGTAAAGAGTGGGCAGCATCTCCAGTCAGGAGCCACTGGGGCTGCCCACAGCGCATGGCTGCTAAAGATTTTTGATTTTCAGGACTCAAAAAAACCCTGTTGGTGTAAAGACCCAAGTGCTTTGACAAGTTACTCAGCACAATGCACAGGGGAACCGGTCTGGCTCACTGTGAGACCACGCCAGGCACTTGCTGCTGTCAGTTTGCCATCCGAGAGTCTCAGGGATCTTCTAGAGCCTTCTAAAGCAGGCCCTGGGGCATAATGCTGCACCTAAGCCCCTACTCTCCTCCCACTCAGGCTAGGCAGGTCAGCCACTGGCAGCTCTGTGGTCCCTGAGCTGGGAGACCTGGAGGGACCCCAGGACCAGGTGAGAGGCTCCACCTGCCCGGACCCAGGGCCCCCTTCTCACACTCCTCCTCTGGTGTGTGGATTGCAGGCAGCAAAATGGGAAAAAAGAAGAGGACCCAGATGGCTGCTGCCCGAGCCCTCAGACCAATGTTGAACACGATGGAGGTGTGAAGTCAGGCGTGAGAGAGAGGTGGGGCCCAGCAAGCTCAGCTGTCGCAGCTCAGGCCATATGGTGCCTCCACTTTTCCTCCCCAGCGTCTAGATCCCAAGTGCTCACCCCCACCTTGCCTGGTCACCCTGACTCATGCAGAGCACTGCAGCCTACTTCCTGAGGGCTGCCCCACCTACACCTTCCTGGCACAAGCCATGTTCCCTGGCCACAGTCCCAAAGAAACCCCGAGGCACAGCAAACGTATCCTACAACTCCACTCAACTCCAGGGCAAACCACACATTCCGTTGCCTGAGCACACAGTCACCCTCTCGAAGGTAGGGCTGCTGAGTAGAGGCTTCTGCTGCGCAGGACGAGAGATGGGAGTAGGGCCACAGACACCCACACCTGTATCGACAACCTCTCTCCTCTGCAAGGCCTGAACACTAATCCTGGCCAGGGCAGATGTGCTCAGCTAGGGCAGATTAAAGCATCCTCTGAGTTACTTTCATTCCCGATTAAAACACTTAAAATTTGCACTTAAAAAATTTAAAGTGCAAATTGTGAAATGAAAAAAAAGAATGAAGTGGTGGGTGAGACCAATCTTCCCACAAGGAAAGCGCCTCATGCCATGACCCACAGGGAGAAGAGACCACTCTTATATGGGCTGGTCCCTCAACACTGAAGATAAAAAGGGAGACATTTCCAAACAACACTTCCACCAGCAAGTATTTACTAATCATTCTCTCTGAAGCAGGCTCAGTGGAAGCCTGAGATCAAAAACATTTTAATTCAGGTGAAATTCCTCGTGCTCATTTTTGTTTTGAGTTTTTTAAAGTGGCGTTTAGGGAGATTTTGTCTGAAAGACAGAAAAAGTGCTGGGAACCCCCAGAGGCCATGAACGCACATCCCACCCCGAGGCCCCGCAGATGTCCTGGATTGGGCAGTGGCTGCCCCTGGGGGCTGTCCTGAAGCAGGGACGGGTCCTGTGTTCTCCCAGGAGGAGCAAACCCACGGCAGAGCA
Source organism: Sapajus apella (assembly GCF_009761245.1). Classification (NCBI taxonomy): domain Eukaryota; kingdom Metazoa; phylum Chordata; class Mammalia; order Primates; family Cebidae; genus Sapajus; species Sapajus apella. The sequence goes on from NW_022437036.1 coordinate 109,064, forward strand.
GCCCAGCAGCCACTGCTCTCTTCCCTCCTGGGAAACACTGCGTTTCTGGGTCTGACGAATCTAATGAGGCTGGTTCCCAAAGACCATTTTCCGGTAAACTCACACCACAAAATTCCTGTTAAAATTACGTCTGTAGACAACTAACTTCTGGTTTATTCATGAGTGAGTTCACAAGGTAAAAGCAGAGGGGAGGATCTAAGATAAGGAGGCTGGGAGAGAGGAAGAAGGGAAAGCCCCCAGCTCCCCGCAGGCAACAAAAGAGGGGCTCTGAGATGCATCTTCCAGCATCAGGACAGGCAGAGCATCCACTCTCCAAGATGCCTGAGTAACATGAAGTCTGGCTGACCGTCCAGTACCCTGCCGGCTCACAGATCAGGCAACCGCCAGCAGCCCCCACCCACCCCACAGCTCACCCCTGACCCCGATCCACCAGCTGGCTCCGTTCTCTACCTCCTTATCCACTGCAGGCCTGGTGCTGATTAAAGTGTTATGGTTGTTCCTGGTCTCACCCCCAACCTGAGTCCTGACAGAGGGATAGGGCGGCCCCAATCCCTGATTAGTCTTTTCCAAAGTAGACGTGCCTTTTGCACCGAGTCCGTCCAGGAAAAAAGCTCAGCCCCCACCAGCCTGCCCACCGCCCTGGGCAGCTGCTGGAGGCCTCAGGCGTCTCTCTGGCACTTTGTCAGTCTTCAGGAACCTCTCCTGCTCTCTCTGCCAACCGGCATTCCAAATGGCTCGGCCATCACTAGACTGAGCAGCAGCAGGAAGGAGGTTAGTCAGGCTCTGACCTCTGTCTCTCCAGTGCAGAGTGGTGGGTCTGCTCTACCCCCCACACCACCACAAATGTCATTGCCTGCACATTCAGTGACCCCAGGCCCGGGTGGAGGCGGGGCGGGGGGGCTGGGTCTCTGGGCAGCACCAGGGAGAGCGCCCACCACGTCCATGCCAGGGGACAAGCCAAGCTCCAGCCAATCCAGGCTGACTGAGGAGCCAGCACTGCCGTTGGTCAGCTGCCAGAGCTGCCCAGCATGCACCCCCGTGCCCGCATACCCTCTGCCAGCCTCTCTCTGACATCTCTGGGCACTAACAGAGCTTCCAAGTAGAGGCTACTGCACCCCCCAGACCAAAGCAACTTCGCATCCCACATGGCTAGAAAGGGTCATCTCAGAGCTTTTTCCCACTCATGCACCAGGAGCATTCAAGGCAGTGGGTGACCACTGCCTTTGCCAGAATCTTCCAAGAGGGGTCAGAGCATTGGCTCTGAACAATTGAGGGTAACTCCAGATCTGTGAGCATTGACTGAGGGTCACACAGCCCCCTGAGTGGCACTTTAGACAGAAGCAGCCCCCTGCCTTGGGTAAGCTCCCAAGCCTTCCTCAGGGATTCATAGCCCAAAGGGGTCAGAGCTCAGGCTGTTCCTGAGTGGAAAGGCCTCTTTGTCTAACTCTCTGTGGCTCCTGCCCAGGCTCCTGGATCAGCAAGCACCCTGTGAAGTTCAGCACTGTCCAGGTGCCCAGGGGGCAGGAGAACCCTGTGGAAGTCTCAGTCTCTACAGGGCAGAAGAGTTCATAAAGCTGACTCCTTCTCTTTGAAAACAAACTGCCCTCTAAGCCCTGACCCAGCCTCCTCTGCACAAGGAATAGCTACCCAGGGAGACAGGGTAGGGTAGCAGTGCCCTGGCTGGTACCGCTGGACCCCAATCCCTGCTCTCTTACTCTTTTGTTTACGTTAATTAAGAGGGCCATATGGAAGGAGGTGATAATCACAGCCAAGGACCAATGGGAGGGAAGCCCTGGGTGGCAGGCAGCCTGGGGGCCGAGGGGAGCCTCCCTTAGTCAGCCCTGGGTGAGGACACAGCACCCCACTCCCCAGGCCAGAGTGAGGCCAGGGCAGGCTCTGTCAGCACCTCGGAGGAGACAGTGCCAGAGCACACCCCTCAGCACCAAGTGGGACCCCCAAGTCTACCCCAACACCCCTCCCACCTTTTCTGTACTAAGCCACTGGTGTTAGAAGTGTCCTCGGGTTTCTGTGATTTAAAAAAAAAAAAAAAAACTACAAGGGCAAAACTCTCCACCTCCCTCTCCCAAAAGGATAATTATAACCATCGCTGTCATTATCATCATTAGAGGGACAGTGACGATGCCCACGACCAAACCCACATGCAGCCACGGAACCCCCCGCCACCGCAGAGGTTTTGTTTCCAAAATTAAAAACCAACTTTACCAGCCAATGGTGTCCACTGATTCAAAGGTGCTGCTGAGACGAGAAAAGCCCTGGGTGGCTCAGAAGGAGCCGTGAGAACCCACCCCTCCAACACAAAGCCACCAGCACTTGTTTATTTAGTGAGAACCCACCCCTCCAACACAAAGCCACCAGCACTTGTTTATTTTCCTGGTTGATGAAGAAGAAAGTGAATTCGATGGACAGAACCAAAGTCCACGGCCCCAGAACTGCAGACAATGGCATGAAGGCGTTCATCGCTTACACCGACTTCTTAGCTAACCCTGATTTCTAGTTTTAAATATAAAATTCCAGTTACACTACCACCATACAGAACCACACTCCACAACCCCACGGACACGTAACGAGAAAAGGGGCTGAGAGGAGCGGCTGGTATTTACTTCTGTACATCTGTCCACAGACACATGCACCCTCGATATTGATCCTCAAGTTTAGAAACGCATGACATGCAGACAAAACGCTCACGTGAGCACCTCTACTCAGTACCTTGGGTGGGGGGGTCACACATGACACACCCCAGACTCTGAGACCCTACTTCAGAGGGATCTTCTGTCTACGGGGCCGTGCTCTCCCCAGGTAGGGAGCTGCTGGGTCCCAGGGCCACAGACAAATCCGCTGTTCCTCTTCCAGAAATGCGCATAAAGTTTCTCGTCTCGAGCGGCACTGCCCTCCCCGAATGTCTCCTCTGTCAGACGCACAACATGTCCCCTGGAATCTCAGAGGAGCAGGAACAACAGAGAGACCAGAGGAAAACAGCACACGGCAGGCCAGGGAGGAGAAGAAAGCCTCAGCGCTCCAGAGCAGTTTCAAAAAGCCACCCTCAGACCTGCCTTTCCTGCAGAGAGAGCCTTCATCTTAGAAATTAACTCTGCCCTGCGCCCTCTCCCTGTCTCTGTCCAAGAGGAAAAGCCGGGCTTTGGGTATCTGCCTTTGTCAGAAAGAACATAACATTGACTTACCTTTCCACACAGCTATTGTCTGTCCTCTTTCAAAATGACATCACGGAAAGCAATCATGAAATTTACATGGGGGGTGCAGGGTGGACTGGGGGAGGAGAGGGAAGGCAGCTGCCTCCCTTACACGGTCACATGTGGGGAAGCCTGCGTGCGGGTTTCAATTAAATATCTTCTCCCCTTAGTGTGCGAACTCCTAAGCCAGCTAAAGGCGACGTCTCATTTACTTAATGACTGCTCTCATTAGCAGCGGTGGCACGGGCTGGCGGAGGAGGCTCCTTTGTAAATACGCTACCCATGAACCCTTGGGGCTCCAATATATCTGTTTACTCTCTGAGGTGAAATAAATTTACAGTATAGCATCAGAAAGATGGATCTGCTGAATCGGGGGTGAGAGGTGTCCCAGGCCGGCAGAGCCCTGTGCCCTGCTCGGAGCCTCGGCCAACAGAAGGTGCCTGTATTTGTCCACACTGATTCATAATCAATGTGCAGCACGACTGAGTTTTTTTTTTTTAATGCAAAACACACAAAAGGGCAGAGAGTGTTACAACCACCACATTCACCCCCCTCTGCTTTCTGTGCCAGTGGTTCAGTCCAATAATTCCTAATAGCAGCAACCGGAATGACAGATGCCCTGGGTTAGCATGGCCACAGCGAAAGTACTTTACAATATTTATTGGTGGTTAGGAATATGACCTTCCATCATAAAGAACGGGCTGCAGAATTTATTACTCAAATGAACCAGGAATATTACATATTGGCTCATCTGCATATTCAAGTACCCGTGACATAAATGGATATGTATTTTTTAACTGCATAAAAGGTAACTATAGCCACAGACCAACAAATAGTCATGCACACCAAGAATCGATCAGCAAGACATTTTTCTGTTATCACACGTCCCTTTTCACTTTAATTTTTACAATAATAAAACCCTCCCAAAGAGAACTCAGGGATCCCTGGGGCATGGGTATCCCACCCCTAAAAACACTAAGTTTACTCTGACTAGAGGGAAGAACACTGCCCAAGTTTTCTGCTCTTTTTCTGATTCTTTTACAAACTGCCTGAAGGTGCTATCCAATGAAAACGAGGAAGAGAAAAATCCATAACACACACAATGGATGTGCCCACCCACTCTTTATGCAACCTGACTGTCTGCCTTCTCATCTGCCAGTTTGTGATTTTTTCCGCACATTCAGGGATAAATGTAGGAATTTCCTCAGTAAGAGTCATCAAGAGCCAGAGTATTATTCTTGTTTGCGGCCCAAATCTCCTTCTTGTACTAATAAATCAGGCAAACAGTTGTCCATTATCATATCAGGATGTCAGAAACTAAACTGAAACCCAAGGGTGAAAACTGAACGTGAGACACCTGCAGAGATGCTACCATCAGGGGCCAGCTGGAGAACCAGCAAAACTCTCATCTCAGGAGTCCAGTGCAGAGATTGCAACAGACAGTAAACATCATTTCTTGGTAAATTATGCAAGGACACAATACCCCAACTTAATTAGCACTAAAGGGCTCAGGCCACCAAAAGTGTGAATGAGGCAGAACTGAAACATTTCGCTTTCTCCAAGAGAGCATGTTTTGAAAATCTTAGTGGCTTAATTCTAACATGCAGTTAGTGCTTTACACGTTACATACAAACCAGTGAGCTTCACCCCAAAGGCAAGTATCTTAGATTCTTATACACACACATTATCCTCAACAAATAAAACACAAAATGCACACAGAGCTATTGTTTAGATTGAGCACAAGGAAATTAATGCAGGCCTGCACTGGTCAAACTGAGGATGAAATATTAATTAGTCAAATGAGAACAGTTTGAGGTTTCCACAATGACTGCCTACCATTTTTTAATTCTTTCATAAACTTATATCCATTAGCATAAAAGGACACATTCAGCTGAGCCATCTCCTGAAAACCCATTTCTATCTCCTCTGGACATGCTGTGAGTGCCAGGATGTTTTACATCCCAAACCTTCGGCATTCAGAAATTCTATTAAACTCTTATCGGCAGGCTGCAGGCTCCGGGCAGGCTGCAGGCCATTGTTCCATGATGGAGATAGAATCAAAGGGAGGGCCATTGCTGAATCAGCCTTATTTCCCAACACCACCCAAGGTTTCATGAAAGTGACTTAATTCAGATGTGCAATAGTCAGGCCTAAGAAACCACCACGAAGCAGAGGTGGCGTCAGGGAGAACCCAAGCTGTGCAGCATGGCTTCGTGGGCGCAAGGGGTTTTTCAGGGAATAGAGATGATATTTGTGAAAACTTGAGTTTCCCGGCACTTCCCACTCCCCCTTTGAACAGTCAGTCGCAGGCCCTGCTCGGGAAGAGCCTTCAGAATGTGCCTGGAAACTTAAAATTGGTGCCGGCGGGCACGACCCAGAGAGCCTGGGAGGCTAAAGTGGGATGAGCAGTTTCAGAAGATGAGTTTTGAGGAGCAAAGGTTCAAACCCGTTAGCTGACGCAGTCAAGAGAACAAAGGAGTCCAGGGGAAAGGGCAGGGCGGAAGGGGGGCCTGCCGGCCTGTTTCCCAGGTTCGCCCTTCAGCCCCCGGGAAGGAGCCAGCGCTGGGTGG
>NW_022437036.1:114852-118252 GCF_009761245.1 Sapajus apella
AGGTTCGCCCTTCAGCCCCCGGGAAGGAGCCAGCGCTGGGTGGATCCGAGGCCTGATCAGCACTTCGGACAGCGCTCTCCCCCCAGAGGCCTCTTTGTTCTTGGCGCAGGCAAGTCTGCGAGTTGGCACCGAATTCAGCCACCGCTAAACTCTGGGCAGCGAGACGGAGAATTCCAAACCCAAGGCTCTCAACCCCAACAGACCCCCGCTAGGATGTTTCACAGCCCAAACCAACAGGAAGGTTGGTCTGTGACAACAGCAAGGTATAATCTTAAACTTTTTTCTTAGAGAGGGTGAAAATGTGTCAGGAATTTTTGAAATTATAAAATATTTTCTCTTCCATAACTGGGCATGGCACACATTGTTCCTTTGGGTTTTATTTCATAAAAATCTGTGGGAAAGTCACATGTGACTTTTTAATAAATGTTTGGAAAGATACACCAGGAAATAACTCCTGTCCGGCTGGCAGGTCCTCAGACTCCACACGGGAGGGAAAGGGGACATTTGCAAAACCAAGCTTGCTGCGGCCGCACTCACTGAGAAAGTGCTTTGTGCGAGTCGGGGAGCGGGCTTAATGATCGCTTAGCTGGTAAGATCATTTCAAATAAAGTGTAATTACTTGTGCAAATCTGCACACAGACATTCCAAGTGTCAGTTCATTTGCTTCATAAAAACTCTTTCAAGTAATTTTGGTCTAAACTTTCTGCATCTGTAATTGGCACCACCTTCTCCGGTGACCAGCTGGGGGTGAGGGTTTTCTTGTTTCCTTCTGAAAGCTTCCCCGCAGATGGGCGCCTGCCTTAATGCCGCAGACGACAATTAGGGCCGTTGTGTGAGGCCGAGATGGTGAGCATTAATATTGTATAGAACAGCTGAGGGCGGGGGTGCTGCCCCAGGCCAGCCCTGGCAGATGGAGCAAACAAAACCGGGACCCACTCTCCGCCACACTCGGGGCTGACTTTGTGTTTCTGTCTCACACTCACGCAGACACTCACAAACATTTGGCATCCAGTTTGTGAGACCCTCACATCACGTGCACACTCACACATGTGCACTCTCGCACACAGCAACTCTGAGTGCAATGAGGACGCAGGCTGAGCAGCCCCGGCGGAGCCCCTGAGTTACAGTAAGTCCCAGGGGACATCTGTCACACACGGATTCTCTCTGCCCACCTTCTCACAGAGCCTTGCTGCCAGGCCAAGGGCTCCTGACACCCACCAGTTGACTGGCCCGCTGGGCAGGTCTGGGCAGGTAAATCAACAGAAAGGAGGCCTGGCTGGCATCTGCACACACCCTGCCCACCACCCTCCCACCTCCAACCTTCCATGGGGCAGCGTTCGCAGGGCTCTGCAAGCCACAGGGTCCTCGAGAAGGGGAGGCGGCTGTTTTCCCTGGCTGTTGTTTGTTCAGGAGGGAGCATGTCTGTCACCTCCTTGGCTGCCCAGAAAAGAGCACTGAGCACTGATTGGGGGACACACACAGCTAATTAGTCCCTTTGGCATCTTAGCAGAAACTTGTGAACAGACCAGGGAGGGATGCGAGGGGCTGGGGGCGGTACGCACCCAGGAAGGTCCCGCAGAGCATCATCCTGGCCAGGGGGTGCACCTTCTCTCTGGGAACGCACGTCACCTCATGCTGGAAAAAGTTGCTGCTCAAACTTGTGTCTCAGGGCCCTGGGGAGACCCCACTGCCTCCAGCCAATCAAGACCAGGGAGCAGATCATCACAAATTGATGCCCCGGCTGCCTGCCAATGAGGCTCTCCTCTCCACACAATGGGCTCAGGCCCAGACAACCTCTCCCCCCACTCCACAGGGCCAGGGAAGGGGAGTGAGGGGAGGCAGAGACACAGGCCTTCCCACACAGTAATGGACTTGCGAGGAGTGAAGGGAGGGCCCTTTCTGAAGCTGCATCCCCTCCCTGCTTCCACTCAGGCGGCTCTGTCAGACCGGGTCCAGCCTGAAACCTGGTGGGGAGCCCGCCAGGATGGTGTGAGACCTTCACATCACATGCACACCCACACGTGTGCGCACACACACAGCGACTCTGAGTGTGATGAGGCCACAAGCCACAGCAGCCCCGGCCAAGCCCCTGAGTGGGGTCAGGCCTGGCTCCCCGCAACCCACCCATTGGCTGTCGAGAGGGCAGGCCCCTGAGGGCCCTGGGCCGGTGTGGTTGACTCCCTCCAATTCGGTCTAGTCCCAGGCAGAAGCTATGGTGGGAGGTGCTGGGGGGTTAAGCGTAGGAGTCCAGACTCCTTCGACAACCTCAGACCCTGCAGGCAGAGGGTGGGGTGTGCAGGAAGGAGAGAGAGCTGCCCAGAGGGATCTGGACCTCCTAGCAGTGAGAGCCACAGCAGGGGTAGGGAGGGACAGGGTGTGAGGGGAGTGGAGGTGGGCGCTGGAGAGGCCTCTTCTGGAATGATCCCCAGTGCCTGAGCTTTCCCTGCCCGCAGGGGCCCTTTGAAATGATGAATATGGCCAGAGCATCAAGCCTGGCCGTCCTCTGGGCCAGCTTCCCCTGATGCCCAGGGAACCTCCCATCACCAACCAGCATGCAGCTCAGGGTCACCTCTGGTCCTCAGTGCTGCAGGTGTCTGTGGGGACCGGTGGAGGCCCAGGTGATGCTGGCTTCTGTTTCCCGTCACGTGGCCAAGTCCAGCAGTCACTCCCATCCAGGGCAGCAGTGAGACAGAGCCTGGGAGTGGAGGGTTCAAGCCTTTGAAGGAGGCAGATCTGGACTGACCCCTGACCGGCCCCTCCCAGCTGCGTGACCAAGAGCAAAATGTTTAGCATTTACGTCTGCAGTGAGGCCTCTGGTGAGTGATACTGGGCGGCAATAGACGGGCAGGGGTGTCCCAGGGCAGGCAATGAATTGCGCTCGAGGTGGGACACGCTCAGGATGAATCCGGCTGCTGAGGGTCTGGATGTGCTAAGAACACAGAGGCCACGTGAGACGCTAGGGCTGGCCAGAGCCATCAGGTGGGCAGCAGCAACCCTGAGAGGGTGAAGCGGAAGGAGGGCAGATCTACGGGAGTTGCCGGCTCTGCTGGGATGTCTGAGCGCCTGTTCATCACCAGTGACGCTGTCAACACGGGTGTTGGTACAGAGGCTGAGGCTCAGGGCAGAGACTGGGCTGGAAATAAAAGGTATTTAGAAGACAGAATAGCCAGGGCGTGAATGTGCTCAGAGGCGGGTAAGCGTGCAGGGGGAGCAGGTGGGGATCAAAAGAGGGGCAGGTGGGGGGCAGGGGAGACATGGGACAGGTGTGGCCAGGAGGGGCAAATGGGGGTCGAGAGACAGGTGGAGCACATGGGGGTTGGGGAGGGAGGTGGGGGCAGGAAGGTAGATGAGGGATAGGGGCAGGTAGGGACAGGGACAGGTGGGGAGAGGGACAGGTGGG
>NW_022437036.1:118652-124121 GCF_009761245.1 Sapajus apella
CAGTTGGGGTGAAGGGCAGGTGGGGACAGAGACAGGCGGGGAGAGGGGCAGGTGGGGCAGGTGGGGACGGGGCAGGTGGAGACAGGGACAGGTGGAGACAGGGACAGGTGGGGACAGGGGCAGGTGGGGTAGGTGGGGACAAGGACAGGTGGGGACAGGGACAGGTGGAGACAGGACAGGTAGAATCAAGGGCAGGTGGGGACAGGGGCAGGTGGAGACAAGGGCAGATGGGCAAGTGAGAAGAGGGACAGGTGGGGACACGACAGGTGGGGACAGGTGGCTGCAGCTGCTGCTGTGTGGAAGAGTCGCTTTCCCCACTGAGTTCTGCCATTTTCTCATCCACAGTGATGTCTGTGCTTAAACAGGGGAGTGACCTGGGGGAGATTGCCAAACCTCTCTGTGACTCAGTTCCCTGACCTATCAAATGAGGGCAACAGAAATGTCAGAAAGTGCCTGCAGAGGCTGAGGCTGATTCATCTGCCCACGCATCATGGAGACACCCCCCAGCAGCCACGAGGGCCCCTCCCAACAGCACCGCTACCAAATGCAGTTTGTAGTTCCAACTGGCTCCACCTGACTGGGACTCCCTGCCCTTGGGGAAAACGTGTTCTTCGGATGGAGTTAATTAAGATTGATTATTTAAAGGAACAATGGTGGGAAGTCCAGAAAAAGCTTGTGCTGCTTCCTTTTGGTAGAACCAACCCGCCTGGTAATCCTTCGTGTGATGAAATGGCTCAGACATGTTCAGAATCAGGAAGGACAGAGGCAGTGCTCCTCTCAGAAGGACAGAGGCAGCGCTCCCCTCAGAAGGACAGAAGGACAGAGGCAACGCTCCCCTCAGAAGGACAGGGCCAGCGCTCCCCTCAGAAGGACAGAAGGACAGAGGCAGCGCTCCCCTCAGAAGGACAGAAGGACGGAGCCAGCGCTCCCCTCAGAAGGACAGAAGGACGGAGCCAGCGCTCCCCTGGGAAGGACGAAGCTAGCACTCCTCAGGAGGTTTGCTGAGAAAGGCCCTCCAGCCCCAGCCCAGCTCAACAGGTGCTCAGGGGGCCCGTGCCAGTAGGACCTGGCCAGACGGTCAGAGCTCACCAGGTTGCTTGTGGGCATGTTAGGGTTTGACGGGCATTTGCTGTAGCCCCCAGCCTCACCCCACAGCCTGGGAGAGTCCAGCCCCGTGTGTGGGACGCAGCTTTGGTTATCGAAGGCGGCAGTGCCTCAGCCTTCCTCAGGGCTGTACCTCCCTGACCGCAATAGGAAGCTGGGCTGCAGCTGATACAAGGGAAGAAGCCCTGTGGACATCACCCACCACAGCTGGGCTCCCAGCACTCAGCGCCACATGGGCACTGAAGTGATGCTGACCCAGAGCTGGGGTCCTGCCTGCTGGACCCGTCCTGGGCTCCAGAGGTCACGGGCTGCCCACATAGCCAAGCTTGTGGCTGCTGGCCATCGCTGTCTGGGCTGGCTTCTGCTTTAGTTATGCACTCAATACATGTGCACCCATGAAGCCCCTCTGGTCTGCCATATGGCTCCTCTGCCTGCTCTGCCATGACCCAGGGCCTGCTCCTCAGAACCTCAGGGCCTCGGCATAGTCCAGGGCCCAGAGACCCGGGACATCCTTCTCATCCTCTTAAGGCCAGAGGGGTTCCAGAAATGATGACTCCAGCCATGGGCAGGCCAGCCTGCTGCTCAGATGCAGACAGGACACCACGTTGGAAGGAGCCATCCTAGGGGGTTGGCTGGGCTGTGCAGATGCCAGCTGAAACAGCAGAGTGATCTGCAGAACCGAAGTCACTCGGAGGACCCAGGTCCCCAGACCCTCAAGCCCCTGAGGAGCCCAGCACAAGGGTCCTGGGGTCTGTGCATCTCACAGCGGCCTCAGCAACAGCCCATCCCAGGAGACAAAGGATGTGGAGAGGACAGAGGAAGGACAGACAAAGGACAGAGGAAAGACAGAGGAGAGACACAGGGCTTGGGGCACCGCCAGCAGAAGGCGAGGTCACTGTGGCTGCTGTGGCAGTGGAGGAGACATCTCCCTGCAGCAGGGACAACTTAGGCCAGGCCTCAGAAGAACTGGAAGCAGTTCCAGAGGCGCTTCTCATCCCCTGCAAGTCAGGCTGGTGTCAAAGCTCTGCGGAGCTCAGAGGGGCCTGCAGGACAGGTCAGCTGAACAAGGCTCCAAGCACAGCCATGCGTGGCTGGGAGAAGCCTGGAGGCCCCATGCTGAGCCCAGGACATGGCACCTGCCCAGCCTTGTGGGGACAGGGACAGAAGCTCCTGACAGGGAGACCCGACCACGAAGGGGCATTAGGCAGGGCACAGCATGAACGAAGGCCACATGGCTGGAAAGGGAAGCACAGTCAGTGAACAGTAGGACTGGGCTCAGAGGGAGGAACTCAGGGTTTGAGCTGAGGGCACTACCCTTGGGAATAGGCCCAGGAAGCTAAGAGCAGTGTGAGAAATCCCCCCCACCCCTCTGCCCGCCTCATGACCTGGCTACCCTGAGGCAGAGGAAAGGAGGGAGGAGAGACAGGTGGCCCCAGAGTGGACCAGGAGAGCGGTGAGGGACAGATCCCAGCCTGACCGTCCAGGAGCATCCAGGAGGGCAAGGCAGTGGTGGAAACCCCCAATGCACTGGTCCTGCCAGGACAGAATGACAGCCAAAGACAAAAAGCAGCTGACCCAGTAGGAGAGATAAGAGGTCAAGACAAAGGCCACAGAAACAGGCACTGGCCAGGGAGGAGTCCAGAGACCAGGGTCAAGGGGGTTAAGCAGAGACAGACACAGATAGAGGTAGGAAGCAGACAAAGGATGTGGGGAGAGAAGAGACAAAGGCAGAGAGGTGAGGCAGAAACCAGACCAGCTCAGACAGGCGGATGGACAGAGAGGTGAGCAACACAGAGAGAGAGGACACAGACTGGCTGACCACCAGGGCACCCAGGACCCCGCTCGGGGACAGCAGGAAAAGGGAGCAGTCGGTGAGGCACCCTGACTGCCCCATGATCACCTTCCACCCTGCAGGGGTCACCCCACATCTGCGTGTGCATGTGCATGTGTGTGCATGCTTGTTCTTGTGCATGTATGTGCACGTACACGTGCATGAGCATGTGCATGTGTGTGAGCGTGTGTGCATGTGCGCAAGTGTGCATGTGCATGAGCGTGCATGAGCGTGTGTGCATGAGCATGTGCATGCACATCTGCATGTGTGTGGGTTCTGTGTGAGCGTGTGCGTGTATGTGTGCATGTACGTATGTGTGCATGTGCGTGAGCATGTGTGCGTAAGCATGCAGGCAAGTGAGCTTGTGTGACTGTGTGTGCATGTGTGTGTGTGCATGTGCATGTGTGTGCATGAGCGTGTGAGTGCATGTATGTGTTCATGAGTGTGTGTGTGAGCATGTGTGCATGAGCGTGTGTGTGCATGAGCATGTGTGTGTGTGAGTGTGCATGTGTGTGTGCATGTCTGTGTGTGCATGTGCATGAGCGGGTGTGTTAGCCTGCATGTGCATGAGCATGTGTGCGAGTGTGCATGTGCATGTGTATGTGCATGAGCATGTGCATGTGTGTGCATGAGCTTGTGTGTGAGCATATGTGTGCATGAGTGTGAGTGTGTGTGTGTGCATGAGCATGCACACGCGTGTGCAGACAGAGGCCCCGGCGCCTTGCCCTGCTCCAGGCTCTGTTTAAATGGCTTTGGAACTGTGCTCCCAGAACAGATGGCCTGGAGATGAAGCTACCGGGTGCCTGGACAGAGAGTGAGGCTGTAGGCGGTTGCCATGGCAGGCTGGACTGGCAGAGATCGCTCATTAGCAGACAGAGAGCAAGGCCCACAAATTTCAAGATGGGCTCATGGGGAGGGGCACCCCCAGCAGAGCCCCAGGAGGGAAAGACCCTGGACTGAAAGTGAACGGGTAGGCACTGTCCAGAGCTGACTGATGTCGGAGGACAGCCACGCTGGCCTAGCCACGTCAGGAGAAACACCCACCAAGCTCTGTCCCAAGATGCCCAAGCTGGAGCCTGAGACACACTGACTCTGGGGTGGTTCCAGCCATGCCCACATTGGGGATCAAGAGCCAGTGTGAGGCCAGCACCACACTCTGGGATGACAGGACGGCTTCCTGAGTGAAGGAGCCCCCATCCTCACACCCAGCACTCTCGGCGAGGGGTGGGAGCCGACCACAGGGGCTCCAGAGCCTCATCCCAGCTGGGGACCCAGGGCCCAGAGAGGGAAGGGTCAGCTGGAGCCCCGGACAGGGTCTGAGAGACAGATGCTGGAGCCAGCTCCCCTACCATCCCACCAACACAACCTGAGCACCTCCACGGCCAAACCCCACTGAGGGCGCTGCGCTGGATGTCCCCACAGCCACTCAAGCCATGGGTCCAGCCCCTGAGGAGGAGAAACGAGGACACTCCCATCCATGGCATCACCAGGCAGCTTCATCCATGGAGTCCCCTGAGGGCTGACAGTGTTGTTCCTGACTTGTAGATGGGCTCAGAAGGGTTGGGGGCCCGCAGCTCCCAGACAAAGCTGAGACTGATGCCCTGGACTGTCTGGCACCAAAGGCTGGATCTGAGCCAAAGAAGGGCCTCACTGGTGCCTTCCTCAAATGAGAGCTCAGGCAGGGACAGGCCCAGGCCGGAAGGGTTCCCTGCTAGGGTTCCAAGGGAGGCAGAGCCAGGACAGGAGGTTCCTGCCCTGGAGCAAGCAGGAAGCATGTGAAGGAAGGCACAGGAGCAAAGCCGGGGCACCCAGGGTGGGGGCAGCTAGGACGGCAGAGGGGGCCCTGGCAGGCGCCTGAAAGACACACCCACCAGGACAACAGAGAACACTGGCCATGGAGCCTTAAAGGTCTTGGCCCTGGTCAGCCTGGGATGGTCCAACTAGCCCACGGGCCGACACCCAGCCAGGCCAGTAGCTCTGCCTGGAGCGCCAGAACCTTCCCTGGGACCCCAGCCTGAATCGCCCCCCACAAATCCAGCCTTCCCAGGTCAGAGCAGCGTAGGTCCTCCAAACCCAAGAGCCCCGGGAGGCCCTTCCACCCCCACCACACACAACAGACCCCACACACACCACACACATGCACACACACACACAACACACATGCAACACACAGACACATTATATACACACCACACACACAGACACACATATACACACCACATACACACAACAGATCACACACACACACAACACACAGACACACAGATATACACACCATGTACACACCACACACACACAAACACCACATACACATACACACAACAGACCCCACACACACCCCACACATACAGACACACACACAACACACACGCACAGACACACACAACACACATGCAACACACAGACATATATACACACCACACACACACAGACACACATATACACACCACATACACACAACAGACCCCACACATCACAGACACACATACACAACACACAGACACACAGTGTATACACCATGTACACACCACACA
>NW_022437036.1:124221-134925 GCF_009761245.1 Sapajus apella
ACAGACCCCACACACACCCACAGACACACAACACACAGACATATACACCATATACACACCACACACATACACAAATGCATACATACACACAATAGACCCCACACACACTCCCCACACACACAGACACACAACAGACACACAGAGATACATGTAATATATATATCACACACACATACACACAACAGACCCCACACACATTCCACACACACATAGACACACAAAACACACATACACACCATATACACACCACATACAAACACAGACACACACATAAACATACACCACGTACATCAGACCCCACAGACCCACAGACACACACACACACAGACATACCATATACACATGACACATACCACACACATACACACATCACACACAGACATACCACACACGTACCACAGGCACACAACAGATCCTACATATACACAGCCCACATACGCACACACAACACACACACAGATGTACGCACCATATACACACACCACATACACACATAGATGTCACATAAACACACACCATGTACATCAAACAGACCCCACAGACCCACAGACACACATATACAACACACACAGACATATACACCATATACACTATATACACACCAGACACACACACCACACACATATACACACCACGCAGACATACACACCATATACACTCCACACACAGACACACAAATACACACACACCTCATAAAGACACCACACACATACATACACACCATATACACATCACATACATATACACACACCACACATACACACATGCAGAGTGTGTGCAGTGGATGTGCAGAGACCTGCTGGGATGACCCCTCCTCTGCCAGCCCACACAGGCCATCCGTTCCTTCTTACACGAGGTCCCAAGCCCCAAAGAGCCCCCGTTATCACCAGAAACTGAGGCTCAGACAGTGACTAAAGTGAGCAAGTCTCCAGGGAAAGCTAACGGCAGCACCAGGACGCCCAGGAGGCCGCAAACACCACAGCCACCTCCTACAGCAAACGCAGGAGCAAGGTGTGAGCCCCGAGGAGGCGGATGGGGGGGCGAAGCCACATTCTGAGGGGCCATCGTCCACCACCTGTGCCAGGAGCCACTGGCCCCCCCAGGTGTGGGCTTGCCGGCCCCGGCAAACACTTCAGCTGGATGGGCACCTGTATGCAAATCCCACCAAGGGCACGGGGGAGGGGGCGGGGGTCTGCCAGGCCAGAGCACACAGGGTGCTGGAGAAGGGCAGAGGAGGTGACCTGAGGTGACAGCTGTGTGCTTGGTGGGGGACAACAGCCTCCCACCCCAAGGGATAAGCAAGATCATAAGAGGAGGGGTGTGAGCCCCACCCCAAGCCTGGGAGCCCGAGGCGCCCGCTCTAAAGAAGGAGCTGTCCAAGCTGAGGAACAGGGTGCTTGGAGCACGGCCTGCCTGGGCCCGGGCACCTATGAAGCGGGTGTGCTGACCCCTCCTCTCATCCAGCTGCAAAGTCTCCTTGGAAACCCTACCTTGGTCCCTCTGAGTCTACAGGAAGCCATCCCACCCAGCAAGCACCCCTCACACACATTCCAGTGAATCATCACCACACTTAGGAAGACTGAATTCACCTGTTTTATGGGCTCCAAGGAGTGACAGAGCTTTTCTGAGCTCCATGGCAGCATGGCTGCGTCAGGAACAGGCCCTCGGTGGAGCCGTGTCACTGGTAGAGTCCCAGGCCCCAACCTGCATCAGCCAACACAGACTTTAAGCCTCAGACCACTAGATGTCCCACAGCCCCACATGAAGTACCGAAGGTCGAGAGCTTCCAGCAGACCCACAGGACAGGCAGTGTGTGCACACCAGGTTCGTGGGGCGCCAGACACACACACACAAGCCCTGAGACCATGCAAAGCCCATGGGTCAGATTCGAGGCAGCTGAGACCCGGTGGATGCTGAGATGCGCACCTACTCTGCACCCTCACTGCAGCCACAGGCCTGTCTTGGGCTCCCCTCAACCTCCCTGACTGATGAGGACCAGAAATATGGGGACACTCTGCCACTGGTTTCCAAATCACAGAAGATCCCAGACATCCCATTGGCTCCAAGTTAATGAAGCAGCTTGCAAACTCCTGCTTCTCCACCATCTCCCTTTGTGCAAATGTGTTAATCAGCCCACGCTCGCAGAAAGCTGGCCTCTTCCAGTGCCACACGGAAGGCAGATGCAAATGGAACCCTGCAGGAGGGAGACTTGTCTGTAGTGTGTGCTTTTAGGTTGCAATTGCCACCTCTGTTTCTGACTTCAGTGCCTCCAATCTGGGCCTGGAAGATGAGGATGGGAACTTCCTGGCAGCCAAGACCATCCTGAGGACGAGGGAACCGGGCAGGGGAACACAGGAGCAGAACACCGGAGCCAAACGCAACCCACACTTTGTCCTGGGTTTGGAGGGCGGCTGGGCTGGGCTGCGTACCTCTGGAAGGTGCAGAGGATACACTGCTGATGTTCTCTTCTGAACCCATCCTCTGTCCAGGACAACTTCACCTGGGCACGGCTGACGCAACCACGAGAACCTCAAGGACCTCGTGCTCCCCTGAGCCCCACTCCCCAACAGGAGCCACCCAGGCCTCCCCACACAGACACTCCTGTGTTTCGACACCCCAACAAGGCTGGTCCTGACCGACCTCCTCCTGGTCCCACTCACCTCGGGACCTTCGGACAGCCCTGACACAGTGCTCAGCACCTTTGACCATGCAAGAAAGCTCAGTGGGTGAGGTCTCTTCCACTGGGATGTGAGCTCCGCAAGAACTCCTGGCACACTGACATTGCTTCTTATATACCTGAATGGCCCAACCAGTCTCCTGAGTTCTCCACAGGGCAGACCAAGTCGCATCCTGCTCGGGGCTCTCCACCACCCCCGTGAAGGCCTGATCCCCACTCCTCTTGGGGCCTAGGCCCAGATGTCCACACTGAGCTGTGCTCATCAAGCACCAGCCTCACAAACCTGTCCTTGCCTCTGTGCACCCAGCCTGGCCTAGTCCCTGTGGCTCCTGCCTGATACTCTCCCCTTCCCATAGCCAGACCCCTAGGTGGGCACCTCTTCTCTGAGAGGTCACACTGATCATCCAGACACTCCAGCCCTAGGACCTCAGGACGAGTCTGCCTGTCACTGACCATCAGCTCCTTCCCCTGGGTGCCCATGGGGTGGAGAGGAAACCAAAGCATTCTCCATAGCAGTAGCCCCTCACCTAGGGAAGCCCTGTTCATTCTCCACAGTCCTCCAGTCCCACAACTTGCCATGCACCAGTTCCCAGCTCCTGCTTTAGAGCCCTCATCCCTCCAGTAACTTGTGAGTAAACCTCCAATATCCCTGTCTACAGACCAAAAAGATGGCACCCAGACAAGAGCCGAGATTTGAATCCAGGTCTTCTGCCTCCAGAGAGCCGCTTGTGTCCTCTGGGCTTCACAGGCTAACAGACAGGGAGAAAAGGCAGTTTCGCCCAGCCTGGCCCCAGGCTGAGGCAGACAGCAGAGCTGCACAGAGGGGCTGTGTCTACAGGCACGTGTCTGCGTGTGAACATCCACGTGTGCACGTCTGTGTCTGCGTGCACGTGTCTGCGCGTGAACATCCACGTATGCACGTCCATGTCTGTGTGCACGTGTCTGCACATGAACGTCCACGTGTGCATGTCTGTGTCTGCGTGCACGTGTCTGCATGTGAATGTCCACGTGTGCATGTCCGTGTCTGCGTGCAAACGTCTGCGCATGAACGTCCACGTGTGCATGTCCGTGTCTGCGTGCACGTCTGTGCGTGAACATTTATGTGTGCAAGTCTGCATGCACGTGTCTGCACATGAACGTCCACATGTGCATGTCTGTGTCTGCATGCACGTGTCTGCACGTGAACGTCCACATGTGCATGTCTGTGTCTGCATGCACGTGTCTGTGCGTGAATGTCCACATGTGCAAGTCTGCATGCACGTGTCTGTACGTGTCCATGTGTGCATGTCTGTGTGCGTGTGAATGCCCATTTCTGTCCATGTGTGTGTGCACATCTGTGCGTATCTGTGTGCGTGCATCTCTGCGCACACACCTATGTACATGTGTGCTTATGCCTGTCTGTTGTGCTTGTCTGTGTACAAATATAAATGCCTGTGTGTGCATGCACATCTGTGAATGCACCATCACACGCCATTCCTCCATTCCTGCCCCCACGAAGGGAACTCAGGCTGCGGAAGGTCTAGGCTGTCACCCATGGGAGAGTCTTGTAGACAAGCCCCATCAGCTGCCATCTAGGAAGCTGAGCCAAGGTGGAGCCCCACACCCTGCTGGTCTCCACCTCCTTCTCAACCCAGGGTCCATCATGTTGCCCTACAACCCCCTCCTTAGGCCAAGTAGGCTTCGTCAAAGCAGACTATCTGCATCCCCTAGACTCCAAGGTCCCAGCGTCTTTGAGCCTTTGAAGGTGCTGGCCCCAGCAGGGACACCCTCACTTTGACCGTGACTAAGCAGAAAGTCTCAGGTCAAGTGTCCTTCCTCAGAGGCCTGCCTGGGCCCCCTGGCTGGCTGGAGTTCTGCCCGCCCCCCTGGGGTGTGGTCTCCACGCTGCACCTGTGAGCTGTGTCTGTGGATGCTTTCTGTGCCTCTCCCAGCATGGCCTGGCCATTCCCATCACCGTCTCAACCACAAGCTGCCTGCAGCTATTCTGCCTTCTGCAAATGATGATCCAAAGTGTCTGTATGTCTGCCTCTGTTTGGTGGTTTTTCATTTAGCCTGCCACGTGGGGCCATTATACAGAAAACTGCTTCATCAGGAAGTGAATACCAGCAATGGGAACAGCACACATCAGGGAGAGAACGTCCTGGCCATTAGGACAGTTCCACCTGCAACCTTCCCCTCATCTCATCCTGTGTTTGTATAGAAGCCCTCGGTGGAACTGGGGAGGTTGGGGCAAAAAGTAGCCCCTTCTTTGGGGAGCCCCACCCCCCACCGAGGAAGCCTGGCACAAAGGGTCAGAGGAGAGGACTGGATGAAGCAGAGTGTCTTCAAGGTGAAGAGTTACCCAAGATCTGAAGCACGGGTCCCCCGGGTGGGGTGTGCCTGACACTTTCTACTTTGAGGCGGGAGCTTGTAGTCCACAGCACCTGCGTAGGTGGTCCCACGGTTTCTCATAGAATGTTACTTGGGTTTTTGAGATCTCCAAGCCTGAAGCCTGCTACATTATAAAAAGTACTTGTGAATGGAAAATAAATCTTGGGGCCCCACAATCACGAAGCCAAAGCATGTCAGGCCAACCTGCCTCCCATTTTATTCATACATAAGATAGCTACAAAGATTTTTTAAAAGGCTACATAACTCCTCACAATTTTCCCACAGAGAAATGCTTTATGGGCGTCAAGATCTCTGCCCTAAAACAGTTCTGTTGAATTTCACTCTGGCAACATAAATTGATAGTTTATCTTCACAGGTGCAGGACAAAGGACAGGTGAAGTTCAACAAAGTCACCCTCTGCTCTCCTGAGAGTGCATATCTACTGCTTCCTCTGCCCTGTTGGTTATGTAAAAATGCAGACTCACTGAGCCAGATGAAGGCATAAGTAACTATTTCCCTGCCCCTCTCACATGCGAATTGTGTGTACAGTGAAAGGCTGATCAAAGACCCAAAAGAATGCAACTGTTGTCTCTTAACCACCTCTGCCTCGGAAGGCCACACTTTGTGCTGACCTGCCTTTCCAGACCACAATGTACACCTTGTACATATTGACTGACGTCCAATGTCCCCCTTCAATGCACAAGAGCAGGCTGTGTCTCAACCACCTGGGCACATCTTCTCAGGTCTCCTGAGGGCTGTGTCACAGGCCATTGGTCACTCATATTTGGCTCAGAATAAATCTCTTCAAATACTTTACAGAGTTTGACTCTTTCCATGGACACCTTGGCATCCCCTCCTCAGGGAGCCCCTGGGCATAGACATGCACTGCTCAGTGAGGACACAGGGTGCAGGTGCCTTCATGTGCTTGGGCCACCATGATGGGCCCACTGAAGGCTACCTATGTCAGTGAGGGTTAGGGTCACAGATGGAGCTGCCACTCCGGGCCCACACTGACAGTAGCCATCCCTCCCCTGCCCTGAGAGCCCCATCACTTCTGTATAAAGGCTCAGCCTCCAACCAGCCTCTCTGCTCCACCCACTATCTCCTTCCCCAGGGCATCCGCTAAGCCACTCTCTGGGAAGCTTCCGGATGAGGCCACAGCCCTTCTTGGAGTTATTCAGGTGACCCTTGTTGAAGCTGGAATTGCACAAGCACGTGTCATCATCTGTTTAGTGCTAGGCCAAGGTGAGGGATGCACGGGTCTGCCCTACCCTGGGCTGAGTCCAGGGCCTGCCTGGAGAAACATACATGTGGTCACATGCAGAAAAGACACTGCTTAGGACCGCAGACACCCCCCACACATCTGAGGGAGGCTGCGGCAGGTGGGGGCGTCAGAGAGGAGGCTCAGAAAACAGGCCTCCTTTGAGAAGCTGGGGGAGTAGGGAGGGGCCGGGCCGGACGGCGGAGTCCTTGCACAAAGGGCTCCATCTGTAAGGTCAGCCCTGCACCTGCCCTGGTGCCCCATCCATGCGAGCAAGTGCCTGGGGCTCTCCCCACAGAAAAGCCCAGGAGCACTCAGGGAGGGCTCAGGGTCTGCAGCACCTACAGGGCCACCTCCTTCACGGCCAGGCAGAGAAGGTGGTGTGGCTCCAGCCTGGCCCAGAAGCAGGGCCTCACTGCCACCCCACACCTAGTGGGAGAGGCCCAGCCTCTCAGAGGCCTCCCCCTGAAGAACAGCTTCCAGATCCACTGAAGGGTGCCAGGCCCTCACTGGAGCTGGGGCTCCTGCAGGCCACAGGGCCAGAGGCTGGGCCGCTACACTGGTCAGTCCTCTACTTCCGCACCGGGTACCCTCACCCTCACTCAGGGCTGAGTCTCCAACCAACACCCATCCTTTCTCTCCTTGGAGCAGGCCCAGGCTGGGGTCTTGGGGGGACGTTGGCCCATTTCCCTGGTCCTGCCGCACCCTCCCAGTCCCAGGGCCCCTGTCTCTGGGTCTCTGCCCTGGACGGCCCACCCTCCCCTCCTCTGACCTTTGAGGGAAGGAGAGGTATGGGCTGGATCCATGGGAGAAAGGACAGAGCCAGCAGAGAAAGGCAGGGCCTATGCACTCCCCACAGCAGCTGTCAGGTTCAGGGAGGGAGCTGGGGGAGGGGGCAGGAGTATTTAGCATCTGCCTG
The DNA here is from genome assembly GCF_009761245.1 of Sapajus apella. Classification (NCBI taxonomy): domain Eukaryota; kingdom Metazoa; phylum Chordata; class Mammalia; order Primates; family Cebidae; genus Sapajus; species Sapajus apella. The sequence continues at coordinate 131,449 of NW_022437036.1, forward strand.
CAGCAGCCTGGCCACTAATTCTCCCTAATTGCTTTAAAGTTGTACTAATTGAACTGACTGAAAACAGAGTCTTGAGGGGCTGGGAAGGGTGTTCTTCAAGGAAACAACATCCCATCTCCCAACCCGAGCAGATACCCAAAGCGAGCTAACGTTCCTCAGCTGCCCAGGGCCTCAGCCAGGCTGGCTGTTTGTCTCCTGACCCCAGGCCCAGCCAAGCCCCCTCCCAGATTTAGGGTCAGGACTGGTGACCCAGCAAGAAGGGGCCAAGCTGAAACAAGGGCAGCTGGGGCACAGGAGGGGCTGCCGTGGGACAGGAAGGGCTGTCAGTCTCTTTTATGCATGTGGGGTCCACAGGCCTGCTGGTCCACAGACACACTCCACAAACACCAGCCCCACCAGGCCCGGCCAGTGCTGACACTGGGGGTCCTGGGGGTAACGGCAGCTCCCAGAGTGCTTGGTGCACCTGCTGACCTCAAAGCGATTACATCTCAGGAGACCCAAAGAGCAGGCCTGGGCAGGACGTGGAAGGAAACATTTGGGAAGGAGGAACGGAATGAATGACTCCTTCCTCAGTTCCAGCTAGAAACATGGTCATGAGGTTTCTGTGTCCCCACTTAGTGTGCAAGCCTCCAGACCCTCTATTACCACCAAGTCTATGATTTCCTTCTCAAGTGCTCTGCTCCAACATGCAAGCCAATTGTCCAAAAATGCTGGAGGCTTAGTGCAAAGGGGGGCCAGGCCTGCTCCCAAAGTCTGGCCGGGAAGAGCCACAGGCCACTCTCCGCTCCACAGGCCGTGCTGCTGCCGTACGACCACAAGGTGTCGCTGTGGAACACGGGTCGTGTACAGCCCTGCTGGTCTTGCTGGTGACCTCCTGTAGGGCCTCGGGGACCATGACTGACCAGCTTGAGCATGGCAGAGGTCACGCCCTGAGAGCTTCTAGCATTCGTTCCACAGTGGGCAGAATGCAGTCTCCCTACCCACAGGCCCACGTCACACCTCAGTCTTCCCTTTCTCTAGAAATAAGTCCCCGTACAGGAGGCGCCCAGATGTCATCCCAGCTGACGTCTGTCACGACAGCCGCCATCCACTGGCAGGGCGCCAATAATGCCTGACCCCGAAGTGAAGGGCTGGTGGGACAGGCATGGTCTCTCTCCCACTGCAGGTATGTCCAAGCTTATCACTGGACATTGCTGGATTCCCAGCATGGAGGGAGGCTTCAAAGGAATGTTAGGAGAGCCTCTGCCCAGAGGAGTTGCTCAGCTAATTTCTCTGTACTGAAGAAGCCAAGATAGGACCCCAGAAGATCACTCAGTCCCTCTCAAGTAGATTAAAATCCAAGGGCTGGGCCCTCTAAGTATCCCTGGGCTCCTGGGGACCTAAGGGACAGAGAAGGGCCCCCAAATATTCCTCTCCCTCTCACCTCACTTCCATATAGAAAATCTAGGCTGACCCAGGCAGAAAGTGGAGTTTCAGCTCAGATTCCTGGACACCTGCTTTGTCACTGCCCTTTCAATGCCCCCAGTGAGTTTTCTGACACCCAAAAATACCCCAAAATGGCTGCCTATGATCACATCCAGACATAGTGCATACCACACAGGTGCAACACATGTGCACATGTATTCACACACAAAAGCACATACAGCCACTGCAACTCAATACCCCCACAAGCCAGATGTCCAGGTCTGTGACTGACCTCAGAAGAGAGGCAGCAGAGCAAGTGAGCACCGAGTGCACCCCAGGTAGACTCGTTCAGCTGAAGACAAGGGCCTCACCTCAGCCCTGCTACCACATTCTCTCCAGAGCCAGCAGGAATGCCCAGCCAACTCAGTCTGAGGCCTCTGTGCACACATGCTCACACTCACCACTCACACACGTGCTCATGAAAGCACACATTTGCAGCATATGCATGCACAGACCTATCACTTGAACACATTAATGCACACATATGCATTACTTACATGTACACAACACTCACATTCACTTTTACACACATGCATATGCTGACAGATGCACATGTGCAATGTGCATGTACACAGATGAACACAGCTATATGTACATATGCATGGGCACATATATACATGTACCACTCATCTGAGCATACATATGCATACGCATGCCACATATACATGTGTGAGCACACCACCCACATGCATATGTACATGTGAATACATATGTACCACTCACACACATACACACATTACACACCATTTATGTGCAGATACACTTGCATATGCACAAAAACCTACATGTACACACATGCATATACCACTTACACATACACACGTGCACACATTTACACATACATTAGTGTGCATGCATGAGCAAATACATGTCACTCACATGTGCACACATACATACCTTTGTGCACATGTGTACACACATATGCCATTCACACATAGATGTACATGCACACTCACCTAAACATGCATGCACTCACATGCACTCACATCCACGTCTCACTCACACATGCCCACTGATGCTGATGTCCCCAAACTGGGTGTTGCAAAGCACACAGAGCCTAAGACTCTGGTCCCCACCCCCAGGGACCTGTTAGCTCATAGGGGGCAGGATTCATGGTACTGGATACAGGGTGGAACTTCCTTCCATCCAGAAGATCTCCCAGCTCAGGCTCACCCCAGAGCAGGCCCTGCAGAGGAAACATAGGGAAAGTGGATTCACATCATGGCTCCCACACAGGAGGTGGCCATGGCTGTGTGAACCAATGAAGCAAGGTATGAATTAGGGCAAGCCCTGTCTCAGTGCTCTTCGAGGTAGGTAAGCGAGGAGCTGACACAAACCAGCAAGCACGCAGCAGGAGTTGAGTATTCTGACACGCTCCCTCTTAAGGAAAGGGAGGGCCCTCAGGAGTACTGGCTTCAGTTTCACGTAATCCATGGCCTACTCAAGAGATGGGTGGGGAGACCTCTGGGTAAGCTGAGCGGGGCTGGGATAAAGGCGGGGAAAGAGGGAGGCGTGAGGTTTCGTAGCCAGAGTAGAGAGTGGTCAGGAGGGCCCAGCAGGACCCTAGTTCAGGGCCTCAGCCACCAGGATGCTGGACAGTTGGGGCTGGCCATGGGCTGCTGCAGAACAGAGCTTCGCCTGGGCAGGCACATCTGCCAAAGCCCAGGTGGGCTGGAGAGGGGGCCAACCTCCCAGGAGGCAGGCCAGGCAGCCGGGTGGGAGGACAGTTGCAGGGGGATGCTCTAGAAACAGCAGGATTTGGGAAGTGGAAAGGCAGGAGCAAGGAGAGGTAGCTGGATAACGAGCTGATTGGGAAATGAGTAAACAGCAATTGCTTGATGAAAAGTGTTTACGGTGCAATTAGCAGCTGTGCCATAAATAAAAGTTTAACTGTGCTATTATAAACGTGTTGGGCCGCGGGAACCGCTCTCTGCGGTGAGCCAGACTTTAGTGCTCTGTCTGCTCCATCTCCGCGGTGAGCCAGCCTTTAGTGCTCTGTCTGCTCCATCTCCG
>NW_022437036.1:134935-144430 GCF_009761245.1 Sapajus apella
AGTGAGCCAGCCTTTAGTGCTGTCTGCTCCATCTCCGTGGTGAGCCAGCCTTTAGTGCTCTGTCTGCTCCATCTTTGGTGATGCATGACTGAGAGTGCTCTCAGCATCCATTCACTTCAGATGACTGTCCCTCTCCGGACGCTGGAGGGTCACTGATGTATGTGTAAATGTGTCCTGACCCTGTGAGCCCCTTCCGGCTGGCGTGTAGACACGAATTGCAGAAATAAAAGGCACAAGACACAGAGATAGAGAACAGAGAGTTTAGGCCCAGGGTCCACTGCCAACCAAATCACGGAGACCAGCAGTGGCCCCGAGTGCTGGGATGCTCTCACTTTATCAAGCTGCAAATCTGGGGGCAGGGCAGGTAGGGCGTGGCAGCGACAGGGTCAAGTACATCACGCATCATTCAGGTGGGGGCTCAGGAATCTCTGGCACCCGAAGTGAGGTAGGGAGCATAATGCATCAGCACTTTTTCCATACTTATCAAGAAAGAACTAAAACATGAAGATTTATATTACTATTACTGATGATCTTTTCTAAGACAAAAGGAACCAGGTGCAGACGCAGAACATGAGAATGGACATGGAACGTGACCACAGAAGCACAGCGTCACACAGAGACAGTTAGCCCCCAGGTGTCTGCGGGCATCCTGACAGCCGTCAGGCCTTACCACAAGAGCTTGGAGGAGTGGAGTTTTCTCCAGACTTCCCCAGGAATTTAAATTTAAAAAATTTAAAGTCTCGCCATCTTGGACATCTCCCCTAGCTGGCTAAACAGCGGGCACTTCCCCAGCGCGGGCGCTGCCGCACAGCCGAGGCGCCCTCCAGCAGCCCTTATGCGTGCGTGACAGAGGGCTTAGAGCATCTTGCCTTAGTGTCATTCATTTCACAATGTCATCCCAGGCTCACACTTCTGACCTGAGAGGCATTAGTAAAAGATTTAAGATTGCCAGGCGCAGTGGCTCACGCCTGTAATCCCAGCACTTTGGGAGGCCAAGAGATCGAGACCATCCTGGCCAACATAGTGAAACCCCATCTCTACTAATATATAAAAATTAGCTGGGCATGGTGGTGCACGCCTGTAGCCCAGCTACTCGGGAGGCTGAGGCAGGAGAATTCCTTGAACCCGGGAGGCGGAGATTGCAGCGAGCCGAGATCCTGAGACAGAGCAAGACTCTGTCTCAAAAAAAAAAAAAAAAAAAAGATCACCTATGAATAACTAAGATCACATATGAATAACTAATAACTACTCGGGTCATATTTCTAATTACTTTCTTCATTATTTATATGGAAATAGGCTGAGGCTTTTGGCTGCTGCCTCAGCGCTTATGGGGTCTTTTCCCTACATGACCCCTCCATTGGCACACAGCCTCTCCCGCCCAGACCCTCATCCCCACTGAGGTGTGGTGAGGCACCTGTCCTCACCTGGGCTTCAGGTTCCTGGAAGTACCACGGAACCTGGAGCCACCAGCCAGATTCCAGCCCCTGCGGCCCTCCCACCTCCTCCCTAGCTTCTTCCTGCAGAATTCTTCCTGGAGTCCTCGAAGCCCTCCCTCTGCCCAGCCCACTCCCCCAGCTCACTCTCTTCACTACCTGGAAATGGACTCCCTTTCAACATGCTGCCTCCTCACCCTACCTCCCATCATCCTTTGTGGTTTAATCTTTAAGCATGAAAATGTTCAAACGCACATTCAAAACACGCTGTCAGACAGACAATGATGAATACTTTTCCTGTGCCATCCTCCCCAGAGGGGGCATTCCCTGAAATTGGTATCATCGCTCTGCATATTTTCAGTTTCTGTATCTACATACACATGCAAGAACAACACATACCATTTTTTTCAGTTTACACTGATGCCATCATACAGAACAAAACCCTTCACAACTTGCTTTTATAGCTCAGCTTTTTTTAAAAGAGTTGGAGTCTCGCTCTGTCACCCAGGCTGGAGTGCAGTGACACAGTCAGAGCTCACTGCAGCCTCAACCTCCCAGATTCAAGCAATCCTCCCACCTCAGCCTCCCAAGTAGCTGGGACTAAATAGAGGCACATGCCCTCTGCCCTGCCAGCTTCAGCCTTATTCTCAAGGTTTATTCCAGTTGACCTGACTGGTTTTAATCCCTGTGTAGCATCAACATCAAGGAATAATCAGCTCTGGCTCCTTTCCTTCCGTCAGCTACAACCCTCTGCACCTGCTCCCAGAGCCCCGCGGCGTGGTCTCTCCACCTGCAAACCCTCCCCCACCCTCCCCGAGGGCTGCTGGCCCCCTGCCGGGGCTCTGGAGCAGCTTCCAGCACTTGAAGAGGAGCTACAGCTGATTATTCACTGGAGGTAATCTATGCTGGAACGAAGACACTTGTTACGCACATGCACACATTTAAAATGTTTTGAATGCTTTTACAGTTCCTTTTCATCATGGAAGAAATAAGGTAGCGCTGCTTGGAAAACAGAGGGGAGGAAAGCACCTCAGGCCTGGGGCCGGCCCCACACGGCTGTGTCTCGCCCCCACTGAAGGCAGCTATGTGGCCTGCAAGCCGTTCATGTTTGTGCTGCCTCTCCCACCAGCCAGGGGTGCCTGGGGGTCTCTGTCTCTCTGGGACACGCAGAGGTGGAGAAGGAGGAAGAGGAGATGGAGCAGAGAGCTCTCTCCAGAACTTGGCTGTGACGGGGCAGAGGCTGAGAGAGCCTTTGGTTTGTTTTTTAACAACAGACTCCTGAGTGTGTCTTAAGTCCAAAAAGCAGGGCTCCATGAGGGAAAGAAGGAAGAGCTGCAGTGGACGGGGTCGGGGGAGGGCCTCCCCAGGCAGGGGCAGGCTGGCACTGCCCCCAGCCAAGCCGCAGGCCTCCAGCCTCATGCCCCTTGCCTGGGCCTTCCACCTGCTTCTCCGTTCATCTGGGAAGATGTTCCCTGCCTCCTTTCCACCTTGCAGCAACCGATTCACACCCCCCAGAGCCCCTTAATCGCTCTCACCTTCTTCCTTCCTGGTCCAGGGCCCAGGGCTGTCTGCCCGCACTCCTGCTGTGAGCCTGTGAGCTCAGAGACTGCCTCTGCTTCTGAGTACACACAGCCTCCAGTCCCAAGCAGCTACCTGGTCTGCAGGCGCCGCCTTGCCCCTCAGTGTGGATTTTCTGTGAGGCCTGCAGTGGGGACAGCCTCAGGTGTGGGGACAGCTGTGGCCTTGAAATCCAGCTAGCACCTTGGCCCAGCACCTGAGTCACAGGTGGGCCCCAGCCCTGGGTCAGGGGGTGGCGAGTCATGGCACCCACCTGGCCTGAGAATGGGTGCAGAAAGGTGAGCTGCCCCTTTAATTTCTTCCCAGGCAAAGCCTCCAGACAACAAAAACAACCTTTTAATTTAAATTCTGATTCCACATTCATTCACAGAGCAGCTCTGGGCAGGGGTTTCATTAAAGGCTCTAACAGATTTTATAGGACTTGTCACATCAGGAAGGTGATGGAGCAAATGCATTTTCTCTGCTTCCAGGATTTCAACAACGGCTGTAAAAACAGACTTTCCTTGAAAATGCAGGGCAGTCCAGCCTTGTGCAGACAAAGGAGAAATAAGCCTCAATCCGGCAAACAGTGCCGGCCCTCCCTCCACCACAGGAAACAAAGGAAGGGCAGGACCCAGAGTGGACAGAGGCTTCTTCCCTGGGTCAGGGAAACCTGAGGTCTCAGGGCCCAAATCCCAGCGCTGCCTGGAGGAAGGGGCCCAGCACCTCACAGTGGGTGGCCTCTGTCCACAGCTCCCTCAGTCTGGGGCAGGGCAAGCTGTCTGCACTCTGATTTGGCTTCTTTTCCCGGGCCCTAGGACACAGGGGCAACTTCCTATCCGCTTTCCCCCTCAGAAACATGGACACATCAGCAGGACACGGGCAACTTCCTGTCCGCTTTCCCCCTCAGAAACATGGACACATCAGCAGGACACGGGGGCAACTTCCTGTCCGCTTTCCCCTCAGAAACATGGACACATCAGCAGGACACGGGCAACTTCCTGTCCGCTTCCCCCTCAGAAACATGGACACATCAGCAGGACACACGGGCAACTTCCTGTCCGCTTCCCCCTCAGAAACATGGACACATCAGCAGGGTGCCCTGTATGTCCCACTTGGCCCAGATTGTGCTGATTTTAAAATTGAGAGTCCTGGAAACTCCTTCGTCTGGGCAATCCGGGATGGTGGACCACACCTGCTGGGGATGTCCTGGTCACTGTCTGTTCCCAAGTGCCTCAGCTCAACCCTAATCCTACCCCAACCCAAATTGAACTCACCACTGGGAGAACCGTTCTCTGTCCGGGACTACCTCTGCCTGGCCAGGGTGTTCCAGGCCTTGGTGGTTGGGGGTTCCTGTGGATCCCCAGCCCTGGCCTGCCTGAAGGGCGAACAGCGCTTGCCCTCATCAGTGCCCACCTGGCCTCTGTCTACCATCTCTCTCTGCTCTGCTGTCAAGGACTCCCCCCAACCCCCACTTCTGCAAGGTGCCTCAAGAGAAACATCCATGGCTCCCCTGGGCTCCCTACCCCAGTCACAGGGCTGTGGAGGCCCCTCCCTCTGAACGCCACACCCCACACTGCCCATGCCCTGCCTGCTCCCCAACACCAGAGTTCCCGCAGGACGATGGTCAAGCCGCTCTCGCGAGCTGCACTGGCCCAAACACCTGTCCCCTCCCCACGGGGGCCCTGCCCACCCAGCTACAGACTTTCCAACAGAGCAAGTGTTCAGGAAACCATCAAAGCAGGACACCAACAACGGCAGTTTGAAGAACTTAGCATATTTCTAAGTGTCTAAGTAGTCAACCTCAGGAAAACCTGCAATGTTTTGGACTTTCTTACACGATTTTATGATTTAATGTTGTTTTTAATGCTTAAAAAAAATTTTTTTTGAGAGCGTCACTCTGTCGCCCAGGCTGGAATCTAGCGGCGTGATCTCAGCTCACTGCAGCCTCCGCCTCCCAGGTTCAAGTGATATTCTCACCTAAGCCTCCCAACGAGGTGGGGCTACAGGCGCATGCCACCACGTGCCGCTAATTTTTGTATTTTTAGTACAGATGGGGTTTCACCATGTTGGCTAGGCTGGTCTTGAACTCCTGACCTCAGGTGATCCGTCCACCTCAGCCTCCCAAAGTGCTAGGATTACCGGCATGAGCCACTGCACCCGGCCAATGCTTAAACATTTTGTCAGGCCGGGCTCAGTGGCTTACACCTGTAATCCCAGCACCTTGGGAGGCCAAGGCATATGGATTGCCTGAGGTCAGGAGTTCGAGACCAGCCTGGCCAACATAGTGAAACCCTGTCTCTACTAAAAATACAAAAATTAGCCAGGTATGGTGGTGCACACCTGTAATCCCAGCTACTCAGGAGGCTGAGGCACAAGAATTGTTTGAACCCAGGAGGCAGAGGTTGCAGTGAGCCAAGATCGCACCACTGCACTCCAGCCTGGGTGACAGAGTAAGACTCTGTCTCAAAAAAAAATAATTTATGTCAAGAAGCATCATCACTTTTTGGCAGGGGCTGAATATATGTGCTCAGTTCTTTCGCCACGTGAATAGCTGAATGCAGGGCAGCGCATCTGGCTGAGCATAAATCTCTCTGCTGTCCTTATGAGATGATGAGGCCTCTGCCTACCCAGTCGAGGGTGAATTCCCCAAAAGTGGAGACAGGCTGGTCTTCATCTCCATGAGACTTCCCAGAGGGAGCAGCACCACTTAGCAGAAAGGATTCTGAGGCCTAGAGTCAGCCAGTCCCACGTTCGAATCCCAGCTCGGTGCAGCTGTGGGCATCTGACTTAACCTTTCTGAAACCCAGTCTCCTAATCTAGAGGGCAGGGTTGTTGTGAGCATTAAATCAGCTCCTGAAGGTAAACACAAGGGACCTGCACACAGTAGGTGCTCGTTAAGAATAACCACTCGTGTCTGAATCCTCGTGGCCTTGTTCCAGGATGTGGCAAGGGCAGGGCCTCACCCAAGTGCACCGAATGAATGAATGAATGAATGGCAGCCCAGTGCCCATGCACACCAACAGCCTCCCCAGCCCTCCCCACCCCGCAGACCGTGCCCCATCTATCTCAGCATCCCAGCATCACCTGATCCCCCACCCTCACTGACATCGAGAGGTCCGTAGAGCTCCTCATGGACAGCCCTAGGTCACAAAGGCAGATCACAGCCTGTCCAGACCAGCTTGTGGTCGGCTCACTCCACACTGACCCTGCTCTGAGGCCTCCAACACCTGCACGCACACTGCGCCCCGGAGGCTGCACAGGTGCCCTGGGGAGCTCTGGAAGTGCCCGTTCCCCAGGTCAGTGGTTGTTGGTTCAGTAGCAGAGTCACATCTGGCAGAGCTCTTCCCACCGTCCTGTTCTGCCCCGGCCAGCATCTGGCCCACCCACTTTCCACTTCTGTGACCTGTAGGGCCACCTGTGGGCTGTCTGAGTCTGGCTGCTGGGTGAGGTTGGCCGGCGGGGAGCTGGCTGGGAGTGGGTGTTTGTTCCCACAGCCCTCCCTGCAGGCCCTGCACTCAGGTCTCCCCACACCCAAGTCTCCCCACACCCAGGTCTCAGCTCCTGCAGGAGCGCCTCCCTGTGTCCTCTGAGGCCTGAGGGGCCGCACCCAGCATTCACCTGCGTGGTTTCTCTGTGCTCTGACCACAGCTGAGTTCCTCTATTCATCTCCCCTCAGATTTCCCGTCTGAGGGTGACATCTCTCTGCTACCGGGATGCTACAGACACCAACCCCGACCTTGGCTCTTGCACCACAATAAAGCCTAGGTAGGTCAAAGATTTAACAGTGTTTTCTGTAATTAACCATGGAAGTCCTAGAAGAAAGCATGGGGGAGGGGAATGTTATGAGCTCTCAAAGCCCAAATTATAAAAGATTAATTACATCATGTAACAAAAAGAAAATTTGATATGGCAAAACTACCTCAAGCAAAGACAAAAGTCAAGTGACAAACCAGGGCAGGTGATGCCACACACCTGAGGTCCCAGCTGCTCGAGGGGCTGAGATGGGAGGATCCTGTGAGCTCAGGAGTTTGAGACCAGGCTGGGCAGCATAGTGAGACTCCCGTCTCCCAAAAGAAATTTTTTTAAGGAAAAAATATTTGCAAGTATGTAGGTGTAAAGCCCTTAATATGTAAATGCCCTGTGCAGATCAATAAGACAAAGTCCAACAACCCAATTAGAAAATGAGTAAAGGGTTTGTAGTCCCAGCCCTATGAGAGGCCGAGGCGGGCAGATCACTTGCATTCAGGAGTCCGAGACCACCCTGGCCAATATGTCGAAACCCCATCTCTAATAAAAATACAAAAATTATCCAGGAGGGCTGGCGGGTGCCTGTAATCCCAACTACTTGGGAGGCTGAGGCAGGAGAATCACTTGAGCCCAGGAGGCGGAGGTTGCAGTGAGCCAAGATGGCACCACTGCACTCCAGCCTGGGCAACAGAGTAAGACTCCATATCAAAAAAAAAAAAAAAAGAAAGAAAAATGGGTCAAGAATGTAAGCAGTTTACAGAACCGGGAAAATGACCTTAAACAAATAAAAGTTTGTTCGACCCGATTCATGGTAGGAGAAACGCAAATTTAAATTGCAGAGAATTTCTCTTTTTAACTCTTAGATTGGAAAGTCCAGAACAGTGGCTCCCACCTGTAATCCCGGCATTTTGAGAGACTGAGGCAGGAGGATCACTTGAGCCCAAGAGTTCGAGACCAGCCTTGACAACATAGTGAGGCCCTGTGTCTATATTTTTAAAAATTAAAAATAAATTTTTGAAAAGAAAGAACCAGAGGCTTCACAATACACACATTAGGAGGCATGGGCAGCAAGACACTGCCACCACCTCTGTGGTACCAGGTCTGTGGCGGGCAGTGTGACAACAGCTCCTCAAATTAAAACTGCAGACACCCTCCCGCCTGGCGTGCCTACTTTCAGAAATCTCCCTAAGCTGTACCCACCCACCAGCAAATGACGCCTGTCCAAGGAAGCCTTCAGCACCACGGCCTGCAAGAAAACATTGAAAACAACCCAGATGTCCCTCAACAATGGCTACATCAGTCAGGGACAGCCATACCACCGACAAGGGGCCCTAACAAGGTGAGACCTCCCAGGCCTTGGCGTTTCACGGAAGGGCACAGTGCACAGTCCCCGGACAACTGAGGGAGCGTGTGTGCTTGTGACACAGAAATCACTGTAAGGGCCCGAAAGAGGTGGCAGAGAAGCAGCAGAAACACTTCCTTTTCACTGTATGCAGGTTTTTCATTTTGTGTATTTTTAAAACTATTATTTATTGTTAAACCTTTGCTTTTTGAATCATTTGAATGTATAACCAATTCCCCTCCCAAAAAAAAAAGGAAAATAATTTTTTTAAATATTTTTAAATTCCTAATCCTAAGATGGCTCCAGAGTGACCCTGAAGTGCTGTGGGGTGGGGGTCCCTTTAAGACTCAGTGGGCTATAGCCTCCCATTCCAGGCCAACCCCTTCAGGTGCTCTCCCTACCCGCCAGAAAAGGTGGGATCCCCCGGTAAAAACCTCTGAATGGGGTACAGGTGGGCAAACATGAGCAGAAGCTGCCACCCTCTGGCACACGAGGCGGGTGGGAGGAGGAAGATGCAGTCTGGAGACCCCAGGGGCTGATCTTGAAACTTCAGGGAGCACCAGGGTCCCTCAAGACCCGTTAAAACCTCATGGGGTGCACCACGGCCGAGTTCTGCGTGGCCCAGGGCTCGCTGTGAGGGTCCACGGGGCCATACCCACATGGTCAGTGTGTTTGCTGTGCTTTGATTTAAAAAGAAGACATAAATACATAAATAACCAAGTATCCAGCCCCTCCCTGAGCTGCCTGGGGGTCGGGTCTGCTGAAGCGAGCAGCCGAGGGCCCTTCCCAAAGTGGCTGTGGACCAAGACCCAAGCTCAAGTCCCAGGAACCCAAGAAGCAAACACAGCCCAGAGGGCCATGAGGGTGGACAGTGAGGGAGGGTCTCTACAGGATATGAGAGGGGCCAGAACAAGCCTGGGACAGGGCAGATGTGACCCCCACCAGGACCCCTAAACCCGGGCTCAGTGTGCAGTTTCAGCCCCCCGATTAAGGGCTGCCCAGCCCCTCCTGGCCCACCTGCAAGAGCCTGCAGCCCTGTGAACAACTGTCCACAGCCCAGCAGTGGTCCTCATCTCACCTCCTGCCAAGCCCAGAGCGCATGCCCAGCTAAACAGAGCAGCGCAGTGCCAGTGTGGCCACCATGGCCCGTATCTGCTTCCCAGGGCAATACTGTGGGGCAGCCACACTGGGCGCGCCCACCCCTAGAGGGCACCCACACTGGGCGCGCCCACCCCTAGAGGGCACCCACACTGGGCACGAACACCCCTAGAGGGCACCCACACTGGGCGTGCCCACCCCTAGAGGGCACCCACACTGGCGCGTCCACCCCTAGAGCGCACCCACACTGGCCGCGTCCACCCCTAGAGGGCACCCACACTGGGCGCGTCCACCCCTAGAGGGCACCCACACTGG
>NW_022437036.1:144440-151387 GCF_009761245.1 Sapajus apella
GGGCACCCACACTGGGCGCGTCCACCCCTAGAGGGCACCCACACTGGCGCATCCACCCCTAGAGGGCACCCACACTGGCACGTCCACCCCTGGAGGGCACCCACACTGGCACGTCCACCCCTAGAGGGCACCCACACTGGGCGCGCCCACCCCCAAGCGGCCAGCACTCCAGGTCCCCCTGCCACACACGCACACACTTGGAGCCAGGACTAACAGTGATCTTTTCCATTGCCCTTGTGGCCAAACAATGGTCCAGGACAAACCCACCAAATTCCACTTCAACATCCAGGACAGCCTTTGACACAACCTCATGTTCTTCCCAAGTGACCCGGGCCAGGAGGCCCAGACGCCCCACTGGTATCCCCAGAAGAGGGCATGCCTCTGTCACGCTCACGCTGTTCTCTGTTCTCAGGCCTAGGGTTTAAAATCAACATAAGTTAAATAAAACCTCTGGCATGAGGGTCACAATTCTGTCTTCAAAAAAGTGTGCTTTAAACTCTTCCAGGATTAGGGTTTAAAAAAAAAAAAAGCCTCCCCCTTCCTTCAGGAAAACAATTCAAAGGCTCCCGGTGCCCCAGCGCCTCCTTCCCCACTCCCGGGATGTGCACGCCTGTGGTCCGCAGGCTTCTGCCTGTGGTTTCCTGTTTGGAACCGCTCCTTCCACGCACACTGCATGGGTCTCCTAGGGCTGCCACACTAAAGGACCACAGACTGGCTGGCCTGAACAACAGAAATTCACTCTCTCGAGTTCTGGAGGCCGCAAGTCTGGAGGCAGGTGTTGACAGGGCTGCTCTCTGTCCGAAGACTCCAGGGATGACCCTGGGCCTCCTCCAGCTGCTGGCAGCTGCTGGCAACTGATGCTCCCTGGCTCACAGACGCATCCCTCCAGCCTCCACCACTCTCTTCACACAGCACTCTCCCTGTATCTTCTGTGTCCGTGTCCAAATGTCTCTTTTCTTATAAGGCCACCCTGGTCCACCATGCCCCCAAATTGACTAATTATATCTGCAAAGACCCTACTTTCAAACAAGGTCACACTCACAGGTGCTGGAGGTTGAGACTCCGACATCTCTTCGGAGACACAACTCAATCCCCAACACTAATGAGTGAAGCAGCTTGTTGAGAGTCAGAGTCCAGTTCCAAGGAGGACCTAAACCACCACCGACAGTCCAGGGTGCTGAGATCACACAGAACAGGCCAATATCCACAAAACAGTCATCTACTTCACTCCTCTGGACAAAACTCCTTTGCAGTTCAACGAGCAAGCATGGTTTGCATTACTACCCGTTTTCTGCAATGGTCCCACCCAAGGGGCTGCTCTGGCTCTGGCCTCTCAGATCTGGCTGAGCAGCCTCCGCCCTCTCCAACCGTTGGCCTCCAAGTGTCCCCAACTCCCTGGGATGCTCCCCATCTCCAGCTTGGCTGGGCCCCACTGGCCTGGATCTTCCCACATGTGTGGTGATGGAGGAGGCTCAGAGGGGTCTGTGGGATGGAACTTAACAGGCCTCAAGTGTCTCAAACTAATCTGGGCCCCAAGGAGGCCGCCTGAGGCCTCAGCTGCTTCCCAGTGGAGCAGGCAGAGCATGGAGCTCTGATCGCAGCACCCATGGTCATGCTGTGTGTCTCAAACGGGAGAGGAGCCATTGGAGAGGAGTCTGGGCAGGTGCCTGGAGCCAGAAGGGACAGTAGATGAGGGAGGTGTGACACACCAGGCAGGAGCCCAGGGGTGGCCAGATGGGCCAGGACCATGCAGGGCCCAACAGAGCACAAAGGGCTCCAGGAGTGGATTTTGGGGACAGCCAGAGGGCCTTTGGGGACCTGACGTTTCCATGAGATCTGAGTGGAGGTATCATCCCTGGAGTGTGGGGACTTCAACACCAGCCAGGGCAACATGGTCAGACCTCGTCTCTACTAAAAATTAAAAATTAGCCAGGTGTGGTGGCACACACTTCTGGTCCCGGCTACTTAGAAGACTGAGATGGGAAGATCACTTTGCTGGGAGGTTGAGGCTGCAGTGAGCCCTGATGTGACCCACTCCACTCCTGCCTGGACAACAGAGCAAGACTCTGGGTCCAAAAAGAAAAAAATGCCCATTTTACAGAACTCTCTGAGAAAACTGAAGGAGAGGGACTGTCTCCCAACTCATTTGCTGAGGCCAGCTCTCCTCTGATACCAAAAGCACCACAAGAAAGTGACAGACCAATATCCCCAATGAACATAGACGCAAAAATTATTAACAAAATTGTAGTAAATCAAAATCCAACCATATATAAAAAGAATACTATAATATCGCCAAGCAGGGTTTATTCCAGAATGCAAGGATAGTTTAACAAAATCAATGTGATTCATTATATTAACAGACAAAGAAAGGAAAACTCATGATTATCATAATCGATGCAGTAAAGGCATTTGACAAAATCTAACATTCACTCCTCATAAAGGCTCTCAGCAAGCTAGGAATAGGAAGAATGCCTCAGCCAGATATTAAAAACCCAAGTTAGATCATAATCCATACATCATGGCCACAGGTGGACGTTGCCCCTCAGAACCAGACTGAGGCGAGGAGGCTCACTTCTACTCCACATTGTACTGGACACTCTGACCAAACCAATAAGGCAAGAAAAAAATAAAAGGTGTCAGGATTAGAAAGGAAAATTGCCTAATTCACGACATGGTCCTCTATGTAGAAAGGTGGGTACAAGCTACAAAAACACTACTAGAATAAGCAGCTTCAGCAAAGTTTCAGGATACAAAATTAATACACAAAAATCTATGGGATTTCTATATCCAAGAAACAAATAATCAAATGAAAGTTTTTAAAAGTAACACTAGGCCGGGCGCGGTGGCTCACACCTATAATCCCAGCACTTTGGGAGGCCGAGGCGGGTGGATCACGAGGTCAAGAGATCGAGACCATCCTGGTCAACATGGTGAAACCCCGTCTCTACTAAAAATACAAAAAATTAGCTGGGCGTGGTGGTGCGTGCCTGTAATCCCAGCTACTCAGGAGGCTGAGGCAGGAGAATTGCCTGAACCCGGGAGGCGGAGGTTGCGGTGAGCCGAGATCACGCCATTGCACTCCAGCCTGGGTAACAAGAGCGAAACTCCGTCTCAAAAAAATAAAAAATAAAAATAAAAAAAATTAACACTATTAGGCTGGGCGCCGTGGCTCACGCCTGTAATCCCAACACTTCGGGAGGCTGAGGCGGGTGGATCACAAGGTCAGGAGTTCAAGACCAGCCTGATCAAGATGGTGAAACCCTGTCTCTACTAAAAATACAAAATTTAGCCAGGCATGGGGGTGAGTGCCTGTAATGCCAGCTACTTGGAAGGCTGAGGCAGAAGAATTGCTTGAACCTGGGAGACAAAGGTTGTAGTGAGCCAAGATTGTGCCGCTGCACTCCAGCCTTGGCAATAGAGCGAGACTCCATCTCACAAAATAATGATAAATATGAAATACATAGACACAAAACTGACAGAAGCTATGCAAGATCTGTACATTAAAAACTGTAAAACTGCTAAGAAAAATTAACAAAGATGTAAATAAGAATTAGGCTGTGTTCGTGGATGAGAAGACCCAATATGTCAATTGTATTCAAACTGATCCATAGATTTAATGCAATTAAAATTGCAAGAGCCTTAACAATCATCTGATCCTAAAATTTGCACAAAATTTTCCAAAGAAACTAGAACCACCTAAACAACTTTGAAAAACGAAGGTGGAGGACTCAGGTGTGACCTCAAACCAGCGTGAAGCTATAGTGATCAGTACAGTGTAGCATTTGACCAGGCACAGTGGCTCACGCCTGTAATCCCAACACTTCGGGAGGCTGAGGCGGGTGGATCAGTTGATGTCAGGAGTTCAAGACCAGCCTGACCAACACGGTAAAACATCGTCTCTACCAAAAATACAAAAAAAAGCCAGGCACACACCTATAATCCCAGCTACTCCAGAGGCTGAGGCACGAGAATCACTTGAACCTGGGGGGCAGAGGTTGCAGTGAGATGAGATTGCACCACTACACTCCAGCCTGGGTGATGAAGTGAGACGCTGTCAAAAAAAAAAAAGGAAAAAGGAAAGAAGGCTGGGCGCAGTGGCTCATGCCTGTAATCCCAACACTTTGGGAGGCTGAGGCAGGCAGATCTTGAGGTCAGGAGTTCGAGATCAGCCTGGCCAACATGGTGAAACCCCATCTCTACTAAAAATACCAAAATTAGCCAGGCACAGTGGCAGGCACCTATAATCCCAGCTAGTTGGAAGACTGAGGAAGGAGAATTGCTTGAACCCGGGAGGCGGAGGTTGCAGTGAGCCGAGATCATACCACTGCACTCCAGCCTGGGCGACAGAGCAATACCCTGTCTCAGAAAAAAAAAGAAAAGAAAAGAAATAAAGAAAAGAAATATTGGCCTGGCACAGTGGCTCACACCTGTAATCCCAGTACTTTGGGAGCCTGAGGCAGTGGATCACCTGAGGTCAGGAGTTCAAGACCAGCCTGGCCAACATGGAGAAACTGTGTCTCTACTAAAAGTACAGAATTAACCGGGTGTGGTAGCACAGGCCTGTAGTCCCAGCTACTCGGGAGGCTGAGCCAGGAGAATCGCTTGAACCCAGGAGGCAGAGATTGCAGTGAGCCAAGATCACGCCACTGCACTCCAGCCTGGCACAGAGCAAGACTCCATCTCAAAAAAAAAAAAAAAAATATCATTTTTTTAAAAAAGACAGTGTGGTATTTGCATCAAGACAGACAGATCAATAGAACAAATAGAGAGACCAGAAATAGACCCACAGATATGAGTAACTGATTTTCAACAAAGGTGCAAAGGCAATTCAATAGACAAAGGCTAGTTTTGTTTTCAGTAAATGATGGTAAAACAGTTGGGTATCATATGCAAAAATATAAACTTTGACCCATACCTTGTACTATATAAAAATATTGTCAATATGGATCATAAACTTAAATGTAAAACGCAAAATTCTAAAACTTCTATAAGAGGACATAAGAGAAAACCTTTGCAAACTTAGATCAGCCAAAGCATTATTAGATAGGTCATCAAAAACCTAATCCATCAAATAAATGAGTGGTTTCATCAAAATTAAGAGATTCTGCTCTTCAAAAGACACTGCTAAGAAATGAAAAGACAAGCACAGACTGTAAGAAAATTTTTGCAGATCACATATTTAATAAAGGGCTTGTGTCCAGAATGTTTCAGGGCCTCTCAAAACTCAGCAATATTAATGGGAAAAACCAGACTCTGTAAAATCCTTTAAAGAGGTTTATTCTGAGTCACTATGAGTGACCATGGCCTGGAGAATGCAGTTTCCAGAGGTCCTGAGCAAGTAAGTGCCGACGGCCGTCGGAGCACTCTTCGTTTTCATACACTTCAGAGAGGCAGGAGTCACAGGCAAAGACACAAATCGATACATGGAAGGCAGACATTGATTTGGCCCAAAAAGGCGGGATATCTTAAAGCAGCGGCATACAGGTTATAGATGGATTCAGAGATTCTTTGATTTGCAAATGGTTAAAGGAGTAAAGTTTTATCTAAAAATCTGGAGTCAGCAGAAAGGAACATTTTGAGTTAAGACATAAGCCTATGAATCCATAGGGGTGTGTAACTTACCCATGTCTGGCAGTCTTAGGTCCTGTTTATAATTTGATGTCTAATTGTCACAAAGAGCTGGTTTTGTTAGTGTTATGAATTCTATTTTAATATTAATGCTTGAGGTGTATGATGAGATGCGTGCCTTCCAATCACGGCTCACAATTCGGTTTCTAAGGTTTTCTGGGGTCCCCTTGGCCAAGAAGGATTTGTTCAGTTGGTAGCGGGCTTAGGAATTTATTTTTAGTTTAACAATGGACAGGCCGGGCACAGTGGCTCATACCTGTATTCCCGACACTTTGAGACGCTGAGGTAGGAGGATTACTTGAGCCCAGGAGGTCAAGACTGCAGGGAACCATGACTGCACCACCGCACTCTAGCCTGGGCCGCAGAGTGAGGCCCTGACTCTAAAAATAAGTAAAGTAAGTAAAATGTTTAAAGTAAAATAGGCCGGGCACGGTGGCTCACACCTGTAATCCCAGCACCTGGGGAGGCCAAAGCAAGCGGATCAGCTGAGGTCAGGAGTTCAATACCAGCCCGGCCAGCATGTGAATCCCCATCGCTACTAAAAACGCGAAGCTCAGCCGGGTGTGGCGGCGCCACTCCTCGGGACGCTGAGGCAGGAGACTCACTGGAACCGGGGAGGCCAAGGTCGCAGGGAGCCGAGATCTTGCCGCACTCCAGCCTGAGCGAAGAGTGAGACTCTGCCTCACAAAACAAAAAAGAAAAAGTAAACTAAAGCCAAGCAGCCATTTGTGGACCTGGGGGTTACACCCGTACCCGGGCTTCCCTGAACACCCTGCCCCCTTTTAACCTGCGGGACTTTGGGAGGTCGCCCGAACCAACCAATCAGGGCCCAAGCGTATCAACCAATCAGAGCTCAATTGTGTCAACCAGTCAGCGCTCAACAGCACCAACCAATCAGAGCTCAACAGCACCAACCAATCACAGCTCAACAGCACCAACCAATCAGAGCTCAACAGCACCAACCAATCACAGCTCAACAGCACCAACCAATCACAGCTCAACAGCACCAACCAATGAGAACTAAGTTTCCGGTTTTAACAGCCCTGACTAGGAGCCCGGAAACGGATCACTTTTGCTGTGAAACCTGAGCCTCCCCGTCGCTCTCCAGAAAGCACCTTCGTCTTACACCAGAGGCTGCATCTTCCCCGTTTGCAAACTCTTCACTGGAATAAAGTCTCTTTCCTCCAAGGAATGAGCTGTTGATGTGCGAATTATCAGCACCCCCTTCCTGCTGAGTGAAAAGAGCCAAAGAAAGTACCTGTGGACCCATTTCGTTACGGAAAGGCGGTGTCTGCAGCTGGGGTGGTCCCGTTGCGTTA
>NW_022437036.1:151397-168283 GCF_009761245.1 Sapajus apella
GCGTTACGGAAAGGCGGTGTCTGCAGCTGGGGTGGTCCCGTTGCGTTGCGGAAAGGCGGTGTCGAGCTGCGGAGACACGGCAAAGACAGGAGACGCTGGATGTCCAGTGCCTGGACTGTGCTGGCGGCGGTTTCTCGAACGTGCATGCAGGTGTCCACCTTAAATACGCGCAGCTTATTATGTGATTAGAGCTCCAGACAGTTGCTGGGAAAACAGAGATTTACGTCATGGAAAGTGGATGGTCCCAAGGGGCTCCCCACTACCTTCCTGCTCAAAGTTCCACCTCTGAACCTGTTTCCCAGGAACTTGACCACAGCAAGGAGCAAGCCCACGTGAGGCCGAATGCCACTGCAGTCAGGAGGACTCCAGTAAGGGGACGCGGAGGCTCGGAGAGGAGAGGCCAGACATGCGCGGAGTCAAATACAAACCCAGGCCAGGAGCTGTCTGAGCCGCAGTCCCGTGGCTGCCCCTGCCCTCCTCTGCTGTGTAAGGAGACTGTTGGTCATTTCACCCCAAAATGCACCCTGTGGGGTGAGAGGGGATCTACCCTGAAGCCAGGTATGGGGTCCTTGAAGGCAGCCCAAACGTGCCCTGGGGCCGCGTTGACAGGACCCTCAAGGCCCACCATGGAACCACCGAAGCCTGTCCAGGTGCTGCCAGGACAAGCCACAGCCAACGCTGTCCAGCAGCAGGAGAGTGGACTGCCACAGACCAGCCACCAAGGCCAGGCGGTGTTGGCCACAGTTTGGCTAGGAAGGGCCTCTTCCCAGATGAGGTAAGGGTGTGGCTTTGGGCAGGTAAATTATAGGTGGCTGCCAGCCCCTCTCCTTGTGCCCCCTGCCCTCTCCAGCCACCTTCCCTAGGCTCAAGGCTCCGGCCGTGCTCACAGTGAATGATAGCATTCATTCAGCTCATCCCACAGAGAGCTTATCAATTCTCACTATGCCCTGAGGAGCTGGGACTGTCCTCACCCCACCCCACGGATAAGGAAAGTGAGGCACCAAGAGGGAAGCTGATTTGCCAGAGCATGTGGGGAGCCAGGATTCGCCCGGCAGCCTGGCCCCAGAACGCCTGGTCTTGACTGCAAGAGGCTTGTGATTTCAGGACTTCATAAATTCTCACAAATCCCCAAATAAGGATGATAATTAACTAAAAAATATGTGGACATTTGAGGGCAGGGGATCAAATAGAGCAGTCACAACTGTCATATGTTAACAAGGTGATCTAATATGAAATTGCAGAAATCTGTGGGGAAGGGGAGGTAGAGGTGCTTCAGGTATTCGTGAATCCCCCAAAACTGAATGAGGCTTTTTGTGCTTTTGCCTGAGGAGGGGGCCCCAAGCCTTCATCGGATTCTTAAAGGAGTTGCTAATGCCAAGGGTTGAGAACTCTGATAGGGAGGCTCCATGGTGTAGAAAGTTCAGGTCTCCAGCCGTGTCTGAAAAACAGTGTCAATCCGTGGCTTCAGCCCAGATTTGAAACACCTTGGAGTTCTTCAGAAATACCTGCTATAGTTTGGATGTATGTCCAAACCTCATGTTGAAATCTGATCCCCAATGCTGGAGTTGGGCCCTGGTGGGAGGTGTCTGGGTCACTGGGAAGGACCCTGAATGAATGGGTTCTGCCCTCCTTTTGGTGATGAGTGAGTTCTTGCTGTATTCGTTCCCACAAGAGCTGGCTGTTTTTTTTAAAAAAGGCTGTTATCTCCCCTCTCTCTCTGCTCTCACCGTGAGACACCTTCTGCCATGAGTGAAAGCTCCCTGAGGCTTTCTCAGAAGCAGATGCTGGCACCATGCTTCCTGCACAGCCTGCAGACCTGTAAGTCAGACAAACCTCCTTCCTTTACGATGACCCAGCCTCTATTCCCAGCTCCTCACCCAGGAAAAAGAAAAGCAAAATTACCCAGCCTCAGGTATTTCTTCATAGCAACACAAAACTAAGACAGTGTTGGTGCCCAGGCCCCAACCCAGACTAAACATGTCAGAGCCTGGGCATGGGGGCGGAGCCAGCCCCAGCGAGCTCCTGCAGCACCTGGGGATCGACAGCACATCCAGGGTAGTCCAGACAAAAATGCTTTCTATACCATTAGCGCACAGAGTTGTTTTTCCTGTTGTTGTTTAAACTTGGTGGCAAGAACAGCACACAGGAATTTTAACAGAAGTTTTACTCTCATCATTAAGAATATTTACTTACTATTGAAATCCATGTACACACATTTACCCCGAGTCTAATTTGCTGTGTAAAATTGATTTGGTTCTTTTACAAATTGCTGGCAAGCTGAGGTTGGGGCCGCCACAAAACAAGTCTCTGGCATGACAAAGATCACAGGTGTGCGTCTGGGTCTCTCCGCACCAGAATGGAGCTCCTTATGGGCAGGGGCTGGCTCTGCCCTTGTCTTAGTGTTTCCTGTTGCTTATAACAGACACTGGGTGATTTAAAAGAAACAAAATATATCTATGCGTCTGAAACTGGGTAATTTAAAGGAATAAAATGTATTTCTTACAGTTCTAGGGGCTGGGAAGTCCAAGGTCAATGGGCCACATCTGGTGAGGCTTTCTGGCTGGTGGGGATCCCCTGCAAGTTCCCAGGGCAGTGCAGGGCGGCACGTGGTGAGGGGTGGCACGTGGTGAGGGGCTGAGCATGCTGGCTCAGGTCTCTCTCTTCTTATAAAGCCGCCAACCCCACTCCTATGATCACCCACTAATCCATAAATAAATTAATCCATTCATGAGGGCAGAGCTCTTGTGACCCAATCACCTCTTAAAGCCCCCCCCCAATACTGCCACATTGGGGATTAATTTCAACTTGAGTTTTGGAGGGGACAGGTATCCAAACCACACAGAGACAGTGCCTGCCTGTTCCCTTGCCCACTCGAAAATGAGTGCCAAGCAAGCGCAACGCTCCAGCGCTGGGGCCCCCCTGGGGCCCCCCTGGTGCACCCAGCCTCTTCAGGAAGGGGCAGAGGGTCGTGGGCAGGGTTACAGGAAACCACGCGGCCCTCGGCCCTACCCTGCAGAGCGGTCCCTTTTCCTCGGCAGCAGTTCTGGGAACTGGCCGCTCGGGGGCAGGGCTGGCCTGCAGAACCTGGCTCCGCCGGGAAGGAGGAAGGGCCCTGTCCTCTGTGTGCCCGGCCGGCCGAGGGAACACCGTGGCCTCTGAGGGGCTCGGCAGAGCAGTCCAGGGGGCCTCCCAGAGCAGCAGGGCTTCAGCGTGCTTCCCCTCCACGGCAGAGCCAGCGCTGGCCTGCCGCCCTGCCAGTGTTTTGCCCAGGCTAAGAATCAGTCTCTCTCCTCTCCACCTCCCCCGCAGTTCCCCGGCCTGTGACTGCAGCTCGCTGCCTGCCCCTCACCAGCCTCTGTCCTTCTCACGCCTGACTTCTCACGCCCGATTTGAGGTCAGTGTTCCCTCCGAGCACCCACCTGAGCTGCCCTGGCCCAAGGCTGAAACCGCAGGCCAGGTCCAGAGCAGCATGGGCAGGGGGACCTCAGACGAGGCCCCTTCGCACTGCACACTGGCCTGCAGCTGTTTCATCCCAAACCTCAGCCTGCAACACCGAGGCAGAAAAATTATGATCCCCATTTGACAAGTGAGGAAATAGGGGCTCAGAGAGGTTGAGTAACTCACCCTGGGCCACACAGCAAGAAAAAAGCCAATCCCAGACCTCCTGGCCTCCACCTGGTCTGCTCCCTCAGGAGGCTGTCCAGGCCACAGTGGCCTCCTTACAGGTCCACAGGCTCTTTACCCAGGTTCACTGCAGCAGGCCACTGGCCACATGGCATGAGCACAGCTTGTGCAGCAGTGTCGTCTCTGGCCCAGCCACAGGCAGCACCCCAGGGGCCCCATGTGCATTTAGGGTACACTCAAGTGGGCGGGCAAGAGGGGCCTAGAGCTCCTCCTCAGCCTCCTTTGTCCTGAGTGAGCAGGGCCGCACTCACCTCCCCCTGAGCAGCCAGACACGTGGATGGTCTCTGCAGGCAGGAAACATCCCCCAGGTGACAAGCAGCAGGTACGAGGTCTCCCTGGTGAGAGCGTGAGCTCCTCATACTCAACACTATGAGACCCCTGGAGAGGAAGCCACAGGCTCTGGGAAGCTCCATGCGGAAGCGGAGTGCCCTGTTGCTCTAGGTTAGCAAGCACACTCCAGGGAAACTGCAGCAGAGTCTCCTGTTCTCATCTGCTAAATGGGATGACAGTAGTACTGCCCCTGGGTCATTGTGGGGACAGAACGAAATGCAGATGTGTTTTTAGCTGTCAGCACCTGGCACAGAGGAGGCACTCAGAACCAGAGATAGGCCAGAAGGCTGAGCTCCCAGGAGTCGGCAAAGGGGAGATGGAAGGAGGTGAGGCAGGATGGAGGCCAGCCATGCTGGAGGAATCCGGCTGTCTTCTGGCTGAGCCCAGGCCCCTGCCCCTCCCACATCGGGATGGCCCATGCCCAGCACAGCTTCTCCTGGAGGGAGCGCCCTCATGTATTGCCCCCAGGTAGACCCTACTGATAAGCAGTGTGTCCAGGACCAAGAGACTTTCTTGGATGTGGGATATTCAGCACTAAAACCTGGACAGTCCCAGGCAAACCCAGACTGTTGGTCACCCTTCCTGCAGAGGGGACATGGGAGGTCACAAGGTCACCAGGCTGAGGTTCCTGAGAGGGCACAGCCAAGATGGACACCAAGTCCTGTGCTCCCATGTCCTCGCCCGGCTGCCATGTCTTCTGGAGCAAGGCCATGACTTGCCATACATGTGAGGGTGGGGTCTGCCCCGGGCTGTGACTCCCCCGCCCAGACTGGGCAGGGACACTCAGTATCCGCCAGCAGAGGGTAGCTCCTCAGGCTTCAGGGAGAGGCCCAGGTCCAGTGCAGGGTCCAGCCCCACAGGGCCCAGTGGGTGCTCTTTTGCGTGCGTAGATGACAGACTGCACGAAAGAAACAAGACACAGAGATAAGAGAAGAGCCCAGCTGGGCTGGGGACCACTGCTACCAAAGGGCGGAGTCCAGCACTGGCCCCAGTGCCTGGATATTTATTGTATACAAGGCAGGGGGCAGGCCCGGAGAGGGACTCATCTGACATAATTGGTAGGGGTCAAGCAAATCACATTCTTACAATATGGGGGACCATGTGGGCACAGTTCAGGGGGCCACATGGGTAGAGCACAGAGGGCCCCTCCCTCTCAGGTAGCCGTTGCGAGGAGGGGAGGCACCTGTGTCAGTATCTTTCTATGCACTTATCAGAGAGATCAAAGGCTTTTAGGATTCCTCTATTCTTACTTCTCACAGCTTCTAAGAATTTACAAGGGAGCATCGGGTGGGAAAGTGGAACATGAAGGTGGACAAGGATGGTGACCGTCGGAGCACAGCACCGCGGAGAGGGTTTAAGCCCCTGGATGTCTGCGGGCGGCCTGGCTAGTGTCAGACGTGTCAGACCTTCCTCAAGAGCCGGCAGAGCAGAGTGTTCTCTGAACTCCGCAGTGAGAGGGAAACCCCCTCATGGCCGGCTAAGTAATGGGCGCCTCCCCAGACGGGGGCGGTACCGCAAGGTGTTGACTCTCACGTCCCAATCACTTCTCACAGTGTCCCTTCAGTTCTGAATTATATTTCACCGGATTATGTCTGTACTATAAGATGTTCCTACACTCCAATACTAAAGATTATAGACAACAGTGATGTAATAAGATTGATAATATAATTGATTATGTGATTGAATCTAATATCTATGTGGTATCATTGCTATAACTAAGTAATCAGTTATGTGTTATGCTGGGACAGATATTGCCTTCAGTCTCCGGCCATGGCACCTGGGCAACTTGCTTCCCACAATGCAGGGCTGGAGATGGAGCTCGCAAGATGCACACCACAGACACGTCGCGGCCCAGCCGGCCTGGAGTCCGGGGGAGGCAGAGAGGGGCCACGATGAAGGGCCTGGAGAGGACTCTGGGCACAAGAAGTGGGACCTGACCCTGGCAGAAGGCAACCGTCACGCTGAGGCCTGGAGCCAAGCTGGCGTCCCCAAGACTCCTGTGAAGTGGCCGTGGCTGGCCTCCCACACCCCTGTCCACCTCCTCTGTCCCGTCCCCAGGCTTGTCTGGGCTTTGCTCTCCTCCAAGACTGGAGCCATGAAGATCCTCATGCCACAGCCCCTGCAGACCCTTATCTCCCCTCAGGGGACCCCCAGCCTGAGCCCTGGCTCCCCTTGATCTCCACCCAGCTTTTATACGGTGCCTTTGCCCAGCTTGGAGCCCCGGCTTCCTAGGTCTGGCCCAGACCATGCTTTTGGCTTCTGCATCAAAGCCACTAAGCTAAACACTGTCACCACTCTTCCAAGACCGCCATGTTCTTGTAAATCAACCCATAAACACAAGGTGGATGGTGACGTGGCCCACACCATGCCCAGCTTAAAATGGGGTCCCTACTCCCTCAGGCTCGGCCAGATGAGGGGCAGCATCACCCCACTGAGCCCAAATTGGCTCAAAATTCCAGAAGCCAAAAAGACAACAGCATGGTGTTAGAATTGTTAGCATCATAGCTACAAGCACCATTGAGGTGTTGGCACAGGCCCTGTGCCCCCCCACTTCCATCCCCAGCTCAGGGTGGCAGCCTGAAGACCACAGGACCTGGCCGAGGGCATGGCCCAGCATCCTTTCCCGACCTGGCCTGGCTGACTTGGCCTCGTCCATTGAAGACTGAGGCCACAGTTGTGGGGATGGTAGGTGAGGGAGCTGCCCAGTCCTAGATTCAAGCCTCTGTCCACCCCCTTGGGTACCAACGCTATGGTGACCACGGAGCCTGCACAACTGGACTCATTACAGACGCATCTGCTGCAGGACCCCAGGCCGGGCAGATCCAGCTCCTGCCCTTCCCCACTGCAGACCACATTTTGGAGCTGGATACAGGCTGAGGTCACAGGCAAGGAAAGCTGAGCCCTGACAAGGCCACATATGCCACCTTACACCTCACCTGCACCCCTGCACAGCTGTGCCACACTCACCAACACTGAGGCACACCTGTGCCACAGCCCTGGCGTGGAGCCACCCACGTGGCTTCTGTACATACCGAGCTCCGGCACTTGGACATCTGCACAGCCACCCAACCTCGGCAAGGGTGCAGTCGCTACAACAACCTCAAGACTGAAAATTTGCTCCCGCCAGTTCTGCCTCTCCTTGTAAAAGCCTCCTCCACCTGCCATCCTTGGGACATCCCTGGGGATGGAGGAGGGAAGCCATCGAAGACCCAGTGTGATCAGTCCAAGCAGTCTCTTCCCTACTGCCCTGGGAGGGGACAGGGTGGACCCAGAACCCGGCCCAGGGCTCCATGGAGGGCTGTGCAGGAAAGACAGGTGTGTGTGTCCTGCAGGGCATGTGACAAACAGGGCCAGGACAGATGGAGAAACTGAGGCCCCTTCTGACTTACAAAGGTTTATTTGCTTCTCAGAGCAGAGCCATCATTCATATCTCCTTCCAGCTCAGTTCCTCTGACAAAAACCCCCACCACAGACTTTGCAAGTGGAGCACCTCCCCCTGCCTGGCCAAACGTTCTGGACCGGGGAGAGCTGCAGTCCTCAGCTGGGCCCCTTCCCGGCTGCTGCCAGGGTAGTAGCATGAGGGTCCCATTCACAAGTCCTGGACAGAGGTGCCACCCCAGCCCCTGCCAGGTCCCAGCACTGAGCCCAGGGCCTGGCATGCATCAGGGCACATCAGTGTCTGTTACATGGACCAGCAGAGGTGCTGGGAGCAAAGAGGTGGAGATGGGAACTAGGCCAGCCAATCAGCAGGAGGGGCCATGGCAGGGTCCCCAGAGCTAAGGGTGTCTCCACTCCAGTCCTGGCTGCTGCATCAAAATGTCCAGCTCTGTGCAGAGGATGCAGATTCAGAAACAGAAGATTCAACATACAATGGCTAGGTGCCACCTCCCAGCACTGCCCCCGATATCCCGCCCAGCAAAGCTCTTCTGCAGGGTCCCCACAGCTGCAGATTCACCTTTGGCATCCCCCATACCACAGCGCACCTGAGATTTCACCACAGCAGGATCCCTGCTCACTGGCCACAGAAAGGCATGGGTGGTGGATGGTGCCTTTCCAGCCCTGCGGCTGTCGGCTTCTCCTTGATGCTCACCCAGTGACCCTCCCAAGGCGCCTCAAGCAAAGGACAGGGTCAGGAACAGGCTCTCCCAAGTGAGGGGTGCCCCCCAGCTCTGAACCTCAAGAGAGAGCCTCAGGGCATGTCCATGGATTGTGAGCAGGAGCGTGTGCAGCCAGCTTGTGAAGGCTCAAGTAGGGCACAAATGTGCGTGGAGTCACGCGTGCGGACGTGTGCAGGTACCACGATGTTAGCCTTGCCTGAGCGCACGAGACGGGGTGTGTGCGCGTGACACGTGGGGGCTGGCTGCCACGAACACGGGGAGTGGAACATGCACGTGTGCACCGGCGCCACGAGGATCAGGGCGGCAAGCGTGTGGCCATGGGGCTCTGGCCTTGCCCTGGCCACTGCCCCTACCTCCAGCATGCGCCCCACCCCGACCCCTCTCCAGCGGGGTCTGGTCCCACGCTGCTACCCAGCCTTCCCCAGCCCAGTTCGTCTCTCAGCAACCAGCCCAAGAGAGCCTCCCCCACCCACGAGCAACAGCCGCAGGCCGGACATGGCAGTGCGTGACCCAGATTTGATCTGGAGACGGTCATGCAAAAACGGAGTGCGAGCGTGTGGCCACGTGTGGGAGGCAGGTGCGGGATCCGTGTGCTAAGGTCTGTGTGCTGGAATCTGTGAGCAGGTGTGTGTGTGTGTGTGTCTCACAGCGGTCACAGTACAGGAATCAGCCAGTCCTCAGGGATAGCTGAAGCTTCTGCCACAGGCTCAGGGCACCATCCATCCTACGAGCTCAGAATTGGTGCCAGGCAGGTTAGAAGGGGAAGGGAATGGGCAAGGCCAGAAGCTCCCACGCCCCCAACGGGGCCCATCATTCCAACCATACTAGCTGCCAGCCTGGGTCTGTTGCCCCCTGTATGGAAGTCCCCAAGGTGAGGGATCCAGAAGGCGGGAGCCTTTCTCCTACAGCCTTCCCGCCCCTCCTCATCTGCCCACAATGGAGAGCCTGGTCCAAGGTCACCAGGTCTGGCCCCTGGAGCATCCCAGAGCTGCAGGCCCCACTCCCCAGGCCCCTACCCCCAGCTGCCATGACAACCTCAAGACCACCTCAAAACCAGCCATGTGGGCATGAGCCCCTGTGGAGGGGCACAGACTGCCAGCCTGCAGGTTCTCCAGGCCAGGAGCCAACGGGGCATCAAAAGCCTCCAGATTTGGGCATGGATCAGCCTTTCCGACTGAAGGATACTTCAGCAAGAATTCATGGCCTGACAAGAAAGCCAGACATATGGTCATTCCCATCAGGTCTTGGACATTCCTGGGCCCTCTTTGGGAGCTCTGGGGGCTCTGCCGCTGCAGGCACCAGTGAAGGGTGTCACAGGACAGACAGACACTCCCGCCAACCCAGATGTGTGTCCACAGGCACTGACATGCCTGAGCAACCCCTCCCCCAGAGACTCAAAGGTGCCTGCACCTGCCTGCCCACCCTGCCCACGATCTCCAGGAGGCCGCAGCTGCTCCCAGCCCTGAGGACAGGATGGGACCCCCTCCAGCCCTCTCCTACATCTCCAGCCACATTGAGATCACCCAGGAACATGCCCCCGAAGACAGGCACAGTGACATCTCCTCAGTGAAGCCCTCTGGGATTGAGCTTTGAGAGAGCACCTGGAGGCTCCTGAGCACAGGGCGAGGCCCTTTCCAGGCCTATTCCTGGTTATTGGGGTCTTGGACTGGCCAGAGCAAGGAGAGCAGGGAGCAGTCCCCACTGGGGAACACTGTCCTGGGGGCCGCCCTCCTGTGCTTGGATTGGGGCCTTTGTGGGTGAGCAGGAGGCTGCAAGCGCTTTGGTAATTGATTTAAACAACCCTCCCAGCCCCAAGAGGAGACAGGCCTGGGCCCTAGGGAGCAGTCGCCCTCCTTCCTGTTTGCGTGTTTCAGTCACGACGGGAGCTTTGTACCAGCCTCCTTGAGCCTGCTGCCTACACGTGCCTGGGGCAGCAGGAGGCTGTGGGGAGGGCAGGCACAGCTTCAGCAGATGAGGCTCAGAGAAGAGAGGGAGCCCTGCAAGCCCCTGCTGCCAAAGGCCGTGGTCAGGGCAGGGCTGCCATGGGCAGCCAGACCCACACGCCATCCTGACCTCCGGCTTCCTGGCTCCCACAGGCCCCTAGGGCAGGACCCCTGCAATGGCGTCTTCCCAGCCTGCTCAGGCCTCTGCTCCCCCAGCTGTCACCTCCAGAACCTCTGGTCTTAGGACCTGGCCCCATTTCATCCACCGCCTGCCTCCCCCACCAGAGGGCCAGTCCCGTGAGAGCAGGAATTGTTCCCTTTGCTCACTGCAGTCCTCCCACACAAGTATCTGTGCCGTCCACAAACGACTCGGGGCCTCAGGGTCGGGTATTTGGGAGGCGGCTGAGAAGGACCCAATCTGCTGCCCTCAGCTAAGGTGCCCATGTCTGTGGCCCTGTCTGCACAGACGGGTAAGGGACTAACTAGGACCCCAAGCCATGACCTCCCCTAGGGACAGTTCAGTGCTGACTGGAGGGGAAGAGAGGCGGCAGGTGCCCATGGCAGAAAACCCTGAATCTAAACAAGAGATGGTCCCTTCCCAGTTTTACAAATAAAGTGCGTTTTCTCTTGGCTTCCTTGGAGAATTCACCTCCCACTCTGAGGGAAACTGGCCCTGAGCTGCTTGTCTCTTTGGAGAGAGCTAAGCTGCCCGACTCCCTACTTAGAGGAAGCCAGGCCTGAGCCTCTCACTGTTTTTTTGCTTTTTTTCTTGCAACAGGGTCCCACTCTGTCACCCAGGCTGGGTGCAATGCGCAATCTCAGTTCACTGCAGCCTTGACCTCCTGGGCTCAAGCAGTTCTCCCACCTCAGCCTCCCACGTAGCTGGGACTACAGGCATGTGCCACCATACCCAGCCAATCTTTGGTTTTTTGTGGGTTTGGGGGTTTTTTTGACAGTCTTGCTCTGTCACCCAGGCTGGAGTGCAGTGGCGTGACCTTGGCTCACCGCAACCTCAGCCTCAGCCTCCTGAGTAGCTGGGATTACAGGCGCCCGCCACCACGCCCAGCTAATTTTTGTATTTTTAGTAGAGACGGGATTTTGCGCCATGTTGGCCAGGCTGGTCTTGAACTCCTGACCTCAGGTGCTCCGCCCACCTCAGCTTCCCAAAGTGCTGTGATTACAGGCGTGAGTCAGCGCACCCGGACTTTTGTATTTTTTTGTAGAGATGCAGTTTCACCATGTTGCCTAGACTGGTCTCAAACTCCTGGGCTCAAGCAATCTGCCCACCTTGGTCTCCCAAAGTGCTGGGACTACAAGTGTGAGCCACCGCGCCCAGCCCTCTCGCTGGTCTTGATGGCATAGGCCTATTGGGAGCACTTACCCTGCAGGGGCACAGCCACTGCTGAGGCTCATCTTGGAGAGCTGATGAGGGAGAGGGAGCAGGACGAGTCTACCACTCCAGGGCCTGCCTGGCCGGAGATGAGACAGCCAACATGCACGCTTGTGAGTCTGTGTGACTCCACCTGCTACATGTCTGCATGCGTGTGTGGAGACCGAGTCACAGCGCGCAGGGAGGGGCAGGCAGAGGGCATGAAGCGGCAGCAACAGTGAAGCCGGCACAGCTCTGCCTGGATGCCGCGTGGGCTGTCTCAGGGTCCTGGCGCTTCTCCCTGGCCCCCGCCCTGGGGTGCAATGTCTTTGGGCTCAGCCACGCATAAATGTAGGGCTGCTTCTCCTCTGGGTCCCTGCAAGACCCCCACACACAGGCCCACAAAATGCTCAGATGCACACAGACTGGCACCATCCCCCCCCACCCCAGCACCCCAGACAGAGGATGTGCTCTGTCCGCAGCCTTGCTGCCAGGCCCCCGGTGCCGTTCCACCCGACAGAGCTGAGCATGGCTCTCTCCCTCCCTGGGCTCTCCTCTCTACACCCAAAGGGCCTCACTGGTTCATTTGAAAAGGCCAGTTTATTTCTGAAAATAGAAATTATTTCCACAGAAGGATGCTCTCACAAGCTCACAGTTGGCTGGAACAATGCCCAGCCCACGGAGAGAGCAAAGGGCCTTTCTGAGCCCTGAGGGTTGGGGGTACAGACCGGGGAGCACCCCTGGCTCAGGCCCTGGTGTTGCAGTGGATGTAGGTGAGGTGGGTCTGGGAGGAAGGAAAGGCACCTGGGGATGCTGCTTTTGTGGCCAGGAGGGCCCGACACCTCCACTGGCACCGCGGGTCCTGAGCTCAGCACCCGCCGCCTCCCCCATCCCACTGCCCTCAGTGTCCCTATCCTTCCCATCATCCCACCCCACCTCCAATGAGACCAGCTGGCTGTGGTGCCAGCCCAGCACTCAGGACAGGCTCAGGAGAGCAGAGGTAGAGTCTGGGAGGGGCTCAGAGTCCCAGAGCCACGCTAGTGCCACTGCACCCCAGGCTGGGTGACAGAGCAAGACCCTGTCTAAAAAAAAAAAAAAAGAAAGAAAACGCAGAGATCCTCTGACCCAGCACGTCCCTGCTGAGGAGCGGCCCTGAGACAGGCTGGCTGCCCACATCAGCTGTGGCGTGGCCTGCAAAGCACGTCCAGGAGCTGCCCAGCTGCACACACACGGGTGGAATGCGCCAGGGTGTGTCCAGCAAGGAAGAAAAGCAGGGAGATGGGAAGGACGCGGAGACCAGCCCAGAGCAGAGCTCAACGCTCCCCGCCTTGCAGGACGGCGTGAGAGTGGCGCCTCAGGGTGCCAACGTCTTCTCTGCAGCTTTTCACAGCTTACCGAGTCTCAGCTCCTCATTTTAGAAGAAGACAGAAAAAGAAGTTGGGTTGCCTATGGCCAAAAAGTGGTGCTTCCACATGAGACCCCCCCACGCTCAGCCCACTCAGATGCAATGCAGAGAAACCCCGTACAGGCAGACACAGGCCCGCACACATGAATGTGTCCTCACTGGCACACATGCAGGTACACGCCATGTACACTCACTACACAGGGTGGGCCACAAGACCCACCGAGACCCCCATGTACACAGATAAGGGTGCCCAGGGCCACAGTGACGCCCAGACGAGGCACAGATGCCCTCAGTACCCTCTGCCCAAAGACCTGGGCACACCCAGAGGCCCCTGCATGGAGTGCCTTCCTGACGCACAGGCGCACACATCCACAGGCAGACACGTGCCTCAGCCGCCCACTGAGTTCGCCTGGGTAAGTGAGTGCTGAGGAGACCTGGGACAGCCGACTGCAGGCGCCACTGCAGCTCAGGGGAAGGGGGGGCCTGCCTTCCGGGCTCCACGTCAGCGTGGGGGATCCGCCTCCCTCCCTCACCAGCATCAGCGCTGCCACCGGGCTGGGAACCTTGCCTCCGGGGCCGAGGCAGCCAGCAGGGCAGGTCCTGAAACTCCTGAAATCTCAGGTGGGGTCTGCTGGTGAGGAGCACACCTCCCCCCCATCCCTGCAACTGCCTGTACTGGCCACCACCAGGAACACACCAAGGCTACCAACTCTGGGCTCGAAGCCCTGGCCAGGTCAGTAGAGAGAAGAGCAGGTGGGCCAGCGGGGTCTGCAGCACCTCTAGGAGGTTGGGAGGGAGGCTGCCAACTCCAAGACCCTGGAGGGAGGAGCTTCAGATTCAAGGGGACCAGAGATGAGCTGGGAGGTGTTTTTGAAGGGATCGCTTGGTTCTACCTAGACTGTGCGTGTGCAGGCTGCTGGGGCACGGGCAGAGCCACATCTCCTCTTCCCAGGAGGGTGGCCAGCAGCCTGTCTCTGTGGGAGGAGGGAACTGACCTGCTGAAGCATCACCAGGAGGAGGCTGGGGGAGGCCCTGACACACTCCACCTGGCTCCGGCTCCCTCTGGCCCCAGGCACTTGACCTGGCAAAGTGGCCCACAGTCTTGGCCAGAGAACTTGGAGCGGCTGTGCTCTAACAGAAGGCCAGATCTCAAAATTTCTGATTGATTTTCTTTCCTAGAATCCAGCCCAAGGAGGCCTCTTACCAGACACCCAACTCCAAGGAACCCCCCACCTGCCCGGGGCACAAACTGTCAACAGTCCTACCTACAATGCAGGCCGCTGGGTATCTGGAGCCCCTTCGCATCAGGGGTGCCTCCTCCCTCACCCCACTGGGTGCCAACGTCTCTCAGGACAATGGCACTGGCCACAATGCCACCTTCTCCGAGCCGCTACCGATCCTCTATGTGCTCCTGCCTGCCGTGTACTCCGGGATCTGCGCCGTGGGGCTGACTGGCAACACGGCCGTCATCCTTGTCATCCTGAGGGCGCCCAAGATGAAGACGGTGACCAACATGTTCATCTTGAATCTGGCCATTGCTGACGGGCTCTTCACACTTGTGCTGCCCGTCAATATCGCAGAGCACCTGCTACAGCACTGGCCATTTGGGGAGCTTCTCTGCAAGCTGACGCTGGCCGTCGACCACTACAACATCTTCTCCAGCATCTACTTCCTGGCCGTGATGAGCGTGGACCGATACCTGGTGGTGCTGGCCACCGTGCGGTCCCGCCACATGCCCTGGCGCACCTACCGGGGGGCGAAGGTCATCAGCCTGTGTGTCTGGGTGGGCGTCACGGTCCTGGTTCTGCCCTTCTTCTCTTTTGCTGGCGTCTACAGCAACGAGCTGCAGGTGCCAAGCTGTGGGCTGAGCTTCCCGCAGCCCGAGCAGGCCTGGTCCAATGCCAGCCGCATCTACACGGTGGTCCTGGGCTTCGTGGTGCCTGTGTGCACCATCTGTGTGCTCTACACAGACCTGCTGCGCAGGCTAAGGGCCGTGCAGCTCTGCTCTGGCGCCAAGGCTCTAGGCAAGGCCAGGCGGAAGGTGACCATCCTCGTCCTGGTCGTGCTAACCGTGTGTCTCCTCTGCTGGACACCCTTCCACCTGGCCTCCATCGTGGCCCTGGCCACAGACCTGCCCCAGACCCCGCTGGTCATCAGCATGTCCTACGTCATCACCAGCCTCAGCTACGCCAACTCGTGCCTGAACCCCTTCCTCTATGCCTTTCTGGACGACAGCTTCCGCAAGAATTTCCGCACCATGTTCCGGTGCTGAGGGGCCTGAGCACCCATCATCACCCTCACCATCACCCCCACCCCCACCCACCAGTTCAGGTGGCCTCTTCCAGGGGACGCTGTGCCTGTTTACATCCCCATGCTGTCTTCTCCACACAGCAAGACACGGACCCTCAAATGCTGGCCACCAAACCTCCAGAGAGAGCCATGGACATATACCTCCCACGTCTGCTTCCTGGACAGCCCCTGGGTGGACAGCAGCAGGGATCCAGGTCAGAGCAGAGCAAGCATCCTTAGTCCAATCACCCACAAGGGACAGACAGATGGACAAGCCCTGGAAGGTTCTGGGGCTGGGGTTCCCTAATGACAGTGGTTGGAAGGGGAAGGAACCCAAACCATGATCTCGACCTGGGCCAGCACTGTGTGGCACAGTCAGGATCCCTTGGACTCTTCCCAAGACAGGGTTGGGAGGTGGCACAGTGTGGGCACCTCAGGCAGCAGTGCTATGCTGCTGCAAAGGCCAGCGACACCTGCAGCAACTGAGACCACGAAATCCACTGTCACGGCCTGAAACCCAAGTGACGTTCCAGCAGTCGGCCATCCCCGCCACGCCCTCATGCCACGGCCTTGTGCTCCTTTGTACCCCCCCAGGCCGTGGCCAATGGTCCTCTCATAGTTTGCTACAGGGTACAGGGCCCTTCTGCCAGGACCTCTGGGCCACCATGGCCTAGGGACCATCTGTCACTTGGACAGGCTGGCACCTGGAACTCTTCCTCCCACGGTGTGGCTGGGGCTTGTACTCAGCCAGCAGGAGCTGCGTGCTGAAACTCTGGTGGGGGCGGGGTGCTAGTAATGAAGGGCAAGCAGCTCAGACACCACTGGCTGTCTGGGGGAGTCCCAGAAGACAACCCAGGTGCGCCGTGGCCAGGTCCCCGTCCTTGGCCCATGGTTCTCAGCTGGTTCCATGCCTGGCATTCCAGCCTGGCAGCCAGCTGAGAGCGCCCTGGGTTGGTTTCAGTCCTCCTGACCCAGAACTCTGAGCAGTCTGTCCAGTGGGCACACAGGACCCCTCATTTACCACCCCGCAAGGTGTCCCAGGGTGTATGCCCACCTCCGCCCACCCACCAAGTACCCCAGCTTTCCAGGCCACGACGGCCCTGCCTGTCAAGCTCAAGGCTGCCTCAGTGACCCTCCTCAGAGCAAGTCGGCCAAACATGCCAGGGCCAGCTCCATCCAGTCACCTTCCTTGATGACACTGTATTAGCTATCTGCTGCTGTGTAACAAATTTCTCCAAAATCTAGGAGCTTAAAACAACTATTTCACAGCTTCAGTGGTTCAAGAATTAAAGTGGCATTTTGGGTGGTTCTGGCTCAGGGTCTCTCATCAGGTTGCAGTCAGGACATTGGCCGAGGCCCTGGCATCTGAATATTGGACAGGTGCTGGGATATCTCCTGAGAAGTCTCCCTCCCCCGCCCGCCTGGCAGGAGGCCTCTGTTCCTCACTACATGGATGCTTCAGGAGTGTCAGGGGCTGTCTGCGGTCCCTTCGTTCTGTGCATTGGAAGCAAGTCACATGTCCACCCTGCACTCAGGGGCTGTGGACAGTTCATTTTTCTTTTGCCTCACTTTTTTTTTTTAATTGAGAAGGGGTCTGACTTTGTCACCCAGGCTGGAGTGCGGTCACAGCTCACTGCAGCTTCGACTTCCCGAGCTCAAGCTATTCTCCCACATCAGCCTCGGGAGTAGCTGCGACCACACGTGTGCGTCACCACGCCTGGTAATTTCTTTTTTTTTTTTTTTTTTTT
>NW_022437036.1:173283-173868 GCF_009761245.1 Sapajus apella
TTTTTTTTTTTAAAGACAGGGTCTCACTATGTTGCCCAGGCTGCTCTCAAACTCCTGGGCTCAAGGGATCCTCCCGCCTCAGCCTCCCAAAGCACTGGGATGACAGGCACGAGCCCAGCCCGTAGACACTTTTTGAGCCACCACCAACACGCCGCCAGAAGAACGAGCTGTCCCCCAACACCCACGCCGCCAGAAGAACGAGCTGTCCCCCAACACCCACGCCGCCAGAAGAACGAGCTGTCCCCCAACACCCACGCCACAAGGACCCGTTTCCCTGGTGCGCTGCAGTCACATCTCGCAAAGCAGTGGCACAGCAGCCTGACGCCGGGAGCCCTTGAGCAGACAAGTGAGGCTGTTTCCCAGACAGACGCTGCTCCAAGGCGGAGCAGAGCCAACGGGAGGCGTAAAGAGCTTGGAACGAGGGGCGAGGCCCAGCGGGCGCGGGGGCCGGGGTGGGAGCGTGTGGAGAGCGGGGCCGGAGGCGTGGGAGCGCGTGGAGGGTGGGGCCGGAGTGGGAGCGCGTGGAGGGCGGGGCCGTAGTGGGAGCGTGTGGAGGGCGGGGCCGGAGGAGTGGGAGCGCGTGGA
>NW_022437036.1:173878-180306 GCF_009761245.1 Sapajus apella
CCGGAGGAGTGGGAGCGCGTGGAGGGCGGGGCTGAGAGTGAGCACCACGGGGTTGGGGCGGCTAAGGAGCGCCAGGGCAAGGCCCCTACACCCCCTCAGGCCCGAGTCTCCCTCCTGCCCCCTGCTTGCCCTCTGGCCCCAGCGGGCATCTCTACTGCGGAGAAGGTGCCCACTAGGCTTCCTCCCAAGAACCCAGACCCCTGATTCCTTTGGGCGGCTCCTACCCCATCCGCAGTCCAGCAACGGGATCCTCAGCGTCTTCTCCTCGGGACCGGGGACCGGGGACCGGGGACCGAGGCAGATCAGGAAAAGGGCCTGCAGACCACCCCCCAGCCAGGGAGCGCCAGGACCCCAGGACTGGGGAGGCCCCGCAGCCAGGAGGGAGGGGCAGGCGAGCTCTCCCGGGAGGCGGCCCCTCGCCCACCTCGGACCTCCGGACCTCCGGGCGGAACGGGGGCCGTACTGAGCGGCTCAGCCCGCCGCGTCTCCACGTTCCGGGCTCCGCGTCCCACCTCCAGACCCCGCCGTACACCCGGGAACCAGGGCTGGGCCCGCGCGAGCCCACAGCGTCCCCTGGCGGGAGGGTCCGACGCCGCTGCAGACCCTGGGCCTTCCTGAGGCGGGACAGGACCCGGTACCCTGGCGGGCACCCCAGCCTTCCCCACAACCCACAAAGAGGGCTCTGCTGTCCCCTTTGCACGGGGAAGGAAACTGAGGCTCGGAAAAGCCTGGCGACTCGACCAAGCCCAATGGCAGGGGTGGGTTGGACGAGCCGGGGGCTGGAGAGGAGAGCCAGAGCGCGCTGGGGTGGAACCCAGTCCTGGAAAGCGAGGGAGCTGGTCAGCCGCCACCGCTCCCAACTCCTGCGGCCCCTGGCCCCTGCCGGGCCGGCTCCTTCTGGAAGACACTAGCTGTGGGCGTTAGCCCTGGATGCACACCCGCCCACACAGGGGCCCACGCGTGAGCCTCCACCAAGACCACTCCATCTCCTGGGCCCAAGGGCACGGTACCTGCCCTGGTGCAGCCTGTCCCTCCCAAATCGTCCCTGATGCTAAATCTTTGCTTTAATGGCAATGTGTTTGTTATGGACTGTTTGCGTTCCTCCAAAATTTGTATTTTGAAATCCCAAGCCCCCAAAGGTGATGGTACCAGGAGAAGGGGCCTTTGGGAGGTGACAGGTCATGACGTCAGAGCCCTTCTGAATGGGATGAGTGCCCTTAGAAAAAGGGATGCTCTCGAGCTGTCAAACCCATGGCATGAGACATGAAAAGATGCAGCCCGGGGTGGGTCTTCCCAGAACCCGACTCGCCTGCACCTGGCCTCAGACCTCCAGCCTCCACAGCTCTGAGGAATAAACGTGTACTGTTTCTACGTCCCTGGGTCTTTGGTGCCTCACTACAGCAGTCCAGAAGACAGTGCCTGCCATTCAAACCTGTATAAAACGCTGCAGAATGTGCCCTGGAGACAAGCACTTGGACTGGAGTGTGCCATGCCTCTCCACAGCCTCTCTGACGGGGTCATCTGTTTCGCAGGTCAGCCTGGGCTGAACCAGGCCACACAGGAACCAGCAGGCAGATGGCCATCACAAGAGTGCCCAGCCCCAGAGGAGGCTGTCTGCTCACCTTTCACCAAAACCCCTCAGATCCGCTCAAGGAAGGGGAAATGGGCAGAAGCAGGCGTTCTTCTGAGACCAACTGTGGGGAAGAAAACCAGCAGCTCCCTCCCACTGGATCCTCCGGGAACCTCTCTCTCCAGGGGGCAGGGGAGGGAGAAGCCATTGGTTGTTTAGGGAGAAACTGTCTGTGCTGAGAAAAGGCAGGAGCCCGGCACGCACCATTAACTGGCTTCAGCTCTCCCCAGGATGCACCACTGAGGGCAGGGCCCAGCCTGCTGAGCAGCTCAGGGCAGGTGCAAGGACTCAGCCCAAACGCCGCAGCCCCCTCCCGCCCACATGCCAATCCCAGAAAAGCTGCTCCAGAAGCAAATCCCCAGGTGGCAGGAGCCAGAAGCTCCTGTTATGAAGAGTACCCAGCCAGTGAGCGAGCGTTTATTAGGGTCCTTTTTCATGACCTGGGAGACAGACCCAGGGTGGACTACGTGCATGGGACGTCACACTTGCCACATGCATAAATACGTGAAGATGCAAATTACATCAGCACAGATTCACAAAACTCTTAGCCTTGGCAAGAAAACACTGCAGCTAGGCAGCTCCCGTTCTCAGAGACTCCTGCCACAGACGTCACGGAGACAGCATGGGCCTCCCCAGGAACAATCCCCACGGCTAAGGCTCCCCAGACCTGGAGGAGCAGGCTCTGTGGCGAGACACCATCACTTCCTGTTCTTTGCAGCTGCCTAAGGTTACCTGGTGGAAAAATTGAGTTTTTTCAATGTTGCGGGTATTTTAATAGTTCGTCTGTAGGAAGAGCATTTGCAAAGTCACCAACCTGCAGCTTCCGTCTATAGACCAGGAAGGGTGATTCTCTGGGTGACTGCAGCAAGGCATCCCCTGAGGTACAGATACTGCACCCCCCACCCAAGTGTCCCTGCAGCCACCACAGTCCTTGCAGCTGGGCTCAAGCAAGCCCTGCCAAGCCCCACACCTCCCTCTGGGCAGCAAGCTCAGGCCCTGCGCAGGACCATCTTGAGGTCCGTAAATGAAGCAGGCGTCACCAGAGCAGAACTCTGCTGTGGCCACTGGGTTCTCCCACACAGCTTCCCTCGAAGCACAGCACAGCCACCGACCACTGACTTCAAGCAAAGGAGAGACTGAGGGGAGCCCTGGGAGGATGTGGGGACCCCCAGAAAATCTTCCCTCACCCTGCTCCAAACAGAGCAGTCGAGACCAGGAAAATGAGGCCTCTACTTTGTGAACAACAGAGCTGCCCATGGTGGTCAGGAGGCGCCTTCCTCCTGAGCCCCTCCCACGCACCGAGAAGCAGGGCTCAGCTGATGATCCGGTCCCGTCCGGTCCGTGGAGGGAAGGCTGTAGCACTGCCGGAGGGAATGGGTCAGGGCCTCCCGCCGCTCTCCTGCAGGGAAACGGGGTTGGGCCCAGAGCCAAGCTGCAGTCAGGGATGAGGCCTGCATGGGGCAGCACACAGAAAACCTTCAGAGGTGCGGCTGGCCCAGGCCCAGCTCAGTGTCTACAGCCAGTGACTGACAGTCCACTGGGACACTCCCTCCTGGGGTGACCCTGGCTGCACAGCTGCAGTCAGAACAGCAAGTCCTCCAGGTGGCAGCTCCAAGCTCAGGGCAAGTCCCACCCAACAGAAGAGCTGCCCTGCTGCACTTACAGGGAGGCGCCAAGCCTGTCCAGCTGCCCTGAGGAGATGCTGCTGGAGCCCTGCCATGCACACAGCACATGGGGTGTGCACGATGACACAGCTGCTGCGGCTCCTCCAGTGCGTGCTCACCCAGGGTTCTGCCAACACAGCAACAGAGCGGCCAAGAGTCACGGGAGGCATGGGGGGCTCAGGCGCCAGTTGGGGCTGTCCACCGGCACAGCAGATGCTTCCAGGTAGGTCCTTGTGTCCCTGCAGCCCTGCACCAGGAGGGCAGCTTCAGTGTGTCCAGGACCTTGGAGGTAGCACTGATGCTCTGACCTGTCCCACGGTGTCACTAGGTCCTCCTCTGGGACCGAGCGTCCCTGGCCCACAGGGAAAAGCCTGTCCAAGGCTCTGGGTGCTCAGGGCGTGTCAGCCTAGAGAGCAGTGACCTGTGTGAGCTCCGTGTTGGGCGTAGACGGGCTCTGTGGGCTGACGGGCACCATGGGCAGGTCCACGCCTAGTCATGCGGGCCGCGGCACTGCCTCAGAGGTCTTGCAGGCCAGGGCCACGTCCTTGGCGATGCTGCGCACGCGGTCAGACACCTGCATCTCCCGGCGCAGGGCGGAGGCGCAGCAGAACTTGCGGAAGCAGGCCTTGAAGTTCTCATCCAGGAAGGCATAGAGGATGGGGTTGAGGCAGCTGTTGACGTAGCCCAGGGCTGTGCAGAAGCGCAGAATGGCCACGGCAGTCTCACTGCCCGGCTGCACACCCAGCCCTTGGACCAGCACAAAGACCTGCACGGGCGTCCAGCAGCCGACGAACACAGCCACCACCACCAGCACCAGTCGAGTGATACGCCGCAAGTTCCGGTCCTTCTCTCGCGAGCCCGAGAGCAGGCGGACTCCACGCAGCCGCCGGATCATGAGGCTGTAGCAGACGGAGATGATGAGCACGGGGATGATGAAGGAGAAGAGGAAGATGCAGACGGCAAACACAGGGCCCCAGTAGTCCTGCGGGGCAGGGATCTCCACCAGGCACTCGATCTCTGCAGGGACAGAAATGGTCAGCACGGGCCGAGGAGACGTGGAGGGGTCACCCCAGACCCACGGGAAGCCTGGTGAGGGGAGGAGGGGACCGCGCACTGACCTTCATCCTCGACCTGTGCCGAGCCCATGATGGCCACAGGAATGCCAACAACAGAGGCCAGGGCCCAGATGGCCACATTGACAGCCTGGGCCTTGCTGGATGTGCGGACGTCAAGGGCGCGGATGGGGTGGCAGATGGCCACGTAGCGATCCACACTCATGGCGGTCAGCGTGAAGGTGCTGGTGAACATGTTGTAGTAGTCGATGGCAATGACGGTCTTGCACAGGGCGTTCCCAAACGGCCAGAAGCCCAGGAGGATGTCTGTGCCCTGGAAGGGCAGCGTCAGCAGGACCAGAGTGTCTGCCAGGGCCAGGTTAAAGATGTAAATATTGGTGGCTGTCTTCATTTTGGTGTGCCTGCAGAGTAGAGGCAGAAGAAAGGCTTCACTTGGCCATGCTGGCTTGGCCGGGCAGCAAAGGGCGAGCGGTTCGTCTTGGCCACCAGAAGCTACACTGGTCCTGAGTCCCTTAACATCACAGTCCCCACAGGAGCTTGGTAAGTGACAGCTCCTGGACCCAACTTGAGACTCACTGAGTCAGTCTCAGGGGATGGAGCCTGGGGTCAAACATCTTAACCAGCACCTCAAGTGATTCTGACACACACACAAGTTCCAAGCCCTAAACACAGGTCTACTTTAGAGGAGTTGGGGCGTGTAGGGAACCAGAACACACCCTGGACTCTGCATGGGAGCAAACAGTAAGAACCCTGAGGGAAAGTGCCTGCTCTCCTGGATTTCGAATCTCCTCCAAGACCCCTCACAGACTCAAATGCTGTCCCTACAGTTGCCAGAGGTTTCTGAGGGCTCCAGAGTCCATAAGAACATACCAAAAGACTTCCAAGTCCACACTGCTGTCTAGCAACTGTCTAGCAATAGAGACAGAAAATGGTGACAGGCGCAGGAGGGATGCTAATGAGGTGTGATTGTATCTGAGCACAGGAAAAGGTGCTGGAAAGGGCTGGGAAAATTGTTGGTGATTAATAAATTTTTGTTACTGGGCGAAGTTGCTCAGGCCTGTAATCCCAGCACTTTGGGAAGCCAAGGTGGGTGGATCACAAGGTCAGGAGATTGAGGCCATCCTGGCTAACACAGTGAAACCCTGTCTCTACTAAAAATACAAAAATTAGCCCAGTGTGGTGGTGCGTGCTGTAGTCTCAGCTACTTGGGAGGCTGAGGCAGGAGAATCCCCTGAACCTGGGAGGCAGAGGTTGCAGTGGGCCGAGATAGCACCGCTGCACTCCAGCCTGGGTGACAGAGTGAGACTGTCTCAAAAAACAAAGTGTTAAATAAATGAATGGTTGTATAGTTGGGGGAGATTATGGTGGTCATGGGGTAATGGTGGTGGTGACGATGGCAGTGATCATGGTGGTGATGGTGATGGTAATGAATGTGATCAGTGTAGTAGTGGTGATGATGGTGATGGTGATAGTGATGGTGAATGTGATGGTGGTGATGATGGTGATAGTGGTGGTGATGGTGGTGATGGTGGTGATGGGGTGATGGTGATAGTGGTGGTGATGGTGGTGATGGTGATGGTGGTGATGGTGATGGTGGCGATGGTGATGGTGGTGATGGTGATGATGGTGGTGATGGTGGTGATGGTGGTGGTGACGGTGGTGATGA
Organism: Sapajus apella; assembly: GCF_009761245.1. NCBI lineage: Eukaryota > Metazoa > Chordata > Mammalia > Primates > Cebidae > Sapajus > Sapajus apella. The sequence goes on from NW_022437036.1 coordinate 179,912, forward strand.
TGGTGACGATGGTGACGGTGGTGATGATGGTGATGGTGACGGTGGTGATGGTGATGATGGTGGTGATGGTGATGGTGGTGATGGTGATGATAGTGATGATGGTGATGGTGGTGGTGATGGTGGTGATGGTGGTGACGGTGGTGACGGTGGTGATGATGATGGTGGTGATGGTGGTGATGGTGATGACGGTGGTGACGACGGTGGTGACGACGGTGGTGACGGTGGTGACGATAGTAACGGTGGTGACGGTGGTGATGGTGATGGTGATGGTGGTGATGGTGGTGACGGTGGTGACGGTGGTGACGATGGTGATGGTGATGATGGTGGTGACGGTGGTGACGGTGGTGATGGTGGTGACGGTGGTAGTGATGGTGGTGATGGTGGTGATGATAGTG
>NW_022437036.1:180406-194486 GCF_009761245.1 Sapajus apella
GGTGGTGGTGATGATAGTGATGATGGTGATGGTGATGGTGGTGGTGATGGTGGTGGTGATGGTGGTGGTGATGATAGTGATGATGGTGATGATGGTGATGGTGGTGGTGATCGTGGTGATGGTGATGACAGTGGTGATGGTGATGATAGTGGTGGCAGTTGTATTGGCAGTGGCAGCAGCACCCGCGATGACATTATTCTGTGTGAGTTTAGCTGCTGTAAGGAAGTATGGGGCTCAGTTCTGCCTCTGAGAGACTGATTATGAATAAGCGCAAAGAGGCCGCAATCACCAAGAAATGACAATGCTTACAGCAAATACCTGCACCAAGCTCTTCAGGGGAATGTATGTCATTGAAGATTTGATCCCCCTCCATAAAGGAAGAAACTGAGGCCCAGAGGGTCTATGTTGTTTTTTTAAGGCCTTGGAGCTGGTAAAAAGCAGAGCAGGACTCAGAGCGGGGTGTTTCTGACTCCCAGGATGGTTCCACAGCCCAGTGGCTCAAAGCATGCCGTGTGCTGCCAGCGTGGCCAGGGCAGCCCCTGAGCATCGATCTCTCTGGGGACTCTGGTGAGAAAGATGACCTTCCTTGTCTGCTTTAATGCAGGAAGTGGCTGAGAGAGTTGTACTGCCCAGCGCAGAGGAGAGACACAGTAGAGACGCCATCATGGCAGGAAAGGGGCTCAAGCCCAGGGACCACCCCAGGCTGCCACACTCCTGAGCCGTGGCACGCCCACCAGCCACGAAGGGACATGCACATTGTGAAGCAGTCTCCCCAGTGCCCTCACTTAGGAGTCAGCACTGGGGAGGGGCAGCTGTTCTTCCCACGCTCTTGTCTGACCATGTGTCATCTGCACACACATATACACGTACACATGTGCACACAGGCACATGCACGCACACACATACACATGTGCACACACACATGCACACACAGGTGTGGCCACATGGTCCACCTTGCTCACTTTCCAGATGGGAAAAGCAGCTTTTCTGAGGGACACTCAGAGGACAGGGCTGGGGTGGTGGCAGCTAGAACGCCCCCACTGCCCTGTCCTGCCTCTACCCACATAGCACCTTTGGCAGGGGCCCTTTGAAGTTATAAGGAGAGACCACTTGCTTTAGAATCCTGGGTACTTTCTTCAGAATCACCTTTTTTCTGGGTCCAGGCAGCACCCTGGATCAATAAGAAACCTCATTCCAGCCATGTCATTTTCCTGTTAAAGTATCACCCATAACCCCTCACTGCCTGAAGAACAGTTCCCCCAACCAGGCCTTCAAGACCCCACCTGCTGTCCCCGCCCCTTCAGTCTCTCTCATCTGGATGGATTTGGGGTTCCTCATTTTCTCTGCCCAGAAAACCCTCCCTTTCTGCTTAAGTCATCCCCATCTTCTACCTGTCCCATACACAATCCATGTGAAGGGTTCCTTGCCCACTCCCACACTGACCCCCACGCTGTGCCCCATGCTGTCTCCAATACCATCCCCCGGCTGCCCCCCGCGATCCCCCACACTATCTCCCTTGCTATCCCTCTGCTGTCCCCCACACTGTATCTCCCCATGCTATCCCCCAACACCATCCTCCGGGCTGCCCCCTGCTGTCCCCCACATGACCCTCCCACTATTCCCCATGCTATCCCCCCACTATCCCCCTGGCTGCCCCAGCTGTCCCCCGCACTGTCCCCCACACTGCTTTTTCACACTGCTCCCCACACTGCCCCCTCAACCAACTATCAGCTGCCCTCTCTTTGGCCCCCACAAGTTATCCCGTGTGAACCCACAGATCGTGGGATCAACGCAGACACTTCACGAGCAGGAGCCCTAGAGCCTGAAGAGGGGTTTCAGGACTGTCCTGGCACCAGCCCTGTGCCTCCCCCCACGCATCCAGGGAATGGGCTGACAGCACGTCACAGGGCCAATATGGGGTCTCATGAGGTCATTCAAGCAGACAGCTTGGCACAGAGCCTGATCCACAGTTCAAACAGGGGTCAGGGTGGCGACATCTCTGCCTGGGACACAGTGGGGGTGGGCCAGGGCCAGCCGTTCCCATCCCCTCCCCGGGAGGTGAGCACCCGGGGCCTCAGGACTGGCCCTGCCTCCTGGACAGGGACAAAAACATTTAATGGAGGAAGCAGGAAAGCACCACCTGCTCAGGCCGGTCAGGAACAGCCAGTTTCCCCCTTTGCAGCTGTGTGGGACTCACCAGACAGGAACCCCATGGCCCAGCCTACCTGAGGATGACATACATGACGAGGCAGTTCCCCAGGAGCCCCCCAACACACACGGCCAGGTAGAGGCCCACGATGGTGACCTTGAGCCCAAGGGGCAGGAAGGCGCCGTGGCTGGTGTTGAGCAGCAGGTGCGGAGGCAGCAGGCTGTGGTTGGGGCTCAGCAGGGACAGGTTGCCCTGAAGATGGCTGCCATAGATGACCTCCCAGAACGGGGCGGGGAAGAGGGGCTCCATGCCAGTGCCCTGCAGATCCACTGAGTGTAGCACCTGGGACAGAGCACAGAGACAAGCAGCTGCAGAGCCAGACACACACCCAGCCGCAGCCTCCGGCACAGCACGTGTGGCCCAGCAGGCACACGGACCCCCCACTGGGCAGCAGCCACAGTCACTGAGGTACACAGGCACACACATCGGAACACACGGGAACACACATGCACAGCCAGGGACTCATGGAGACATGAGGACACATGTGCACAGACGGGCTCACAGAACACAGAGACACACATGCACCCCAAGGGCACCTCTCATTCGCTTTACAGACACATACAGGCTGCCTGGAGGCAGTTACACCACAGGACACGTGTCCACCCACAGGGACTCATGGACAGAGCCACTCGTGTGCTCACAGGCACAGGGATGCTGGGACACATGTCACACAGAGAGATAAACACACGGATGCCCAAACCTGCCCTCATGCACACGCAGACACAAAAGAGACTGAGACACACCCAGAAATGCCTGGGACCCAGCTTCCTCCTGCCCCCAGCCCTGCTGTGCTGCAGTCTGTCAGCAGGACCCCCACCAGACCTCCAGCAGCTCAGGCCCTTACCTCTGCAACCTTCTTGGGAGCTGGGACCACCGTAGAGACCCCCACCCTCAGCCAGCCAGCAGTCGAGCGCAGGTGCAGAGCAGGGTGGAAGAGGCCCAGCCGCCACTGGCTCAGCACAGGGTCTCCTTCTCCTCAGCAGACGCCAGACCGCCAGACCAGACGCAGCAGCCAAGTGAGCCCGGCAGCCCGACACGGGGGGTGGGGGGAGGAGGCTGCAGCTCCAGAGGGGGAGGGGCTGCGCAGGCTGGAAGAGGGGCCGAGGGAAGGTGGGTCACTGCATCCAGGGCTGTGCCAGCCCCACACTGGATGGGGAGACACGGACCAGGACACACATGCAGAGATGAACAAGGAGGCTCAGACCCACAGACCCCAGATGGAGACACGGGCACAGGCCGGGACACACAGACAGAGATGGCCACAGGCTTATAGGCACAGGACACACAGATGCAGACCTGGGGACGCACATGGAGACATGCACACAGACTGACACACACAGACGTGGGGGTCACGACTCACACACAAGAGACACAGCCTCGGACAGCTGGTCCAGACCAGCCAGAGCTGGCATTCCGTGCCCAGAACAGCACCCCCCAGCTGGGCTCCCGGCACACAAAAATCCCCCACCCGGCCAGCTCTCCGCAGATCAAAGCTTCATGGTAAACAAGCAGGCGAGACCCAGCACTGGCCCAGCACCTACTGCGTGCTCCCGAAGCTCAGTCACTCCCACCACACCCGGCCACTGCCGACAGCATAAAGCTTCAGCAGCATGAGGCCCTGCAGAGCGACAGAGACGGGTTGAAACCCCAGGTCTGCTTGTCACTGGGAAACACGCCAAGGGCACGTCTGCCACAGCTGTGTCCCAGAGCTGTGCCAAGCATCGCTCCCCACACGGGGCCCCGGCCCCCACAAAGCTGAGCGGCTCCTTTGGAGTTGTGTCTTTCTCAGCACGGGGGTCCCCTGCCCGATCCACTGAGATGAAAGGTCACAGGTCAAGGCCGTGTGGGTGACCCTTGAGCTGAATCGCCAGCTCCCACCTGGTCACGGGGTCGTTCTTCCTGCACGGGCTTTGAAGGAGAAGCAGACCTCTCCCGACAGCTCAGACCCTGCTCAGAGCACCTTCTCCAAGAATGGGGACCTGGTTGCTAAGCAACCGGCAGCAGCGTCGCTAGGATACCTGGCAAATCAGAAGAGGATGGAACGGGCAGATGCCCCAGGACCCAGCATCCCTGGCTGTCCCCCAGGACTTATGCCTGCATCTTCACGGCAACCAAGGCTCTGAGACACATGTGAAGGCACGGAGCATGTCCACAGACACTCATGGGACACACATTCCTGCAAACATAGAGATGCCCAGACAGGCATATGGGTGAACACACAGAGACAGATACACACTCAGAAACGCAGACGCTCACAGGGATACACATACACACAGGTCACACACATGGAAGACGGTGCCAAGGCACACACAGGCTCACGGGCAGAACTACAGCGTGCATGGACACCTCTGGGAACAGACAGACACAGACCAAGGCCGTCAGACACCCAGAGGACACACGCACGCAGAAACACGCTCTCCAGGAAAGGCGCAAGGGTGAGCCCCCTGCCTGGGGAGCTGAGGTGGGAAGGGATCCAGGCAGGCTCGGATCCCTGCAGCCCCCTGCCCCCGCTGGGCTCACCAAGCTCTGAGCAGGAAGTCCCAGACCCTCCTACTGCAGCTTCCTGAGCCTGCCTACCCACCCACCCACAGAACCTCATTTTCTGATGGTCTTCAGCTGCCGCCCAGACTGGGCACTGCAGGCACTGAGGGTGGGCAGAGAAGAGACCTTCTAAGGGAAGGGGGACAAAGGAGCCCCCCTCAATGTGCCCGGCCCAGGAGCCAGTGGCAGAGGCCAGGGCAGAGCGAGGGACACAGGAACCTCATCCCTTGCTGCAAACCCTCTCCCTTAGCATGTCTGCCTGCCACCCGGTCACCCACACAACTTCCTCCATGCAGCCAGAGAGGGAGAGAATGAGGGGCCGGGATGGGGAGGAGGGGGAAAGGGAAAGGAGTGGGAGGGAGAATGGAGAGAGAACAGGGCGGAGGGGAGGAAAACATGTTGGGGACAGGACAGGAAGAAAGGAAGGGGGTGAGGTCAGACCTAGCTCCCTGACCCCTGCCTCTTTTGACCCCAAGCCTTCTCGCCCAGCAACAGCAGCCAGCCACCTGCGCCTCCACCAAGGCAGCTCCCAGCTCTGCCTTGCCTGGTGTTTCAGGAGGCAATAGAGACCTCAACTCCCTTTGTGGGAGCCATTCAGGGTCCAGCAGAAGGCCGTGGCCTCCCCAACTGATCCAGAAGGTGTTCATAATCTGATACTGTGTTCCCTTGAACTTCCTGTGTGTTTTCTGTGTCATCTTGCCCTGGTATATTCGTAAGCACAAAACCCAGGACAGCTCCTCCGTCCCTTGTGCCCACTGCAAAGCCCCTGCCAAGACCCTGGCACCCTGAACAGCCTAGGCCCCCTGCACAGAACCTGGCCCCACCCACATAGACCCTGCCCGCACCCCTGTACAGACCCTGCCCCTATGCACTGACCCTGTGCACCTGATGCACACCATCTGTCCCCCCTGCAAAGACCCTGACCACACCTGCAAGGATCCAGTCGCCCCAAACCCCGGCACAGACTGTACCCCCACTCCACAGAGAACCCATCCCCCTGCATAGATCTTGGCCCCTCTGTACAGATCCTGCCCTCCTGGACAGGTCCTCTCCCCCCAACCTGAACAGACACTGCCTGCAGCACAAATCCTGCCCTCCCCAAACAGGTCCCTTGAACAGACACTGACTCCTAATGTAGACTCCTACTGCACAGATCCTGGCCCCACTGCACAGAAGCTGCTCCCCCACAGAGACTCTGCCCCCTGGCAAAGATCCTGCCACCTCCATGAGTCCTGCCCCCAGTCAGAACAGACCCCATCTCACCTACACATTCCCAGCCCCCTGCATAAACCCTGACTGCCCTGCAGAGATCCTGTCCCTGTTGTACAGATCTCATCCCCCTGCAAGAACCTGCCTGCCCCTTGGCACAGACCATGCCCCCGCCCAGATCCTGTAGGCTTACACAGATCCTGACTCGCCTCAAAGATCCTGTCCCACTGAACCAATCCTAGCTCCCTGCACAGATCCTGCCGCCACCCAGATCCTGGCCCCTGCACATATCCAAGCCCCGCTGCAAAGATCCTGCACCCTCCACAGATCCTGTGACCCCCTAGAAGTCCTCCCTGCAGATACTCTTGCCCCATGCAGAGATCCTGGCCTCCTGCACAGCCTGTCGCCTCCTGCACAGCCTGTCGCCTCCTGCACAGCCTCTGGCCTCCTGCACAGCCTCTGGCCTCCTGCTCAGCCTCTGGCCTCCTGCGCAGCCTGTGGCGTCCTGCGCAGCCTCTGGCCTCCTGCTCAGCCTCTGGCCTCCTGCACAGCCTCTGGCCTCCTGCTCAGCCTGTGGCCTCCTGCACAGCCTGTGGCCTCCTGCTCAGCCTCTGGCCTCCTGCACAGCCTGTGGCCTCCTGCTCAGCCTCTGGCCTCCTGCACAGCCTCTGGCCTCCTGTGCAGATCCTGGCCCTTTGCATGAATCCTGCCACACCCCCACCAGCTCCGGTCCTACCTCCTCCAAGAAGCCTACCCCACGACCCTCAGCCCTGGGAGCCTTCCAAACCTGGCCATGACTCAGCAACACGGCTGCCAGGCTAGGCCTGTGAGCTCTAGTCTCAACAGATATCCTCTGAGAGTGTGGTCAACAGACCCAGCAGAGACTGCGGGAGGCAGACACCTGGCCCCTCACACGTGCAGTCTTAGAGGGAAGGACAGGCCTGGTCATCTGGCCAGGGGAGTGGCCAGATGTGATGCTGAATGCGCTCCCTGAGGTTGGCAGGGGCCCAGCCCTGGACCCAGAAAGGCTCCCACAGAGGAGAACAGGTGGTGCAGATGAAATGGCCCAGGTTTCTCCAGACCTCTAATAGAGTCCTGCCCTCCCCCAACCTGCCAAAGGTGGGGTGGCCCCTCCAGAAGGGGGAAGGTAGAAGCAGGGTCCTATACAGAACATACATGTCACAAAAGAGATGGCGAGAGACACATGTTATACGAGAGAGCAAGACAACCTCAAACACACATGTCCTAGGCAGGCAAAACAGCATGCAAGGAGAGGAGGGATAGCTCAAGACATGACACGATGGCACACGAATGACAGCACAGAGCCTGTGTCCACAAATGACAGTTAAAGCCTGTCACAGGCTGCACATGGAGCTCTTGGGTATTTGGGCTCTGGGGTGAGATTCACACCCACTCACCAGGCAAACACACACACCTCACTCTTATCCAGTGACTCAGAATCCACAAATGCTAGAGGGCAGCTGGAGCACTGTCCTCTGTCCCCACCACTTGAGCCCCCAGGGCAGGCCCAGTCTACATCCTCCTTCCACAGGCTTCACCACCCTGGGCTGGCCAAGGACAAGAATCAAACCAGAGGGTCCGGCAGCCCCACACAAAGCAGCCATCCCCTGGGAAATATAGTCACCAGGCCATACATTAGTGCTATTGAAAAAGTGAAAGAGGCTGGGCATGGTGCCTCACGCCTGTAATCCCAGCACTGGTAGATCGAGGCGGGTGCATCACGAGGTCAGGAGATCAAGACCATCCTGAAGTTCCAGACCAGCCTAGCCAACATGGCTAAAAATACAAAAATTAGCTGGGCATGGTGGCACAAGCCTGTAGTCCCAGCTACTCAGGAGGCTGAGGCAGGAGAATCGCTTGAACCTGGGAGGCAGAGGTTGCAGCGAACCAAGATCACATCACTGCACTCCAGCCTGGGTGACAGAGTGAGACTCGGTCTCAAAGCCCCTTCTTGCAGAACAGAAGAACATTCCCTTACTCCCTGTGCGACCCACCCCCACAACCACCAAGAGACAGAAAGCTCCCCACCCCTGTGTCCCGCTGGCTGGGACCCAGGGAAGCTGAGGATGGCCCAAGTCCTGTCTCAAAGGACTCACTTCTATGCAAGCACAGAAGGCTGCCTGGAGGAAGCAGCTGCAGGTGAGCGTCCCTACGTACTCCCTGCTGCTTCTGGAGCCCAGGGACCTTCCTCAAGCCAGGCTGGTGCTACGGTCCAGGCAGCACCCCAAAGGCACCTGCAGGAGGGGAGGGAGCAGCACCAGGAAGAGCCTTCGTGGGGAGCAGCAGAGGCTCGAGGGCTAGAAGAATGGGCCTCACCAAAGGATGGGATGCCGACTCCGGGAAAAGGGCTGAATGTCAAAGTTTACCCTCTTACTGAGAGGCCAGGGCAGCCTCCCAAAAACAACGGGAACACCCAATAGCCTCCTGCCAAAAGGCCAGAACCTCAGCTAAGACCCTGCCCCTCAGCCAGGACAGCCCTCCTCCCAGGCTCACAGGTTCCAACTCCCAGTAAGGTACCCCGAGGCACGTCGATGGATGTAGAGAGAGCACAGACATCTTGCATTCATTTTTGCCTAATTTAAACTGTGGAAAAAGCATGTGAATTAAGACATTCTAGAACACACTTAATGCCTGAAAAAATTATAGAATTATTAATTGGCCATGCATGGTGGCTCACGCCTGTAATCTCAGCACTTTGGGAGGCCGAGGTGGGTGGATCACCTGAGGTTAAGAGTTTGAGATGAGGCTGGGCGCGGTGGCTCAAGCCTGTAATCCCAGCACTTTGGGAGGCCGAGGCGGGTGGATCACGAGGTCAAGAGATCGAGACCATCCTGGTCAACATGGTGAAACCCCGTCTCTACTAAAAATACAAAAAATTAGCTGGGCATGGTGGTGCGTGCCTGTAATCCGAGCTACTCAGGAGGCTGAGGCAGGAGAATTGCCTGAACCCAGGAGGCGGAGGTTGCGGTGAGCCGAGATGGCGCCATTGCACTCCAGCCTGGGTAACGGGTAATGTGACGAAACTTTGGTAGCAAAAAAAAAAAAAAAAAAGAGATGAGCCTGGCCAACATGATGAAACCCCATCTCTACTAAAAATACAAAAATCAGCTGGGTGTGGTGACAGGTGCCTGTAATCCCAGCTACTCGGGAGGCTGAGACAGGAAAATCGGCTTGAACCTGGGAGGCAGAGATTGCGGTGAGCTGAGAGCACACCACTGCACCCCAGCCTGGGCAACAGAGCAAGACTCCGTCTCAAAAAAAAACAAAAAAAGAATTAATTATTAATTAGTTGAGAATTAGTTACAAAATAAAGGAATGCACGAATAGATTTCCAAAATCTAGGACCTAGGACCCAAGATCCCAAGACACAGGGTTCAGCAAAACCCGGCTCTAGTCTTGGGGGACACCTGGACCCCTGAGGCCCCAGACTTGCCCTAGAAGAGGTGAGGGGTCCCGAGTACCCCTTTCTGTGAACACCAGTGGCTGGTGCCAGGGCCTCCTGGCCATCGGAAGGGAATGGGCCTGAACCACAAGGTCTCCTCATGGCCGATGGCCCCGCTCCAAAAAACTAGACTCAAAGATCCCTCAAGCCAGGAACCTGGGCCCACACCCCCTAGGATGGTGCGTCTGCTGCAGCCTGGAAAGGACGTTCGCCCAAGCTGGAGAAGCCGGCTCTAAGCCTCTGTGCCGCGATGGCCCCTATGAGGGGCGCGTCCACGCCCCCAGGGCCCTCCGGAGGGCACCCCCGCCCCCACCACCCGCCCCGCGGATTCGAGGGAGGCGCAGGACTCCGGGTTGCTGGGCAACCGCGTCAACAAGCCCCAGAGAGTCTGCGCTACACGGAGGTTCCACCGACCCAAGCAGGCAGCAAGTATGGAGTGTGGGGACCAAGAAGGGGCAGGACCTCGGCTCCTGGAGCTAAGGAGGGGTGGGGGCGTTCGCAGCCGCCGGGTCGGGCCGTGGCTCTGCCTCTGGCCCTGGCTGGGCAAGGTGGCAGCTGTAGGCTGGCCGGGTGGGCTGTTGACTCTTTTCCCCTCTCCCCATCGCGGACCCTCCCTCCTCTGTCACCTGCCCCTGAGGCTCTGCTCCCCACAACCATCGAGGCCCCGAAGGGGAAGAGACAGCTGTCTGGTGGGAGATGCTCACTGTCAGGAACCGCAGACATGGGGGCACAATGAAGGTGCCCCGGGGTCACCTAGAGGTCTCCATGTGGCGCCACCCTGGCAGGGCCGGAGATCCACTCTGGGGTCTCGGCATTTCCTCGGTGCAAACACAGCAGCCGGTAGGGTCGGAGAGACATTTCCTGCAACTGAGTTGATGAGAAAGTCCCAGTTGCCTGCAGGACGCTGGCAGGGCCGCTGCTCGGGGGAGGGAGTGCGCCTGGGCCGAGTTAAGAGGCTGGGGGTGCGGGACCAAGTCCGACTGCGGGGAGCCCAGCGGGCCGGAGCTGGGGCGCACGGGGGTCCCCGAGGGGCGCGCAGGGCCCCAGGGCCACCGCTGGCACCGACAGGACGCCCTCTTCCCTCTGCAGGGGGAGGATGCCGCCGCCGGCGAAGGAGGCCGGGCGCCAGGCCCCGCAGGAGCAAGGCGGGAAGAGCGCACCCGGCGCGGGGCGGGGTGGGGGGGGCGCCAAGGCGGCGCCCGCGACGGAGCCCCGGAAGCCGGGCTGGGCCCTGACGCCGCAGGGGCTGGCGGCCTTGCTCCCCGCGCAGCGCCGCCGCCACCTGCTCTTCTGCGACCTGCTGGAGGACGTGGGCGCGGCCGCCTCCACCTTTCCGCACGGGTCGGCAGGGCCGGGGCACCGCATGCCCGACCCGCGCACGTGGACGCAGCCGCTCGAGCTGCCCTCGGAGCGCCAGAACCTGCTCCTGGGCGTCCTCAAGGCGGCAGAGGCCCGCGGGCGAGTCCGCGCCCTGCGGCTGCGCTACGCCCGCATGCGGGTGAGGGGAGGGGGCGCACGGGGCGCGCGGAACGGGGCGGGGCGAGTGGGGCGGGGCGCGTGGGGCGCGTGGGGCGCACAGGGCGCGCGGAACGGGGCGGGGCGGGGCGCGTGGGGCGCGAGCTCAGCTACCCGAGCCCCGGCAGGCCGAGGAGATCGCGCTGCTCATCCGGCAGCAGAAGTCCGCGCGCGCCTCCATCCGGCTCGAGCTGTTACTGCCGCCACAGCTGAGGCCCACGCGGATCCCGGATCCCCTGGACCGCCAAGAGGTGCGGGCGAGCCCCAGTGAGGGCGGAGAGGGGGCCCCCGCCCGCCTCTGCACACACCCGGCCCCAGCCTGTCCCCCCGCAGCGGAGGCGCGTGGAGGCCATCCTGGAGGAGAACGCGGACAGCAGCATCTTCCCACGGTGACGGCGACCCAGAGCGTGCAACCCGCCCCAACCTCCCACATAAAGTTACCATTCTCCAAAGGCTCTCTGGTCTTTCTGCTCCGGCTCCCCAGAACCCCTGAGGGGAGCGGGGAGTATGGGCGCTCCCTCTCCCGTGGATCTCACAGACTTATTTAGTGGGGAGATGCAAGTGGCTGGGGTGAAAGTAACGGGTCACACACACCTACCCCCGAACCCGGCCTGCCCCACAGGCAACCTGGCGCTCTGCAGGTCCATGGGAGGCCCCCAGTCTTGGGGACGATGGAGAAAGAGCCTGTTTCAGCAGCAGTCACACCCCAGAAGTAAGGGCAGACTCGGGCTACAATGGTCCCAGTGCAGGTCATCCCACCCGGGGAGAGGGCGGTGCTGGGGGCAGCGAAGTGACCTAAGCTGGCCTTTGAAGAGGCACCAGCTGTGCCCAGAGGACCCAGAGACTGAGGAAGGGGAACCCCCTCTGGGAGGCCCCTGCTGCCCTAGAGAAAAAATCTCACCCTCTGGTCTTTTTTCCCATCCTGAATAGCCTCCTGTGATCCCCTTAATGCCCTGCACCTCTGCCTCTGCCCCTCCACTTCTCTCTCTCTCTCTCTTTCTCTCTCTCTCTCTCTCTCTCTCTCAAAAGGAAACCACCCATGTCCCATTCTGACAAACAGGCCCAGGACCTACAAAATCCCTGGACTCTGAAAAGCCCCCAGGTTTCTGGGCAGACCTTACTCTCCTCCCTGACATGGGCTCTTTGCAGAAGCTGGGGCTTCCCTAGGCCTTGACCCAAGCCCAGATTGTACACAGAGCTCAGAAGTCAGCTGACAAGGAAGAGAGACATGTCAGGAGGGGGTTCAGGAAGGGAAGGGGAAAGAGGAAGGAGGCCAGGGAGAAGGGGCTTGTGCAGGGCAGACAGGGAAGGGGAGGCCATCTCTGTCCAGGAGTGGCAACCGCTCACATCCTGATGTGCTTGTGGCATATGGTGACATCAGCCCTGGTGTCCTCTGGCCAAACTCCCTGCAGCCTGGACCCCAGGATTCTGTCTCGGAGACTGACTGAGTGGGTAGAATGAGTTCATCTAGGAGAATCACATATTATCTCATTACTTCTCTGAGACTCAATTTCTTCATCTTTTAGATCAGGGTCTTGGTGCAGTGCTCCACACGCAGCAAGCGCTCCAGAGGGGACGGGTCACTCTGCATCAGATAGGCACCAAGGAAAGAGAGGCAGAGACAGACACAGAAAGCCCAGCACCCTGCAAAGGCCAGCAAGGCAGGACCTCAGTAACTGCTTCAGGGTCAGACCGGCACACAGGCCCTCTGATCCCCATGAAAGGAGGGGGTTAGGTGTGCAAAGGAGCTAGGGAATGGGGCCCAGGACATTTCTGCAGGGCCCAGGGGGACTCCTGCCTGTAGAAAGCTCTGTGGGGAAGGAAGGCATGTGGGCCAAGATCCAATATATTGGGGGACTGTGAGGGCGCAGAGGGTCCTGGGTTCAAATCCCACCTGCATCATCAACTGCCCAGCTCACCTGACTCCACGCATGGACTTCAGGGATGCTCTGTGCAGAAGCCACGGGAATGGAGAGCAAACCCAAGGGACCAGAGGAGATGGGGCGGTGATGGGGGAATTGCAAAGTAACCCAAGGGCACAGGGTGGGCACTGACCTTCATCCACTGCCAGCTACCCACACCTGCATTTCCCCACAGCGGAGACAACAGGCCGACCGGCTGGGCGGGGTCAGCCTGGTTGTGTGGCCTGGACCAGGTGCTGGCCCATCTTCATTGAGCCTCCCTGACCTCACCTGTGCCCACCTCTCAGGAGTGTTACCTGGGCTGAATAAGAAGCAGCCTGTCTCTTGTCCTCATGGGGTTCCTGGCCCCTGCCTTGCCTGGCCTGGCCTGACAACATGGCAGCTACAGGGTTCTGAGGTCAAGTCGGCCAGGGCTCTGGGCACGGCTTCGAGAGGCAGCCTGTCCTCCAGCGCCCTCTTGCCTCTGGCCTCCCGCTCCAGGCTCCCGCCCAACCCAGCAGCCCAGCGCCCTCCCCTCCTCAGTGCTCCTGCCTCTCGCCCAGGCTTTTCCTGCCTGCCCCCCACAACTCACCTGTGCCCCCAGCAGCAGATCCAGGCTGATCCGTGTTGCTGGCTTCTGGTCCCACAGCCTGGCCCACAGGGACTTGCAGATACTGATCCTTGTCCGTTGAATTAGGTGCACAAGCAAGATCTCCAGCTCCCTTTCCAGGCCTCAGAGTTCTGTGAAGGTGTACCCCTGACTCGTGCAATTGGAATGCATTTTTTGGGCGGCCCCCGACACTGGAGGTGTCCCGGCCAAGTGCTTGGGTAGGACGGGAGCTGCACACGGGGGAGGGGGGCACAGATGTTCTGCAGGCGGCTCCAGAGCAGGGTCAGGGCCGCCTGACACAGCATGCTGGGACGAGAAGCCTGACCCGGGCTGCACCGAGTCACAAAGGAGGCGAAGGGTCAGCCGAAGGGACAGGGCATTCGTGGCAAAGGGGGCGGTGTGGCTTTAAGCTTCAGGACGTCCTGGGATACGCGGGTCAGCAGGGACTCTGCCAGGCCCCACAGAGTACTCAGTGTGACTGCGGATGCAAGAGCCGCGCCCCCAGTTCCCCAGCCCCGCAGCTCAGGCATCTCCCGCTTCCGCGAGAAGCCCCCACAGCGCGAAAGGCTCTTCACCCGGTTTCACGACGAGGCTGAGAGAGGCGGGGGGGCCGCGGCCCAGCCCGTCACAGC
>NW_022437036.1:199486-206366 GCF_009761245.1 Sapajus apella
CCCCCCCCGACGGCCTGGCGGGACCTCGGAGCGCGCGGGCCGGCGGCGGCGCGAGTGGCTCGGGAGCGCGGCTGGTGAGTGCGCGCGCGCGGCGCGGGGACGGCGGCCCTGCCCCTCCCTGCCCGGGCCCGGGGACCGAGCGGGGCGGGAGCCGCAGGAGGCGGCGCGCGGGCCTCGAACCCACGGGCTCCCGCCGCCAGGTCCACGTGGACCCTGGGCCGCAGTGGAACTGCAGCCCGGCCCCCGCGCGTGGGGGAGGGGGCGCTACGGCTGGGTTCCCCTTTTTCTGGAGCTCAAAGCCTGGGGAAGTGATTGCTCAAAGGTGGGGGCCGGAAGAACCCAGGTTTCCGCGTCTTCCTCCCCCCATCTGCCTGCTGAGGAGGGGCCGGGGCGGGACACCCTGTCCGCCCCAGCCCCCACCTCGCCGGATCTGGCCGCCACTCAGCCCCGCGAGCTGCAGGGAAGGTGCTGCGCCCCCGGCCCCAGCCCATCGGGGGCTCCTGGCGCTAGCCTCCCTCCAGAGCGCGGCAGGAGTCCCTCCTGCCGTCTGACTCGAGTCCCTGCTGCTGCAGTGCACGCCCCTTCGGCAGCCAGGGTGGGGCCCACACCCAACCTGGCCCCTCCTGCCCCCACCCCGCCTTTGGGTCGCTGGTGAGTAGGGCGCCTTGAGGTAGAGGTGGGGGCGTCAGAGGCTGGAGGAGGACACAGGCTCCCAAACTGGACCCTAAGAGCGGAGAGAGGAGCGCGGTGGGTGGGTCACCACCACTGTTTTAGAGGTGGGCTGGGGAGGGCTGGCCTTCCTTGGAGGGACCAGGCTAGGGTTCGCCCAAGCCAGATGGGGAGGGTGGCAGATGGGAAAGGCCATGGGCAGGAACAGAACTGAGAATGGAGCCCCTCTCAACCCCCCCTCAAAGGTTGTGACATTTTTTTCTGGGATTGTCACATTTTCTTATTCTTTTTTTGGACTGGGCAGGCTCTGGGACGTTCTTTTTCCTTCTGTGGAGCAAAGCAGCAGCCACTCCCAAGGGAGCCTCTATCCCCAGAGACCAGACGTGCCTCCTGTCCCGCCTCTCCCATCCCAGACTTGGGGGCCAAAGCCTGGGGGACTGGGGAAGGGGGATCCCCAGTACCAGGATGATGAGCAGGGGAACCCTAGTTGAGACTCTGTATCCCCCAGGAGAGAAGGGGAGTAGCCTGGGGACATAGGTGGTCCCAGTTGACCAGAGAAGGGTACAGGAAGCCAGGTCCAGGGATGGTGACCAGGTCCAGGGCCTGCAACTGGGAAGGAAGGGGTTGGCTCCCTCCTCTGCAGCAAACGAAGCCCCTGGCACCCTGGCCCTGCACCCCTAGACACATCCTCTCCTCTAGTTCAGAGCCGGGGTGGAGTTGTTAGCCCAGGAGGGACAGTATCCAGGGTGGGGGAGGACTCTGGGTGGGGACAGAGAGGAGGAAGAACTGCCGCCTGGGGAAGTCACAGCCCCGTCTGGTACAGCTACCAAACCTCAGGGTGCCACACCCCTTCCTTTCCCTAGAAACTTGACCCCTAAAAGGAAGCCCAGCTGCAGGGCTGCTTTTTGTCCCCTCATGTACTTGCTAGGAGCCGGTGGGACCAACAGTCTCAGAGGAAGGTGGGCAGGTGGTAAGGGGCTGAGGTCCCCTGCACCTGCTCCAGACTTGGGCCAGGGCAGTAGCCTCTGCATGCCCAGGCCCCGGGGCAGTGGGTGTCCTAAGAGTGCAGAACTCCAGCATTGTCTCCTCTGAGCTCCATTTGCACCCTGTCCCAAGAGAGGCCAAGAGAGGCCAACCAGACAGAAACAAGCACTCAACGGCCACAAGCTAGGGGGGGCACATCAGAGAGGGCGAAGAGTGAGACACTGAAGTTGAACCAAGTTGGAGCCTCCTGGCCAGGGAGGAGGCCGGCGGATGAGGAGGCCGGCGGTGTGCATGGAGGCCCAGAGGGCCCTACCCTGCGCAGAGGTGGGCGCGGCTGTTCACAACCACCTCCAGGGCAGATCGGCACCCTGTGCCATCACCCAAGGAGACTTGGGATTCGAAGTGGTATCTTGGGTAGCAAGAGGGCAACCCACGGCCTTGGCGTTCCTGGTGCACCTCCCTTGCAGACAGCGCAGCCAAACACCAGGAAGGACACACGCCATGCCACACCGCGCCTGTCAGCAACTCCGGGCTTTGACTGGGGAGCAGGGTTCCCCCGCCCACTGCCACCCCCACTTCCCTGGCTGGCGTGCCCTGCGGTAGGGCCTTGGTCCACAGCAGTTTCACAGCCTAGAGGTAGTGGGCAGGAAGGGCGGGAAGTCTTGGGTGGGAGACAGCAGGACCAAAGAACCATGTTTGGGGGGCACGTCCCTCAGCACCAGGGCCCTGCAACCCTTCCCATACCCTCAGGAGGTCCGGCCGTGAGTGCCACTTAAATCCTCAATGCCACAGGGCTAGCCTGCCGCCCTGGCTG
Organism: Sapajus apella; assembly: GCF_009761245.1. Classification (NCBI taxonomy): domain Eukaryota; kingdom Metazoa; phylum Chordata; class Mammalia; order Primates; family Cebidae; genus Sapajus; species Sapajus apella. Next base: position 201,954 of record NW_022437036.1, read on the forward strand.
AGACCTCCAGGGCCTATAGACAGACCTGGACTCTTGGGGGAGAGCTGCTCTGCCTCCTCCCCACCTGACACCCTAGAAACGAGTCTGGCCACCACCCTCATGCATCAGTTGGTAGCCCCAGATTCTCGGGGCCCCTTTGGGAGGGGCTGGGAGCCGGAAACCAAGAAAGAGGAACCCAGGCTTCCGGCTTCCCAGGGACTGAGCGGATGGGGTGTCCCGGAACCTCCTGTGGGGGCCCAGCCTGGGAGGAGGGGCCACAAGCTGCTGCAGTCCCCTCCTCCATGACCCTGGGCCCCCTCCCAGCCCTGCTGTAAGCTTAGAGTAGGTGTAGAAGCCCTCGGGAGAGCCGGGTCCAGAGGCAGGAGCAGGCCCAGCTAGGGAGACACCCTCAGGACCCCTCCTAAGGGACAGGTGGGGGCTGAGGTTTCTGGTTCTCAGTCGGAACCTTGGCACCTCTCCCCAGATCCCCAGGCTGTGGTGAGGGTCTGAGAGCTGGCACCACGGAGCCTGGGCAACCTCCTCTGCCCACCCATGCCCACCCCGCATGAGGCTGAGAAGCAGGTACGCCACCTCCCCTCTGCCTCTGCTCCCCTGGGGGAGATGGGGTGGGGCAACCTGAGGGGTCACAAGGAGTTGGGAGACCCCTGAACACCTGGGAGGCCAGAATGGTCATGTCCCTGGGAGCAGGGGCCACCCATGGGAGGGTAGGCAAAAGGTGGCGGGTCTGGTGGGTTCTGACCTGGAGGCTGAGGTAGCCCCATGTCCCCGCAGAGCACAGGGCCAGAGGAGGCGGACCGGCCCCCTTCAATGTCCAGCCATGATGCAGCCCCTCCAGCGGCCCCCAGCCGCAACCCTTGCTGCCTGTGCTGGTGCTGCTGCTGTAGCTGCTCCTGGTGAGTGGGGCCTGGGGTGCCCAGCTGGGGAGGGGCCAGGGGTATGGGGCCAAGGAGACCCAGGAGGGGTCCCAGTGGTGGCTTATGAGGCATCCCCTGAAGGCAGGATGTCCTTGCCACCTCGCAGCCAGCCCTGTCCTGTCCAGGGTCTGTGGGGCCCTGGTGATGAGTGGCCGGTGCCTGGGCCCCTGGGAGGTTCAGGGGGCTTGTGTATGGTTCTTGTGCCTGTCTTGCCAAGGGTGCATCCAGCTGCTGTGTACACGCATGCTTCCGTTCACACAGCATGTGCTTATCGATGCTGCTGTGGGCCAGCCCAGGCTGGGCCCTGGGTGCCTGTAGTGGAGTAAGACAGGCACAGGCCAGGTGTGGTGGCTCACGCCTGTAATCCCAGCACTCTGGGAAGCCGAGGCGGACAGATCACCTGAGGTCGGGAGTTCAAGACCAGTCTGGCCACCGTGGCGAAACCCCATCTTTACTAAAAATACAAAATTAGCCAGGCGTGGTGGTGGGCACCTGTAATCCCAGCTACTTGGGAGGCAGGAGAATTGCTTGAACCTGGGAAGCGGAGGTTGTGGTGAGCCGAAATTCTGCCATTTCACTTCTGCCGGGGCAAACAAGAGCGAAACTGTCTCAAGAAAAGAAAGAAAGAAAGAGGCACAGAACCCCCCAGACTGTGTGGGGTGGAGGGACTTTCGAGCAGAGACCCAAAGAGGGAACCACTGGCCCTGGGTGATGGCCAAGAGCTTCCCAGACAGCGTGAGCAGGGGTAAAAGAGCACAGGGTTGGAGGGGTGGTCTCTGGGCATTCCTGTGGGGGTGGGAGTGGGGCTCCCAAATGATAACAGATTTTCTAGGAGGGTAGGGGAGCTGGTGGATGTTTTCCTGCCTTGCAGAAGCCTGGCCCTACTCAGGCTTCAGGCCCTGGCTGATGAGGGGACAGTGCTTCAGGACCCACGTGGGGTCAGCTGACCCATGAGCAATGTGGGGGTGGGCGGGGGACAGTCAGGAGGGGGGTGGGAGGAGTCCAGGGGCCTCGTCCAGAGGAGTCAGGACGTCTGGGTACATGACGTCTGCCAGCCATCCAGGTGCCCTGGAGAGAGGTCAGCCGGGTGTGGATTTGGGTCCAGCCCTGACGGTGCTAGTAGCCAAGGCAGGGAAGAAGCTTCCCTTGAGAGAGCCAGGGGTCAGGCTCCAGGACCTGACTGGTGTGGACATGTGGGTTTGGGACCCTCACTCGCGTCAGCCGACAAGACACTGCCGGCACGCCAGACCTGCAGCGTGCGGCCCCATCAGAGGGACAGGGACGGGGGTCAAGATCAGGCCTAGGAGCAGGGTCCTGCCCAGTGGGCCAGGGATGGGGAGGAGCACCAGGAGCCAAAGGGTCCCTCCTGGAAGGCCAGAAAGTCCCAGCCACTGGGGCAGAGTCTGTTGCCTGGGCACTGTGGCAGGAACAGCAAACTGGACGGCATATTCCCTGGGGAACGGGGGGGGGGGGGGCCCGACAGGAAGCCCCGTGTGCCAGGGCAGTGCCGCTTCCTCCCTGCTCTAGGAACGAAGAGCGGCGGCGTGCATGGCAGGCCTCCCGGGAGAGCAAGCTGCAGCCCCTCCCCAGCTGTGAAGTGTGGTGAGTCCACCCGGCTGGTGTATGTGTGCTGGGGGGCCCAGGCCGGGAGACTCAGGCCTAACGCAGCCCGATGCTCACAGTGCCACACCAAGTCCTGAGGAGGTGCAGAGCTGGGCGCAGTCCTTTGACAAGCTGATGCACAGCCCAGCGGGACGCAGTGTGTTCCGGGCTTTCCTGCGGACGGAGTACAGCGAGGAGAACATGCTCTTCTGGCTGGCCTGCGAGGAGCTGAAGGCCGAGGCCAACCAGCATATGGTGGACGAGAAGGCGCGGCTCATCTACGAGGACTACGTGTCCATCCTGTCCCCCAGGGAGGTGCGCCGGCCGCCGGCACGGGCAGGGGGCAGCCTGCTCCGGCACCAGGTGGGGAAGGCCCCTCCCCAGCCCCCTGACCCCAGCGCCTTGTCCCGCAGGTCAGCCTGGACTCCCGCGTGCGGGAGGGCATCAACAAGAAGATGCAGGAGCCGTCGGCGCACACGTTCGACGACGCGCAGCTGCAGATATACACGCTCATGCACCGGGACTCCTACCCACGCTTCCTCAGCTCTCCCGCCTACCGGGCCCTGCTGCTGCAGGGACCCTCGAGGTCCTCCTCCGAGGCCTAGGCTGCCCGGCAGCACAGACCCCGCCGCCTCCCCTGGCAGATGCCGGGTTGCTGTCAGGGCGCCCGCCTGCAGGCCCCAGCCCTGGAGGCCGTCCTAGACCCAGTGGGGAGGGCTGTGTCTTCTGGCTCTGCCCACCGTCCCGAGCAGGAACTCCAGGGGCAGGGCGGGTCAGAAGCCCCCTCATCGCCCACAGCTGGCTGGCATGGTGCTCCTGGCTGGGGGCTCTTGTGTGGTGAGAGCAGGGTCCCCCCAGGAGGCATGCTGGACCCATGAGCCTCGTTGGGGCCCCCTCCCAGGCAGCTGATGGGCCCCAGACCAGCCTTTGGTGGATATAGAACCTCCGCGTTGTGTAGTTTGGTGACATAAGGAGACCTCCTACTTGAGCTGTCTGTACCCCAGAACCAAACCCAGAACCTCAGAACCAGATGTAGAACCTCAGAATCCTGCACTCAAGGTGCCAGGACCCAATTTCTGTTTTATACGTTCATGAACTTTAAACCTGGAAACATGTCCTTGATACGTGTTTTATCAAAAAAAAAAGGTTTCATATTTATCTCTATTCCTAATCCCCTCAAAATAGGATGTCTTATTATTGAAAATATTTTTTAAAGCAAAAGTCTCTCCTCATGTTTTTCCAAGTTTGGGGAGAGACGAGAATGAGGGGTGGTCCCACACTCAGGGCTGGGGAGTGTGTCCTTGTCCCAGGACAGGGGCTCCAGTGCCCCCCAGAGGGGAGACATCCTGTGTGCCTGCCCCACCTCCCACGCCCTGGGCTCCACCAGACCCCTCCTCAGAACAGGGGCCCCAGTGGGTAGTTGTGCTTCACCCTGCCCGGGGCATGGGCTCCACAACCTTGGCCTCAGCCTCCTTAGCAGTGACGTGGGGCTAGAACAGCATGACCCACAGCATCTCAGAAGTCAAGAGGCAGCAGGAGGGGCGGCCCAGGCCCGGCTGGACAGGGTCCGCAGAGGCAGGCTGGCTGGCTGGGGCAGGAGGGGTGGCTTGGTGCCTGGGACAGTGTCATCTTCGCCATCTCACAGGCACACCCCCACATTTCTGGGAAGGTAAGGGATTTGAAGCTGACTGGCTCAGGGCCCTGAGACCATAACTCCCGCAAGAACAGAGGCAGCAGCATGGAGACAGGCTGTCCTAACGTACCAGGAGCAGACCTGGGCCCTGAGCAGCCCATGCCTGAGGCAGCGGGGAGGACACTGCTCCACACAGGACGACAGGCTGTCAGCACGTACACGAGGTCCTCTCCCCCCGCCCTGGCACACACAGCCGCCCCGCAC
>NW_022437036.1:206376-246367 GCF_009761245.1 Sapajus apella
AGGTCCTCTCCCCGCTGCCCTGGCACACACAGCCGCCCCGCACAGGAGGTCCTCTCCCCCCGCCCTCACACACACAGCCGCCCCAGGGGATCTATGAAGGTCAGCCAAGCTCCTCTGCTGGGACTGACCCACCAGGGCCAAACCCAAGCACTGCCCAACCCCAGGGAGGGGTCTTGTCCACAGCAGTGGAAATGGGTCATGTGGAGCATGGCCCACCAGGAGTAACAGCTAAGAATAAAATGGCAAAAGGAAACATTTAATAACTAGGGTAAAGGGCAGAAAGGTGCAATCCAGGCAGGCAGGTTGAGTGCAGGACATGCCACCTTCTGGGGTCTCCAGAGAAGCTGCGTCAACGGAGGACGTGGGCGAGGGGCAGCACGCAGCATATCCGCGTGAGGGCTCAGCAGAACTGTGAGAAAGGGGTGAGGCCTCCAGTCTTGTGGCCACACGAGAGCCCGCAGAGTGGGAGGCCGCACAGGTACACCCAAGGCTGGGGTCTCCACCCACCGTGCCAGAGACTCCCAGTAGGCTGGCTGGGCAGGGCCATCCCCAGTTCACACAGCCACAGAGGCTGACACCCCACCACCAGTGGACAGGGCTAGGAGGGCAGCCTGGGCCTGCTCACCCACCTTCCAGCGGTTTCCACACTCGTTGCAGACAACAAAGGTGGTCATGGGCTCGTCAGAGCTGCGGGTCTGCACCTGCGGGGAAATCTGGGTGAGCTCAGCGTCGCCTCCATGCTCTGTTGCAAAGGGTGTCTGTCAACATGCGCCATGCTGGCAGCTGCTGAGCCCCTACAGCTGACTCCAGCCTTCCAGAGCTGAGCCTCCAGGGGAGGGAGACAGTGTCTATCAGGGCAGAGGCCCTTGTATGGGCCTGAAGCAGCTCAACTGCCTAGGGACCAGCAGGGCCCAGACTTGGCTAAGGGTCCCCATGGTGGGGGGAACTAGCAGGTGTCCCCAGTGGCTGTGGCTGCCTTCCAGAAGGCAGAGCCTGTTCTGACCAGCTGCTGGGAACAGGAGAGAGGCAGGCTCTGCAGACCCCAGCCCCACGCAGTCTTTGAGGGAAAGGAAGGGATGTCCTCGAGACCCCTCACGAGTGTCATCTGCCAGGCGCAGCAGCCGCCTCAACGCACTCCCCTCTGAGCAGGGTCCCCGCCATCTCGTGGGGTCCACAGTCTCCCCAGCACACCTCGGTGTCCACCTCCACACCAGGCAGCAGGTGGCACAGCCCTCCCGCCAGCGCCAACACCTTCAGGCCAGGCCAGGCCTGGCTAGGCCCTCCAACTTGAGTGCCCAGAACAAGTGGGACCCACCACCCAAGACACTGCCTCCTGGGACCCAGGGGTCCTGGGCAGAGGGGAGTGGTCCCTGAAGGTGACGGTCGCGCCTTCGCCCAGTCAGGAACTGAGAGGCTCAGGAAACGGCAGCAGAGGCAAGAACAGGCACCGGATGCCCTGGAGACACCTGAGGGGCGGGGGAGGCGCCACAGCCGCTCACCTGCGTGTAGGTGCAGTTCTTCTTCCTGCACTTGCCGCAGGTGAACAGGTCTGTCTGCGTGCCGCCGGTGCGGGCCATCTGGTGTTCTCGGATGGCCTCCTTGGTCATGGCCTTGCGGATCTCCTTCAGCTCGTCACTGGCCATCTCCTGGAGCACAGGGCCAGCAGCTCAGCCCACAGCTCCAAGCGAGCAGCCCTCTAGCACCTCCAACGGGGACTCACCTCTGAGGTCATCACGGCGATCTGCTGGGGCGTGATGGCCCCACACAGCACATTCCGCCGCAGGTCAGGATTCTTCGCATCCTTCAGGTTGGAGATGCGGCTCCGCACACGGTTCTTATACTTCATGTCTGTGTTCCCAACATCCCGGAAGATGCGTGCAGTGCTTAAGGATCCATCTGAGGACAACGTCACCGCCCTCCACCTACCACTTCCCCGTGGGAGGCCGCGTTGGGGCGGGGGCTGGAGAGGCTCTGCCCACCACTACCTGGTGAAGAGGTGAAGGGCTGCAGGACCGAGCCTGCCCCAGGCCCACTCCCGACTGAGACCCAGCTTCAGGCTACAGTCCCAGGGGACCAAGGTCCCACCAGCAGGCAGAATCAGCTCCTCTAATTCAGATCCTCTGAGGTCCAAGGGGCCCTCCTGGGTTGAGACAGCTTGACCATCCAGGCAGGTGACCACCCAGGAGGGTGACCCCTGGACAGCTGGGCGACCCCTGGACAGCTGGGCAACCCCTGGACAGCGGCATCCAGCAACCACCAGAGGGCGCGAGGCCGGGCAGCCTCGTGACTCCGCCAGAAACCTGGGCCCACAGCCCCTGCACAAAGGATATATTCCTCGATCTGAGCCGACAGGCGCTTGCAGTCCGCACCGATGGCCACATGGTCGTCTGCAAGAGGGAGCCCTGACTAGCAGCCCCCACTGGTTCCTCCACCTGCCACCCCTTCTGCCTGTACGAGACCCTGGCAGCTCAGAGGGGACACCCGTGTCCCTGGGAGAGGCCCACAATCCAGGCACAGGCCCCAGGCCCCTGCCAGGGACACGGCAATGGCTGGGGGAGGAGGGTGGTCCCTCCAGAAGCAGGCCTCCTCGGGCAGGCAGGGGCCTGGGTCACCCGGTGGATCCAAGCGGGTGTCGGGAGCCAGGACCTGCCGCACTCACGGTCCGTCTGCAGGGCAGCGGTCAGCATCTCACGGCACTTGTTGCGCACAGCATCACAGGTGACGGGCACTGGGGGAAACGTGGTGATCCTCGGAGTGGACGGTGCCCTGGGCAGCTCCGGCCTCTTGCGGCTGCAGAGATCCAAGCCCGCTGGGCTCAGAGGCAAGGCTGCAGGCACCCCGGCAAGCCACTGGTCCCAGAAGCAGCAGGTGCCATAGCGTGACCCCCTCCAAACCCTGCTTGCTCCAGTCTGCCAGAGTCCAACAGTGGCCTGCGGCCCTGCCTATCTTGAGTGTACCCCAGATGTTCATGGGGTGCGCCCAGCTGCCAGGAGGGAATGGGCCTTGAGGTCCCCAGTGGGTTGGGGTGTATTCCCCAGGAGGCAACGGGATCTCCAAACCAGCAGTCAGTGTCTGGGCAGTATCACCAGCAGATCAGAATGAACCTGGCAGTTCCTGCCACATCTGGGGTGCCCACCCCCGGGACACAACACGAACAGCTCTGCTAAAGGCAGCTGTGGCTGCCGCCTAGTCAGGGAAAGGCAGAGACCCACAGCTGCCTGGGGCAGAAGACAGGCAGGGCCACCCAATGCCAGGCTCTGCTATCACAGATGACCCCAATGGGCACGTGCAAAATGGAATCAGGGTGCCCCACAGCGCTCGTCCACAACATGGGCTGCCCAGTGTCCAGGCTGCATCCACCCAGCCCTCCCCTCACCCCCTCGCAAACGGCAGAAGCAGGCAGCTTCCTGGAAGAAAATCAACTTGCAAAGATGTGTCCATGAGCTCCCAGTGGCAAAGCTAAACCCAGCACCCAGCTACTGCAACCCAGTATGGTCAAGGGCAAAGCCGTCTCTCGACCATAGCCTGTCACCATAAGCACCCCAGCTCCCAGCCACAGGCCAGAGCCCTGATCACCCCCCACTGGCAGCAGTGGCCACACGTGCACATGCAGGGCAGGAGTGGGGGCTGGGCACCCCGCCTTTGGTTCTGGGCAGAATTTTGCAGGAAGGAGGGGCCCTCATTGAGCGAGGCTGAGGGGGAAGCCAGAGTGGGCCAGCGAGAACCAGACCCAGTGGTGGGTCTTGGGGAAAGAGGGCAGGGGGCTCCCACAGGCCCACTCAGGGTATACGGCAGCGCTTGGCAGAGGAAGAGACCAGGGTGGCTGGCTGACAGCCAGGTAGACACAGCCCGTGTCTCGGGGTCATTGCAGGCGGGACACACCATGAGGCCGATTGAATCTGTGTGCGGACTCAAAGTGGTGCCTAGGCACACGGAGATCAGCACCCTTTCTCTGGTGAGGAAACAGGCTGGGAAGCAGGAGTGTGTGCACCTGCCTTCCAGGTGTGCTACCTGGGATCCTGGGCCTCCGAGGCATCCCTCGAAGATGTAGGCAGAGGCGTGCCCCTCCCCCGCTCCCTGGCTTTGGCATCTGAAGCATCTGCAGTTGCAGGAAAGATGGTGGATTGGCTGAAGAGAGGAAGGCAGAAGGAGGGGTGCAGACCACCAACACTGCCCCACCACAGCTGCCCACCCAGCCAGAGAAGCCAGGGACCAGGGAGCTGTCCAGCCTCTGTGAGCAGGTCCTCACCCTTCCCAGCAACCCATGAGTCTCTGCAGTCCCAAGGCTGCCTCCCCAGAACCCTTTCCCACACAAGCACTCACACACAAAGGCCACCTCTGGGCCCTCTCTGGGGTTTACCCTCCTGCCCATCCCGACCAGGGAGACCAAGCATGTCCCCAACAAGCGTGTTTCTGAAAGCCCAAAGCCAGGCCCAAGGGCTGGGAACCAGGATACACTTGTGCCACACACAGCCCAGGGGCCACACAGGGCTGGAGAGAGGCTGTCTCACAAGGGTGTGGAGCTAGCGGGGGCTGCCTCCATCCCAGACGGGGCACCTTAGCAACCCCAGTCCCCCCACTGTCTCCAGGAAGAGGAAGCCTTCAGTCCAGCCCAGCCCTTCCCTGGCTGCGGGCTGCCCCTCTGTTCCCTCTGAGTAGCTGAGGCGGCCCCACCTTCTCCCTCCCGCTTCCCTTCTCCCCACACTTCCCAAGGCCATGATCTTGACCTCCCCAGCTCACCGCAGTCTCTCTAGGGCTCCTGGCTACTCTCAGTGCTGTCAGTTCAAGTCCTGGCCTCAGCTCTCTTCTCTCCTTGTTCTACCTGGAACCCAGCCCCAGCACACACCCTTGCCTCCTAGGCCACTCCGCCCAGCCAGTGCTGCCAGGCACTCACTGACCCACTACCAGCCCCAAGCTGGGTGCTTCCTGGTCCAGGTGTGCCACTGCCCCACTCCCAGGTGACCTGGCTCAAGGTGGGCACTGCCAGCACCCTGCACTGTGCTGACCAGCAAGAGGCAGCACTTCCCGGGGCCCCTGCCCCAGCACTCAGTGGGCGCTGCCTGAGCCGCACCCAGGAGCTTCTTCCAGGACTTGATGAGGGACTTGGCCAGTGCAATGACCTCCTCGTCGGAGCTCTGCTTCCGAAGGGCGTTGACGGACATCCCAACTCGGGTGGACTGCAAGGCAAGTGGTCCGGGTCGGGTGGCGGCAGGGGCCCCTCTAGGGGTCAGCTCCTCCTGGCAGACCCTTGGTGGCTCCCACAGGACAGGAACCCAGGACCCACCAGGGAGATGGATGCCGCTCCCAATGGCAACTGTCCCATTTGGAACCCAGGAGCCTCAGCCACGGAGGACAAGATGGGTTATCCTCAGACTCCCCTCCCTGTCCCACTGAGCCCAGAGAAGGGCAGAGACCCTCTCCTCAGGAACAGGCATTTGTGCCAACTAAGGCCTGGTGGGGAGGGTGGGGAAGCCCCACCAGGTGTCCTCAGAACTGCTGTCCCCTGGGCCATCCCCAGGAGCTGTCCTGGACCTGGGGCAGGCAGGGACCTACCTGGAGCAGGTGCAGTGTGATAGGCATGGCCTTCAGCTCCCGCAGCAGGTCCATGGCTCCCTCCTGGAAGGAGAAGGAGGACCTTCATAAAGGACCTTAGATATCAATGGACAATATCGCCTCCTTCAGGCTACTGGAGGGGACACAAGGCAGTGATAATTTGGAGATTTAACCTGGGGTCAAAAAGAAACCAAAATTCCTCTACCTGGAGACACCCAGGGCTCTTCCCACGTGTCTTGGGTAGCTGAGGTGCCCTTACTGCCCAGTCAAGAAGGGGAGGGTTCTGCAGCCCAAGTATTCCAGGTTGTGACCCACATCCGAGGCAACGACCTCACCCACTTCACTGTAGCCACCTCAGGTCACTCGCCCAAACCAGAACAGAAATGCCAGCTCCCCTGGCAAACTGGGAGGCTTCAGGGCCACAGCCCCTCCCCAGCAGCCAGGGCCACACCCAGGTGAAAGTGCAGACCCAGGTTCATTCACTCCCCTGTGCATTCATGCCCTGATGCACAGGACAGCCTCCCACAAAGCACCCACCCCCCACCGGCTGTGACAGGCCAACCCAGGAACATCAGTGTCCCCAGCTGAGGCCAAATTCTCAGGGTGCCTCCACTTCAGGCACAGCCACAGCCAACACCTACAAAGCCCACAGCCCCCCTCCTCATCTATCCTCCAGGCTTCTGAGCTGTCCCCAAGCTGGCCAGCACCCCTCGCCTGGACAGCTGCAATGCACTGTTCTCTCTGCCTGTCTCCCTACCCAAGATCTGCATTTCCTCCAGGTCCTCACACACGGATGAGGCAGGCATAAAACTGGTCACATTTCCACACCAGGCACAGCTCCAGCTCCTCCATGCTCCCCAAGGGCACCGAGCCACCACCAAGGCCGCTGCACCTGCAGCTGCACTGCCTGGGGCAGCCTCCCAGGACAGCTCCCTCCCTCCCTCCCGCCCAGGCTTTATTTAAACAACTTTCTCAGCAAGGCCTCTCCTATCTAAAACTACGACTGCACCCTGTAATACTCCCATCTTCTCTAAAGCACATGCCAGCACTTCCACACATGTATCATTCCCTCTGCCCTAAGATGATCTATCAGATGTCCCACAAGCCATGGGAGGGGCTTGTCATCCCCCCCACACACAGCCCCAGCAATCTGGGAGGCCTCTCTCCTCATACTGCAGCCCCTCATCAACCCTCCCAGGCAACCTCCCTGCCCCTTGGGCTGGTGAGTCCAAGCTTGAGGTGATCACCAGAGCCAAGGGCACTGTTCGCTGCACCAGCTCATGTGGCTCTCAGTGGGCTCGGGACAAGGGGCATAAAAACCACCAAGCCTGTAATCCCAGCACTGTGGGAGGCCGAGGCGGGTGGATCACGAGGTCAAGAGATCAAGACCATCCTGGTCAACATGGTGAAAACCTGCCTCTACTAAAAATACAAAACATTAGCTGGGTGTGGTGGTGCGTGCCTGTAATCTCAGCTACTCAGGAGGCTGAGGCAGGAGAATTGCCTGAACCCAGGAGGCGGAGGTTGCGGTGAGCCGAGAACGCGCCATTGCACTCCAGCCTGGGTCACAAGAGCGAAACTCCCTCTCAAAAAAAAAAAAAAAAAAAAAAAACCACCACCAAGCCTGGCCCCCAAGTCCCCCAGGGGACCTCAGGCACTGGGACCCCCCAGGAGGCTCTGCTGGCCCTCCTCCCCCTTCTCATTCTCTCCTAGGGCTTCTACTGAAGCTGTTCTTCCATCAGAACCCCCACTGTCCGTTCTGCCAGCCCCACCCAGCCCTCCCCCCGGCGCTATGACCCATCCCTGCTTCTCCCACATACAGCTTTTCTCTTTTGTGTTCTGTCTCCTCTAAGAAGGGAAATAACTCCATTCTCAGGTCATCTCTGGAAACAGCTATAGAAGGTTCACAGACCCCTAGTTTGTGCTGACCAGTTTCCCAGGGGTGTGTGTGAATGCAATGATGGCGGTGCTGCACCCAGCAGAAATGAGTGGGAGCCCACCCCTTCCCAGTGCAGACCCCAGTAGAAAACCCTGGTCAACAGGAACCCACACTCAACCCTGCTCAGCCCAAAAAGCTCCCCCCAAACGCCTACTGCAGTCACACAGCCCTGGGGTGGCTGCACAAATCACCCAAAGCCCATGACTCAGCCACCTTCACCGCCCGCCCTGGGCTGGCCTGGCAGACACACAGCTGGCCCTGCTCTAGGAGCTCACAGTCTGGGTGGGAACGCGCAGGCCACGTTTATTGAGCCGGCCAGGAGCTCCACGTGACCTGCGACCAGACCCCTCCCCACCCCCCAGGAGGCAGGCACCATCCTCTCAGATGCTTCTGTGGGAAGGCGCACAGGGCGCCGAGGTCATGACAGTGGAACTGGACCCCCACGGGCCTGGCCCCTCCCGAGTCCTGCAGTGGCGGCAAGACAGAGGTCCAGGCCGCAGTGAGCAGAGCTGGTCAGACACTCCCGGGGGAGGCTTGTCCGACCTCCTGGGTCTTATATAAGCACGCCGGCTCTTTTCCGGGGGTGTCCACATAACTACCCACAACCCAAGTTGCTGCGGGCTAAATCCTGGCTAAAGAAGGGAGAGAATTTATTAGAGAAACCTGGTTCACGTGGGGTGGGGACAGACAGGGCCAGTGAAGGGGGATGACAAGGGCCGGAAGAGGTAGGGGAGGCACGGAAGCTCCGGAGAAAAGGGGGCCTCAGACTCCAAGCTCTTGCCGGTGACAAACGCTACGCGAGGGCTGCGCTGGGGGCGGGGCTCGGCCCGCGAGGATGCCCGGGCCCGGACGGAGGAAGGCAAGGGGGCCCGGGAGGCCCGAACGCCCCGGGGGCTCCGAGAGGCGGGGCGGGGCCGGGCTGGGGGTCTGCAGTTAAGGGGCAGGGACGGGTGCGAGCCCGTTACTGCGGGCGGGGGGCAGGGCTGAGTCCAGAGCGGGTGGCTCCCGGGACAAGGTCCAGGCCCGATCGCGGCCTCTCCCGGGGCCGCGGGAGTGAACGGCAGGGCGGGCCCGGGGCAGGGGTCTCGGCCACGGGTGGGGGTCTCCCCTGCGTCCCGGGAGTCTCTGCCGGGGACGGGTCTTGTCCTGCCCCTCAGGTCGTCTTCCGGCCCTAACGGGGGTCGGCGGGCTCGACGGGGTCTCGGCGGGGCGGGGGTCCCGGGGTCCTGGCGGCCCGCGCCCCTCACCGCGCTCTTCTTGGTCACCATCTTGTCCAGCCTCCGGGCGATCCGCGCAATCTCCTCCTCCTTGCCCATCATCACCTCAGGAGCAGCGCCCCCCGCGGCCGCCGCGCCCACCTCCGCCGCCTGGCTGGGACCCCGGCCCCGGCAGCCGCCACCTCCCGCACCCGCCGCAGCCGACGCAGGCCCGCTGCGGGCGGCAGATCCCCGGTTCAAACCCTCGCCCCGCGACCGCGCGCGGCATCCTGGGACGCGTAGTCCAGGCGCCCGCCCGCCCCGCTCTCTGCGCCCGCGCTCGCCGCGTTCTGAACCACAACCCCCAGGCGCCGCGCGGCGCGCACAGTCTCCTGGGAAGTGTAGTCCTGACGCGCTGCCGCCAGAGACTCGTGATCCCACAATGCCCCGCGAGGCAAGCGCCCTCAGCCCGCCCCCCGGAGCCCAGGCAGCCCCGAGCGGCGGGGCCCCGCAGGTCGGGGTGTCCGCCCCGTTCTCTCCTCCTGTCTCGGGCCTTGCTCTCCCCCGGTCCTTCGGTGGGTGGCTCAGGACCTACCGCCCTCAGACCTGCTCTTGGGCCTCGCCGAGCCCCGCGCGCTCCGGCCTTGGCCTGGAAGGCCGTCCCCAGCGTCCCAGAGCGGAGTGTGGGTCACTGGGCCTCTGCGGGGAGGTCACCTCTCCAGGAGGCTTGGGGGGCCTGCAGGTGTGAGTGCGCAGTAGCTGGACGTGGCCTCTGGAAGGGGCCAGTGCTGGGGTTCGCGAGGTGCCCGGGGCCTCTGCAGAGGGTGCGTGGGCAAGGCTCCTGCCTCCACGGTCAGCTCCCCGGAGCAGATCCTGGGCTCTGCACGTTGACTGCTCTGCGCCTCAGTCTCCCCACCTGTGAAACTGGAATGACGACATTGTCAGCCTCGCAGCGCTCCTGTCAAGGTGATGTAAGCTGACTCACATCACATGCCTGAGAACAGCGCAGGGGATGGAGCGTGACAATTAGTGTTCACTGCCATTGCTGTAGGAGGTCCCCAGGTAGGGCCAGACTGCAGGCAGCCAGAGAGAGAGGCCAGGCCTGGGGAGGGTTAGGACAAGGAGAGGGCAGGGCCGGCATGCCCACCAATGCCTGCCAGCCCCTCAGTAACACAGATGCCGGGTGATTTGCTGGAGAGGGCACAATCTGGGGGAGGGTGTGGGGTGAGGAGCTGCTGTCTGCAGTGCGGTGGAGCCTGCAGTCATTCGAGTTCAGCCACGGAACTGTGAGGCCAGGTAGCTGGTGAAATGGGCGGAGCATGCCTTGGGCTGTCTGTGGCACACTAATCAGATATAACTGAGCTTCCCAGCAATCAAAATGAAAAGGGAAATATGGTCAGTTAAGAGACTCACGTTGGCCAGGCATGGTGGTTCATGCCTGTAATCCTAGTACTTTGGGAGGCTAAGGAGGTAGGTCACCTGAGGTCAGCAGTTCAAGACCAGCCCGGCCAACATGGTGAATCCCATCTCTACTAAAAATACCGAAATTAGCCAGATATGGTACAGGAACCTGTAATCTCAGCTACTCAGGAGGCTGAAGCAGGAGAATTGCTGGAGCCCAGGAGGCAGAGGTTACAGTGAGCCATAACAGCACCGTTGTACTCCAACCCAGGCCGACATCAAGACTCTGTCTCAAAAAAAAAAAAAAGACTCATTTTGGCCATGCAAGGTGGCTCACACCTGTAATCCCAGAACTTTGGGAGGCCAAGGCAGGCAGATTACTTGAGGTCAAGAGTTCCAAACCAGTCTGGCCAACGTGGCGAAACCCTGTCTCTACTAAAAATACAAAAATTAGCCAGGCAGCATGGTGGTGCAAGCCTGTAATCCCAGCTACTTGTGAGGCTGAAGCAGGAGAATCGCCTGAACCCAGGAGGTGGAGGTTGCAGTGAGCCCAGATTCCACCACTGCACTCCAGCCTAGGTGACAGAGCGAGACTCTGTCTCAAAAAAAAAAAAAAAAAGACATCTTAATCATAAAGAAAAAGCATAGAATTCCTTGGAGCAAGGCTTTTCTCAGATAGAGGCCCCATGAGATATAATGTCATCATGAACACAGTACCTCCAGTCTCGGCTGGGCGCCGTGGCTCACACCTGTAATCCCAGCACTTTGGGGGGCCAAGGCGGGTGGATCATGAGGTCAGGATATCAAGACCATCTTGGCCATGGTGAAACCCCGTCTCTACTAAAATACAAAAAATTAGCCAGGCGTGGTGGCGCACCTGTAGTCCCAGCTACTCAGGAGGCTGAGGCAGGCGAATCGCTTGAATCCAGGAGACAGAGGTTCCCCTGAGCTGAGGCCGTGCCACTGCACTCCAGCCTGGCGAAAGAGCAAGACTCCATCTCAAAAAAAAAAAAAACCTCCAGCTTCCATACCGACTGATTCTGCCCCTCCCTGTGAGCTGGGCCCATCGTTTCCAGCCTAGACCATCCAAGCAGGTCCTTGTGGCTAGAATCCCATGGTTTGGGCACATACGAAGGCTTGAAGGGTCCAGCCCCATCTTGGGCACCAGTGGAGGCTGCAGCTACCCTCTCAGTGGCTGACAAGCCAGACCAGGGAGCTGGCCAGGGTCCTGTAGAAGCCTCACTGGAGCCGCCCTTGTACAAGACCAGCAGGAACCTCAGAAAGCGAGGCTTCAGAGGTCCTGGCAGCCAGGGTTTCAGAGCTGGTTCCCATCATTTATGAGGACGATGGACACATCCATGGAGCCTGCCCAGCCAGACACACAGGCTTCTGCAGTGGTTGAGGGTGAGTTGATTTGAAGACCACCCAAAGGGAGCCAGCTGGAGGCTGGGGAGACCTCCAAGCATCAGGGCTGGAGGTCCTGAGATGCTGGTAAGGGGTGGAGGACGGAGGTGCAGCCCAGACAGCATGGAGGAGAACTTCCCCAGTTAGCTGCAAGTTCCTAAGAGTGGCAGCAGAAAGGAGAGGGAGCCAACATCCCAGAAGCATCACGGAGCTGTCAGAGGAGTCTGTGCAGCCATGCTCCACCCAGTCCTGGTTGAGGTGTTGGTGGGGCGGGTCTGGGGTATCAACACAGACCCCTGGAGCAAGCCGCCGTCGAGGAGCCAGCAGTGAGGCTACTCCCCACCTGACTTCTCTTCAGGATGGACAAGCACAAGGTTCTGGGGAGGGAATGCACCCAGATGCCCCCAAAAACCAGACTAGAGCCCCACCCTGACCCTCCCCAGGCTGGGACTTTGCATGAGAGACACTTTTTTTTTTTTTTTTTAAAGACGGGGTTTCACCACGTTGATCATGCTGGTCTTGAACTCCCCACCTCAGGTGATCCGCCCACCTTGGCCTCCAAAGTGCTTGGATTACAGGAGTGAGCCACCACGCCGAGCTGAGGGACACTTTTAAATATCTCGTTCATCTAAACGTTTTAAGCCACAAAGATCTCCTAGCACAGTGACTTTCAAAGCATGACCTAGGTTGCTGGTTGAGAACAAAGACCACTGCCCCTTGTACCCTCCACCCCCACTGAGGGCTGGGACCCTGGGGTCTTTGTCCCCTGTAATACCTGTGTGCAGATCAGAAGTACAGGCCACAGGCCAGCCAGGGTGGATGGGAAACAAGGAGTGCCCAGAGGAACAGAGAGGCTCAGAAGGGCTGGGAGTTGCTTTTCAGGGGTGCAGAGAGTGTCCCTGAATTGGGAGGGAGAGGGATGTCATCTGGGGTGTGGATCGAAGCCCCAACAACCTTACGAAGCTTCGGGGAGGGACAGAGGCCACTGCAGGACAGGGTGTGTAAAGATGATGGCGTGGAACAGACATGGTGGGTCTGGGAGCTGGTGGGGGGTGGCCAGGCAAGGTGGGAGGGAACGGTGGGAGGAGGAGTCTCAACAATCCAGGGGGTAATGACCAAACCCATGACAGAAGGTAAAGTGGTGGGAAGAAACCGTCATCCTCTTTACGACGACCTCTAGCAGAAAGGCACATTCAGTACGAACCAAGCCATGAACCAAATCTGGTGAGCTGGGCCCACGGCTGACCCAGACCATGGGAACGCGTCGCACCCACGCCCGCTGCTGCTGGGACTGCAGAGGCTGCCCTGTGTGTCACATCTTGTTTGGCGAATTGGTGAAGAAATACTTGGGTTTTGATCACACTTACAGAAACCGTTTCCATACTGCATGTTGGTATAACTGGCCTCCTCTACGATTCCATGAATTTTACCTCGTGCACTGTGGCAGAGCCTCCTCGAGGATTCTGGGAACTGAGCCAATAGAGGCCCCATGCTAGGCCCTTTCCCTCCTCCATGAGATGCCAGGTGGGGCCCCAGGCATGGCCACTCAAGACAGAGCTCGTGAGGAGCCTGACATGTCTCAGTGCGTCCCAGTGGAGGCTCACAGGGTCTGCAGACGGAGGCCAAGATGCTATCGCGTCTTGAGGACAATGGCTAGCAGGTTGGGGATTCATCAGGAAGGGGACCCAGCCTACCGGGCTGCATCAGGGCACATGGGAGCCTGGTCAGACAGGTGTGGATGGGGTCAGTGGTGGCCTGGCTCACGCCAGGGGCAGGTGATGGAGAGAAAGGAGTGGACGGGACAGGCAGGGAAGGAGGTTAGCTGGAGAGGTCAGGTGTGGCTGCAGCCACACCCCATGACAGGAGCCCTGAACCCTGGCATGGTCCAGCCCTGTGTGCAAGTAGCCACTGCAGGGGGAGAGGTGTCAGCCCGTCCAGGTGAGCAGAGAGCCTGCCATCTGGTGAGGTGGTCCTGCCCGGCGGGCAGAGGCCGGCCACCAGCCCCAGAGCCTGTGAGGAGCAGTGGCCTCTAGATGGCGGGAGTGAGCCATGGACCCATGGCTGTACAGCACCACCCCACCCCGAAGCCCCAGGGAGGTCCTATTGGTTCCCAGCAACAGCCACAGCTGCCCCCCAGAACTGTGAACCGGCCGAGGTGAGAAGGTGCCCAGTCCCAGAGAGGGGCCTCGCTTGTGAGGGCTGTGGCGGTGACCAACCCTGAAATTCCCCGATCCCAGGTCCCTCAGGAGCTCTGGACTTCTGGGACCTTGCTCAGAGCATTCTCGCCCCCCAGAAGACCCCTCCTGGACCTTCCTGACCTCTGGACTTCCTCCTCCACGGAGCTTCTCCCAGCAAGCTGCCCGGGGCCACCAGACCCTCCTGTGCCCTCAGGAATCTGCACCCCGAAGCTGACATCAGAACCATCCATTCTCCTGTGGGGCATCCCCACAGGAGCTGCTCCAAACCCTCCTCCCATCGTCCAGCCTCTGCAGCTGGCACATACCTTCCTCTGTGTCCGTCTCAGGCAAGCACACAGGCGGGAGCCTCGCACATACAGGGAGCCGCCGTGGACTGGCCAGAGCCTCTGTCTCTCCCACAGCCCAGAGGACAAGGCCTGGCTTCCACTCTGCCACGTTAGGGCCACGGCTGATATTCAGGTTTGGGTTAAACCCTGAGGACAGAGTCGGAAATGCACATAGCCTGAAGGGTGCTCACAGCGGAGGCAGTGCAGATGGAGGGTGGGGGGACACCCACTCACCCACTCCAGGTGCCAGGCCTGTCTCGTCCTGGGAGCCATAGCCACGTGACGCACAGGTGGAGGGGAGAGGCCTCCCGATTGCGAGCTGCCACAGGGTGAGGAGTGCCTCACTCCCCTTCACAGACCCAGCGGCCACACGACACCAGGCTGGATCTCTGTGGTCACCTGCGGCCAGCCTCACCTGGGGCTGTACCTCAGCAAGTGGAGGGTTCTGTCTCCTCCTCCAGGGTGTCCTCCATACTTGATGTATTTATGGACAGAGACATACGGATAGTCCTTTAGGAACTCTCTGTGGGGAACAGGGCCCTGTCCTGAAGGCCCTAAGGGGACGATGTGTCCCACCTTGGAGGTCTGAGGGGCAGCCCAGGTCCCAACAGGCATCTGTGGAGAAACCCCACCCCGTCCACCCCACAGGGTCAGCCGCACCTTTGGCCCAAAGGTCCGCCCGTCCCCCATCCTGAGGCCAGGAAACATCGGAAGCTCGGGACATTTATTTTTCTATTTGCCTCCCCCCCCTGCCCGCCCAAAGCCGGCCATGACCCCAGTGGCCGCCAACCATGCTTCCCCTCTGGCCAAGGCAGTGCCGCGGTGGGAAGGCTCCTGCTGCCAGACTCACACGGAGCCCCCCTTGCTTCCTGTAACCACAGAGTGGGGGCTGGGGGATCCTGCAGCCCCAGGAGCCCCAACTCCCTGCCACCCATAGGCAGCTCTCCCACGGCCCAAGCCCCCAGGTGCCGTCTCTGCGCCCCGTTCCATCAGCCCACCATGGGGGCTACAGAGCTGCGACCCCCAGTGGACCCCACCCAGGCCTCCCTCGGATGGCAGGGCAGCAATGGGCCGTGGGTCCAGCAAGTATTCCCCTGCCCCATGCACCAGCAGGGGAGGGCAGGGTGGGGACTGGGCCCACGGCTCCGACTTTGCCATCGCAGCAGCTGGCTCTCTGAACCTCAGTCACCCAGTCCGCAGAATGGGAAGAGCCACCTGCCCAGGGCAGCGTCTCTCGGAAAGTCCCCAGGCCAGCCCATAGCCCTGGCCCTGGCCCAGTCCCAGCTCCCTCCCACAGAAGCAACGCTGGGGGAGGCAAGAGGCATCCCCAGAGGCCAGTGGCGGCCCTGGCGGCCTGCTCCAGGCTTGCTCTAACAATGCACTTCCCCCACACAATTCCCAGAAATGCTGCCCTCCCTGCCCTGCCAGCCCGCCAGCCTGGCGGCCGTTCCAACCTCCCCCTCCCCAGAGGCCCTAGGCAGCCATGGGGTCGGGACTCTGGGCGAAGCCGGGAGGCCTGACTCACGGTAGCAAAACCAGGTTTCCCTGAGGCAGCACCTCCCGGGGGCCCAGGCTTCCTAGAGGGACCAGGGAGGCTTCTGGGGAGCCAGAGTGGGGGCTGGGAGCCAACCGTGGCCAGGCCCACCTGCAGAAGCAGAGCCCCTTGCCTTCTCTGCTGGTGGTGAGCCTGTCCCTCCTGCCCCACACGGCCCCATCTTTACACAGTAGCTGAGCTGAGGCCAATCACACTCCATTCAGAACCTCCCAAGGTCCCAGGTTACTCAGAGAAAATGCCAGACCCTCCCAATTCAGCCCTTGTTCCCTCTGAGCCTCCTCCCCTCCTCTGCACCAGCAGACTTCCCTGCCCCAGGGCCTTGACACATGCTCCTCCCTCTGTTAAAACACTCCTCCCATGAACCCCAAGGGCAAGCCAGGAGTGGTCCTGAGATAGCCCCTCCTCCCTATACCCAACACCCCAAATTCTGGCTTGTTTGTGGATTTGTTTTTGGTTGGGTTTTTTGTTTTGTCTTGTTTTTTGAGACACTCTTCCTCTGTCGCTAGGCTGGAGTGCAGTGGCAGGATCTTGGCTCACTGCAACCGCCACGTCCCTGGCTCAAGCAATTTGTGTGCTTCAGCCTCCTGAGTAGCTGGGATTATAAGCATGCACCACCATGCCCAGCTAACTTTTGTTTTTCATTTTTGTTTTTTGTTTGCTTTTGGAAACGGAGTCTTACTCTGTCGCCCAGGCGGGAGTGCAGTGGTGCGATCTTGGCTCACTGCAACCTCCACTTTCCAGGTTCAAGCAATTCCTCCCGACTAGCTGGGATTACAGACATGCGCCACCACACCTGGCTAATTTTTGTATGTTTGTATTTTTTTTTTATAGTAGAGACGGGGTTTCACCATGTTGGCCAGGCTGGTCTCAAACTTCTGGCCTCAGGTGACCCGCCCACTTCAGTCTCCCAAAGTGCTGGGATCGCAGGCGTGAGCCACCGGCCCATTTGTGGATTTGTTGATTGTCTGTCTCTTCTTACCAAAATGGAAGCTTCCCATAGGCAGGTATCTGTCTATTTTGTTCTCTGCCAAATTCCTAACCCCTAAAACAGGGTCTGCTACACAGCAGGTGCTCAGGAGCAAATGGACGGATAGATGTTGCTTGTCCCTGAGCAAGAAGCGGTGGATGAGCACCCAGAACACAGGCCTGCCCCCCTCCAGCCCGTGTGGCAGCCCCAGCTGGCTGTCACCAATGCCAGGACAAGCAACAGAAAGAAACACACAGCTTCAGGCTTCCAGCCCCGAGGTGCCCGCCGAGGTGGGAGACAGGTGACCCCGAGGGTGTTCTCCCTCTCCCCATTTCCCAGCTTGGCAGGGGAGCAGGAGGCTGGGCCAGCCCAGGACGGGGCAGTCAGAGTGGGCACTGCCCTCCAAGGCCCCCGGGGACCGGAGTGTGCTAACACATGCCCCACCATGCAGGTCACCCCATCAGCCACCATGGGGGCTACAGAGCTGTAGAGGAGCATTCAGGCCTCCACAGAGCCACAGAGGAGAGGGCTCACATAAGGCCAGGTTACCCACAGACCCACGCCGAGCCACCCAGGTCTGAAGAAAGGCAGCCCTACAAGCATAGGGGCGGAGATAAGAGTGGGGTGCGTGGACAGGGCAGGAGCGCCCAGCCAGTGGGGCCGGGGTGCACGACAGAAAGTCTGGCGCCTGCTCAGCCTAAGCTGGCCCCCTGCTCCCTCCTCGCTGCAAAGCTGGCCTTCCTTCCTGAGCTGCGTTTCCTGGCCCTGCCCTGCTGTTGCCTCAGAAACCTGGGGCAGCCCAGCCCCCAGCCTGCTTCCCATGGATTCCCCCAGCCCTCTGGCAGCACTGGGAAGGCTGCACAGACACCCAGGGACACAGTGACCCTGCAGCCATCCCAGGCAGAACACCCCCAGAGGGCCACACAACGGCGCCCACAGAGCTCCAGCAGCTGCTCTGACACCCCGGCTCTTGCCCAGTGCCCCTAAAAGCGGGCACAGCCCATGACAACACCCTAGGCACATGCCCACCACAGCACGACAGCCCAGAACGGCTTCCACATCACCAGGGCCCTGGGAGCACCCGCGGAAGCCCCCTCACTGCAGGTGACCTGACCTTGACTGTCCACACAGCATCACCCTGTGCATACAGCGGTCCCACCCCCACAATCCCCCTGTGGCCCTTGGCTCAGAGAAGCCTCCACCCCTCCCGGTCCTGCTGGCCCCTAGCACCCAGCATAGATGAGACCCCTGACATCACACAGTAATGGCACATCACCCCTTAGACTACAGCAGCAGCCCACTCACACCGTACACCCCAGCCTGCAGGCCCCAGCACAGCCCCCCACACCCACACCCTCAGACCTCCGCAAGCCTGCTCTGAAGACGCCAGCTCTGCATGTGACTCTCAGGTCCACTGGACTGTGGCAAATCGCCAGGCGAACCCCAACCCCATGTCTAGCAGTTGAGAGGCGCTGCCAGGTGAGCGTGGGCCTGTGCACCTCTCATGCTGCTCGTGCCCAGGGAGACACACGCACTCGCTGCCCCCACAGAGCTGAGGCCAGCAGCACACGGGAAGGCCAGAGACGGGCACAGCAGGACCGAGAGCTGGAAGGCGCAGAGCCCGGAGAAGCCTCTGTCCCTGGGCAAAGGCCCCCGTGTCCACCTGAACCGGACCTGTCACTGGCCAAGAGAGACGTGCACACACTGTCCACCTGGTTCTGAGGCATGAGCCGGCCTCCTCACAGACCCTGGCCCCAGCCTCACATTCCCCCTGCCCCGGCCCTCGGGGGCCTGCTGCCTCTGCCATGCCGCACTAGGCCTGGAGCCGCAACCCAAGGACGAGCCCTGCTGAGGACAGAGCTCCTGAGGAGCTGGACGTGTCTCCTGGGTCCCGAAGGAAGCCCACCGAGGCTGCAGACAGAAAGAGACAGAGATGCTACGGCCTCCTGAGGACAGTGGCTGGGAGGTCGGGGGCTCCCTGCAGGAGGAGGTGTTCAGCTGTGCGCAGAAGGTGGGATCTGAACTGGAGGGAGAAGAGGTTCAGGAAGCCGGAGAGCCCCCTCCACCTGAAACTGTATCCACAGGAACCCCCACCTCCACCCTTGAGGAGCAGGAGGGTCCAAGCCCAGCAGGACTTAGTAATTGGTCCCAGCCCCGCTGCTCCGCAGGGGCTGGGCTGGTGGGAGCCTGGGAGGTCTGTGCCCAGGCAGTGCCTGGGAGGTCCCGCCATCCCAGCCCGGAGCTGCGCCAAGCCAAGCCCCCACCCAGAGCCACCGAGGGGGACTACCCAGCATCCTTTGCAGGCCTCACTTGGAGGCTGGGAGTCCTGTCCAGGCTGAGGGAAAGGGGCAGGTGGTGGGCAGGAGGACAGTGTCCACTCAGTACCCAGGCCAGTCCCACCCTCGTAGAAAAGGCTTGCCCCCAAACTCTGCCTTTCTGTCTGGGGCTTGGGAGCTACAGACAGGCTCCCTCCTAAGGGTGGGCCATGGCCACCCCCAGTCCAGGATACACTGAGGTAGGGTTCCAGAGGCAGAGGAATGTCCCCAGATGCATGAACTGCCTGCCCTCCTTTGGAGAAGCCTTGGGGACCCTCCACACTTCACAGAGCAGGACCCCTGGTCCTAGACCTATGGGTCTTCATCTCCTCCTGGGAGAGTCCAGCTGGCCTGGCTCCCAAAGCCCTGGGCAGCCTCCAGCACGAGAGTCCCCCTCACACCACACCCAGGCAGACAGACAGACACAGGCCACACACAGACGCACAGACACACATGGGATGCCCCTCCCTCAGCCCAGCAGGCCACACCCACACCATCCCCTGAACAGCCCTGGTGAGTCCCCCCAGCCCTGCGGCTCCTCCGAGATCACACCACCCTGACTGTGATCCCTACCCCCACTCTGTCCCATCTGGACAGTGGGCCAGGGGGCCGGGGCTGCCGTACTCCTCCCTGCCACGCAGTGTACAGGGGGAGGGTAGCCTGGCCCCAAAGAGGGAAAGGAGCACCCCAGGAGCCTCCCCACCCAGCCCTGGCTCACAGGACATGACAGCCGGACACCTGAGTCCCACAGCCCAGCCAAGAGGGAGGGACATGGCCGGCGCCAGGCAAGGCGGCTGCTGGTGGGCGTTGGGAGGGATGAGGAGGCGATGAGGTCATGCTGGACACTGCCTGCCACTATGTTTAGAGCAGCTCCAATGACTCTGGGCTCTCAGGGGCAGAAAAGGGCCAGGCAGAACCCCCAGGGAACTGCAAATCCCTCCCAACGTGTGAAGGCTGCTGCAGAGGACCTAGAGGACCTCTTTCCCAGGCCCCAGTGACCAGCCGCTGCCCAGGCTGAGCCAGGCCCTGGTGACCCCAGACTGCATCCCCAAGGTTGTGAGTAGAGGGAGCCTCTGCCAAGTGGTAGTAGCCCTTTGGGGGTCTTCACACAGCTCCCCATCCCCCTACACCCTCCTGCCTGCTGTCCCAAGAGGCCCACCCACACTGAGACTGGGCCAAGGATTCTCCCACCCACACTGAGATGGAAGGGGAACCAGGACCACCTGGCAGAGGACTGAGCCCACCCACCCCTGTGGCCACAACCCTGCCTGCTTCCCCAGGAAAGCCAGAGGCCGCAGATCCTGGTGCCCCAAAGGGCCCCCATTTGCCAGCACTGGCTCAGTGTCTGAATGAGGTGCTGGGCCAGTGGGGCAAACCGGCGCAAGGGGAGATCCGGAGGCCAGACTGGGACACCCAGCCCCGCACGCTGGGATGATGGGTGTTGCTGCTGAGTCCCCATGCCAGACTGTGATGTGGGGCTGTGGGGAGGGCTGGACACCTCGGGTGGGGGTGCCCCGGGGGGTGCTGGCCTCTCCTCAGAGCAGGAGCACCCCTGGAGACAGTTCAGGAACAGCCCCTGAGAGGCACTGCAAAGCTCACGCAGAGCCCACTTTGTTCATGACACAGGCAGGGACAGACCATCAAGAGCTTCTGGCCGCACAGGCCCACGGTCACCAAGACCTGTGGCCTCTACCCACGGGGCTCCTGGCACGGTGAGGGGGACTGGGGAGCCTCCAGGCTTCAAGGAGATGTGGGGGGGATTCCGACCCTGCCTGGAGGGCTGCGGGGGACACCGACCCTCCTCCAGTAGAACCATGCTTGGCAGTGGGAGCTGAGGATCTCCAGGGGAGACCCTCAGCTCTGGAGCCCAGATCCCCCTCCTGATGGGGTGGGAAGGGGACAGTGAAAATTCAGGAAGCTGGATGCTCCTCTGGAACCCCCTCCCCCAGGTCAGAGGTCCAGGGAGGGGCCAGCAGGAAGGACCCAGCTCCTTGCATCTGCCCAGCCTCACGCCCTCTTGCTGCAGCGGTGGCCGGGCTGGGCAGGGGAACCAGTGGCCCCTGCGGGTCCCAGCCCCCTCCCCAAGGGCGCGGGCTGGGCAGGGAGGAGGCCAGGACCTCTGCATGCCTGCCCTCCCTCCGCTCTGCCGGCTCCTCCAGGCCACCTGCTCTCTCCCAGCCTGTGTCAGCTTTGCCTCGTGCCAGAGTTGGTTTCGGCATGGGGACAGAAACACGAAGACCACCTTGTCCCTTGAGGGCATTCTGACAGTTGCACGTGGGTGCGGAGTTAGGAGCACGGATGCCCCTGGGTAGTCGGACGGAGGCTTCTCCAAAGGTGCTGCACTCCAGGAAGACTTACCGGCTGCTGGGAAGCAGCCGCCCAAGAACTTGGAGTGAAAAAGGGCCCTCTCCCCGCAGTGGAACCTCCTACGGGGGTGCGGGGGACAGCGCGGATGGGGGGGTGCTGCGGGGAATGCCGCCCGCCCTGTGCCTGCCCGGGGGTCCAGCTCCGTGGGTGGGTGGCAGCTGGGCTCCGACAGTCTGACAGCACCGGCCCACATGGCAGCCCTTTCCCACCCGGGGGTCTCTCCTTCTGAGAGGGGGCGGGGGGCTCTGCGCGGGGGCGGCCTCAGCGGAATCCCTCCCGGCCCGAGAAGAAAGGGGGCCCCCGGGGAGGGGCCGGTCCCGCCCCGCCCCGGCCCGCCCGCCCCGCCGCCGATTGGCCCCAAGCCGCTATATCTGGGCGCCCGCCCGGCCGAGGCCACCACCGTCCCCACCGCCCTCCGCCCTCGCGCCCGGCTCCGCAGTGCCCGCCGCGCTCCCGCGCTCCGTTCCGCCCAGGCCGCGCCCAGCTGGAATGCAGAGATCGCCGCCCGGCTACGGCGCACAGGACGACCCGCCCGCCCGCCGCGACTGTGCATGGGCCCCGGGACGCGGGGCCGCCGCTGACCCGCGCGGCCTCGCCGCCGCCCCCGCCGCGCCCGCCGCGCCCGCCTCGTCCCCCAGCCCGCCGCGCAGCCCGCCGCGCAGCCCCGAGCCGGGGCGCTATGGCCTCAGCCCGGCCGGACGCGGGGAACGCCAGGCGGCCGACGAGTCGCGCATCCGGCGGCCCATGAACGCCTTCATGGTGTGGGCGAAGGACGAGCGCAAGCGGCTGGCTCAGCAGAACCCCGACCTGCACAACGCGGTGCTCAGCAAGATGCTGGGTGAGCGGCGGGCGGGGCGCGGGGCGCGGGCGGGGGGCGCGGGCGCGGGGTGCGGGCCGGGCGGGGCAGCGATCGGGGACCCGGGGCGCGTCCCAGGCGCTCGGAGGGCTCGGCCCACCCGCCGGACGGCCGGGCACTCACCGGCGCCCTCGGCCCGCAGGCAAAGCGTGGAAGGAGCTCAGCGCGGCGGAGAAACGGCCCTTCGTGGAGGAGGCCGAGCGGCTGCGCGTGCAGCACCTGCGCGACCACCCCAACTACAAGTACCGGCCGCGCCGCAAGAAGCAGGCGCGCAAGGCCCGGCGGCTGGAGCCCGGCCTCCTGCTCCCGGGATTGGCGCCGCCGCAGCCGCCCGAGCCTTTCCCCGCGGCGCCCAGCTCGGCTCGCGCCTTCCGCGAGCTGCCCGCGCTGGGCGCCGAGTTCGACGGCCTGGGGCTGCCCACGCCCGAGCGCTCGCCCCTGGACGGCCTGGAGCCCGGCGAGGCCGCCTTCTTCCCGCCGCCCGCGGCGCCCGAGGACTGCGCGCTGCGGGCCTTCCGCGCGCCCTACGCGCCCGCCGAGCTGTCCCGAGACCCCGGTGGCTGCTACGGGGCCCCCCTGGCCGAGGCGCTCAGGACCGCGCCCCCAGCGGCGCCGCTGGCCGGCCTGTACTACGGCGCCCTGGGCGCGCCCGGCCCCTTCCCCGGCCCGCTGTCGCCGCCGCCCGAGGCCCCGCCGCTGGAGAGCGCCGAGCCGCTGGGGCCCGCGGCCGACCTGTGGGCCGACGTGGACCTCACCGAGTTCGACCAGTACCTCAACTGCAGCCGGACTCGGCCCGACGCCCCCGGGCTCCCGTACCACGTGGCGCTGGCCAAGCTGGGCCCGCGCGCCATGTCCTGCCCCGAGGAGAGCAGCCTGATCTCTGCGCTGTCGGACGCCAGCAGCGCCGTCTACTACAGCGCGTGCATCTCGGGCTAGGCCTGGGCGTCCCTGCAGCGCTTCCTCCCGCGCCCCCCGCGAGTGACCCGGCCGCGTCGCTGCTCGCCCTGCTCTCTCCACGCGTGTATGTTTGGCTCCGTGTCACGGCCCCTCTAGGAGCCGGGGATGCTCGGCTTTGCGCCCGTTCCACCCCCAGGCCACCTTCCTGGGCTTCTGGGCCACCTGCCCTCAGGGGCCCCTGCGAGGGTGCCTGGAGTTCCCACTGTCCTGGGGCTTTTCCTGGAGGCCGAGGACCTGTGGCCAGGGTTACATTTTTGAAGCACCTATTCTTTTTCTTGCAGTGTATTTTCTACAACCAGATTATATTAATATTTTTTACTTTGCCCTTTTAAAAATATATACCTAATACAATATATTTAATTTTTAAACTCTTAAACTTTTCTTCCAAGAAGTTTCAGTGATCAGAAGCATCACTGTGACAAAGGCTTTTGAAACGTGAGGAATAGGGATGTTTGCTTGCTGCACAGGAGGAGCCAGGGGCTGGGGCCCTGGTGGAGAGGCCACAATAAAGCCTCCAGCCTTTCCTCTGCACACTGACATCTGATGTTTGCAAGGAGGGAAGAGCAGTTTCCCAAATAGCCTGCATGCCCCTTCCCTCCTAATCTCCCCCAGGGAGCCTGACTCCCAGCTTGAACCCTATAGCACTCCTCCCTCCTTCCGGGACATCCCACAGACCATGGGAGGCAGGTGCGGGGTCCACACTCCCCCCAGCCCTCCACTCCCCTCCGGTTCCACCCCCATTTTAACTCAAGCCTATCGGAGGTCAGGGTCTCATCGCCCTTGCCTCCACCTTACACCTTCCGTGCCCAAGGACTGCCTAGTACGGCACCCTTCCTGAGGTAGACGGGCAGGTTGACAGCCCACATGCAGACAGATTGCAGGGGTCTCCATCAGCTGTTCTCACCCACCCCAGGGAGGGCAGCACCATGACACCCACAGTGCTCCCCCGGGGGCAACCTGTCCAGTTCTTCCAGTTCTGCCCAGAGACCAGGTCCATGAACAAGGCAGCAGAACCCCAACTCTGGAGCCGTATCATACTAGCCCCCAGGGCTGGACACCCTCTTTCCATGCTGACCTCTTGGTTCTCCTGACCTCCAGCCCACGTGTTCAGGGAAGGTTGGAGCAATCACCCCCAGAAGTGAACACCCACACTCCCTAGGGCCTGGCAGGTATCAGCCAAGACGGGGAGCATGTGTCTCCTTCCTGGGGGAAGGGCCTGTCCTGCCCCAGCACCCCATCTGCATAGGTGGGGAGCCAGTGGGGAGCTGAGCCTTGATGGCCCTGGTGTGGAAAGTCGCTCACGGCTCAGCCTCCCCGTGCAGAGGGAACGCACAGCTCAGTGTGTTGCATGCCTGTGTGATTCTGCATGTGTGCGAGTGGGACTCTGTGTGGCCCTCATGCGGGTGGCGGCATGTGTGGCATGTGGATGTGCAGCCAGCTTGGGCATGGGCTTGTGTGCATGCAGGTGGGCCTGCTGCCCGAGTGCGTGGGTATTTTACAGGGACCCTCCCCTCGAGCAGGGCATTTCACCTCTGTATTAATCAGCCCTCAGATGGGCCCCCAGTAGGGGGCTGCACCTGAGACCCCTTCCCCAACCCCTTGGCAGCAGAGCACACAGAACTCAAAGGGACAGAGGTATGCAGAGGGGACAGAAGCAGACTTGCTGAAGAGGGTAGGAGAGGCTCAGAGGTAGAGAGGCAGGCACAGCAGGAAGGGAGAGAAGGTGAGACCCAAACGGACACACACCAGGGTGGCCCCGTCCAGCCACAGCTGTCTTTCGGGGGCATCTCTGAGGCACCAATGCAGACTCTTCCTGGGCTCTCACCAGGAGATGAATGCTCAACACCGAGGAAGAGTGTGCAAGCCACACCCAGCTCTCATGGCCCCGACTCCTGCCCTGGCCCACCCCCGGAGCCTGGGGTCAGCAGGCCCAAGGCACACCCCCATCACAGCCTCAGCACAGGTGGGGACCTCAGCCAGAGGGTGACCCTGCAGCCAGAGCCCAGGTGGCTGACCCAGGCATGAGATTACCCGCCTTCCCCCACCCCACCCCCCAGACCAGGAAAGAAAGCAGACCCAGCCTGTCCTGCTGCCTGAATTCATGTGAACAGCCCCCACACCTGCCCCCAGTCCCCGCCAGCCTCCAGTGCTGGGCTGGGCATCTCCCCAGCTACACCCACACCAGCAACACCCACAGACACAAACACAGAAGAGTGCCCGACAGCCAGCCAGCCTGGGGAGACCCCCCTCACGGCCAGCACGCATCCCCTGTTCTGGACTCCTCACCTCCACTGCACCCACCTCCAGGCCAATGGGGTAGAGAGCTTGGAAGTTGCCTTGGGTGGCAACACAGCCTCATGGTCCGTGTGAGGAGGGGACAGAGTGGGTACTTGTGAGAAGCCCCTGCCCCAAGTGCCAGGGTGGGGGGACCGGTGGGGGGCCCAAGCTGAAGCATGTCACAGCCCAGAGCTGGAAATGCCCAGAAGGATCAGAAGGGGACATGAAAGGGGCTTCCACTGAGGGCACCTGGTTCCAGCAGCAGCTCCTCGGCAGCGGTGGGCAGGGTCTCCTTACAGGAGCCTCTTCCAGGCCCAGCCCGGGAATCTCCCCTCTACCCGCCAAGGGCTGAACAGCCCTCCTAGGCAGGACCACCGCCCCAGGGCCTGGGTGCTCCAGCCCTGGCACCAGCTAGCTGCACACCCCTCCCCCTCCTGACCCCATCTTCTTCCCTGGGGGTCTGAGGGAAGTCTCCACCCCTCCTCCTGCTGAGTCAGGCCTTAGCTCCTGGCGGGAAGTTCTAGCAGCCCTGCCTGGCACTGGCCACAGCTCTCCTCCCACCTTCCATGCCCAGGACCCAACTTGTCCCTAGAGTGACCTGAGTGAGGGGTTGAACTCTGCCCAGCAGGCTGCCCAGGCACAGAGTCAGAGAAAATGGGGGCTGAGGACAGGTATGGTACACCCCTCTCCCCAGGAGATGGGGTCATCACTTTGCACACCGTTGGGAACAGCAACAGACAGAGACACCCAGCCGCACGCCAGACAAAGAACATAGTTGACCCCAGCAAGGTCCTGCTAGGACAGTAAGGAGGGCACGTGTGTGGGGACCTGAGCCCCACCACTCAGCAGGACACACCCCCCGGGAAACCCAACCACTCCACTTACATTCTACAAAGCCTACATAAACTTTTAAGTGTGCAATGGAGTGATTATTCACAAGGCTGTAAACGGTCTCCACTACCTAATTTTAGAGCATTCTGGCTGTTGCAGTCAAATGCTCTACCTCGGAGCTATGCGCCTTGTCGGTTTGCTTTAGACTCCCATGTTCCCCAGGCTAGTCTTGAACACCTGGCCTCCCAATGCGCTGGACTTACAGACATAAGCTACCACACGTGGCCTCTATTTTTTTTTTTTTTTTGAGATGGGGTCTTGCTATTTTGCCCAGGCTGTTCACAGCAGTGATCCCTGCCTCACTGGAACCGCAGGTGTGCACCACCACACCCAGCTTTAATTTAGGGCTTTTCACCACCCTCAAGAGAAACCCATTCTTTCCTTCCTCGTTCCCCCGATAAACACTGAACTGCTTTTGGTCTCTGTGGCTTTGCAGCGCCTGGTCTGGACGTTTCTTATACATGGGATAATATACGGTACCCTTGTGGCCTTTCATGTCTGGCGTGGCTCACCCTGCACACTTTTGAGGTTCGCCCATGTTGTGGCCTGTGTCAGTACTGCATTCCTTTTGTGGCTGAGTCACATTCCCTCCTTGGATATCCACGAGAGGACATAGCACATTCTATTCAGCAGCTGATGGACACTGATGGCTTTTACTTTTCGGCTATCGGGAATAATGTTGCTATGAACATTTGTGTACAATGTTTTGTGTAATTGTGTCTTTATTAAAATTACAAAAATGCATATCTCTAATAACAAAATATGAACAATAGGTTAAGTACCTTGAACCCATATGCTAGAACCAGCTGCCCTGGAAAGGGGGGTCCAGAGCTGCAAACCTCCAATCCCAAACAGACCCCCCAAAAAAACTAAGGCTCTACAGGCACTGGACCAACCTTCCATCCAGCCCACCCACCGCTTCCGCCCCAGGCCCGGGAGGGAGCCCTAGGGGCCAGCTCCAGCCACGCAGAAGGCAACCACAGGGAAACCCAGGTTCATTATTATTTTTACTTTTCTTTTTTGAGACAGAGTTTTACTCTGTTGCTCAGGGTGGGGTGCAGTGGTGCGATCTCGGCTCACTGCGACCTCCACCTCCCAGATTCAAGCA
Organism: Sapajus apella; assembly: GCF_009761245.1. Lineage (NCBI taxonomy): Eukaryota > Metazoa > Chordata > Mammalia > Primates > Cebidae > Sapajus > Sapajus apella. The sequence continues at coordinate 233,687 of NW_022437036.1, forward strand.
ATTCCCCAGCCTCAGCCTCCCGAGTAGCTGGGACTACAGGTGCACAGGACCACACCCGGCTCATTTTTGTATTTTTAGTAGAGACAGGGTTTCACCATGTTGGTCAGGCTGGTCCCGAACTCCCGATCTGCCCGCCTCGGCCTCCCGAAGTGCTGGGATTACAGGCGTGAGCCACGTGCCCTGCTAGGTTCTTTCTTGTTAAGACTCCTCCGGCCTGCGCCGGCTTCCCCAGCTTCTGTTCCTCGGGACAGCACCCCACCCTCCCCGACCGCACTCGCTCTCCCACGACCCCGCCCCGTCTCTCAGGACCCCCGCCCTGTCCCCCCACCCCCGTCCACCCCCCATGCCCCCTCTTTCCTCCCCCACGACTCCTCTCCCGTACCCCCCACCCCTGTCCCGTCTCCCAAGACCCGTCCCATCCCCCGCTACCCCACCCTGTCTCCCAGGACCGCGTTCGTCCCCCACGACCCCACCCGCCAGCTCGAGAAAACAGGAAGCCGCGCGCGGCGGAGGCGCTGGAAGTGCAGGAAGCGGCGGCGGGCGCGGCGCTTATCTCGGGCCGCAGTCCGGACCCCTGGCCTCACGCCGGGCAGGGGGCGCCAGGGGCGGCCCAAGGCCGGGGCCTGCTCACCTGGCGGGGAGCCCTGGCCGCCTCTTCCCCTGACTGCAGCTGTCACAATCGGGCCGGGCGGGGAGGCCGCGAGGAGGCCCGTGATGGGACCTCCCGACCGGGCGAGGCAGGACCCAGGAACCCGTGTCCAGCCCCAGGGCACCCACCTCCCCAACCGCGGCTCTGCCCTGCCCCCACAGGCCTGACCTCCTCATTTCCCCCAAAACAAGGACTCACGTCCCCCAGCAGGTGCGACCTCCTGCTGGTTCTTCCGGGATTTTAGGGGGGGGCGGGGGGATGGGGGGAAGCGATGGTTGTTTCTGTTTACAAAGCTGGGTCTTCCTGGGGAGGGGGCAGGATGGGGGCTGTCGCTGGGCCCCCCTAAGGTCCTGAAGGCACTGGCAGAGACAATGGGCCCAGCACCTGGCATCCCCACCAGTGAGTATGTGTTTCCTGGAGCTGGGGGGACTTGTTTCCGAGTCAGCCACAGCTGGAGGGGGGGGGCCGGCCTCCCTGCACACCTGCAGGGCTCAGGGCCCGCAAAGGCCAGGCACCTCCCAGGTCTGTGCAGCTGCTTCCGCCTGGGACTACTTACATGGCTGCCCAGCCATCTCCAGCCATGCTGGGGTGGTCCGTCCGGTCCTCTCCCAGGGCCCCGGCATGCAGGGACACCAGCAACAGCCATCCTTCCCACCACCTCCCTCTGCTCAGCTCAGCCCAGTTCAGCAAAACTCCCAGGCTGTGGTGGTGGAGGGGGAAGGTGCTTCAGGAGACCATGAGAGGCTGCAGCCCCCACCTCAGCAGAGGTGGAGGTGGGGTGGGGAGAGAGAGGAGCTTGGGGGCAGGGGTGGGGAACACACAAGAAGCAAAGTCAGGATTAACTTTTGGTTTTGCAAATCCAGAGACTAGTTAGCCAGCTGCCCGAGTTCCAGATGTTCTTTCAAAGGCTTCCAGTCTGGGGAGGCCTGGGGAGCCAGGCCCCCTTCAAAGCCTGCTGGGCCCCCTCCTCCCAGAGCTGCACATGGAGGGGCCCGGCTCCTGGGCTGTGGGAAGTTGCACAACTAAAGCCATGCCCTGCAGGCCCATCTGTCACCCTGGAACAGCCCCCACCTCCCTGGAGGAGCCAGGAGGAGGCAGGAGGGTGGGTCAGGACAGTACTGTGTGCAGCCTCAACCCAGCAACAGTATTTTACAAAGAACCAGGCCCAGGCCACCTGCCCGGGGCCTCTGCAGGGAAGGCATCACCCGTGGGTCTATGGATACACAGGGCCGGTCCGTGGGATCTGCCCTCAGTGGCCCCGTGGCCAACAGCTCCGTCCCTATCGGCCATGGGGCCACTGCATCTCTTTCCATCTCTGGGTTGGTTCTGGTCAGTTCCAGCCAACAAACATCTCTTGAGCAGCTCATGTGGTACCTGGGCCAGGTGCTGGCATGCCAAGGTGAAGGAGATGTGCTCCTGTCCTCATGGAGCTACACAGGAGCCATGGGAAGTATCCACAGGGTCCCAGTGCTGAGCCTCTCGGATCTTAGCAGGCACCCGCGGCGTCTCTCCTAGTCTTCATGGCTCTCAGCAGCTCCGAGCCACTTCGTGCGGCCCCACACGCCCCCAGACCTAGTCTGGTTGGGATGTCCCCACCCTGGACCAGCGAACTCTGTCCCAGAAGCCCAAAGCCCACCTGGTCCCATCCTGCATGAGGGGGAGGGGCCAGGGGCCAGAATGCAGGGGCTTCTCACACATCCTTGTGGTCGAGGTCCAGGACTAGTCATGGACATGTGTCCCCAGAAGCCTGAGGCATCTGTTCCTCCTCCTTCCCCCAGGAGGCTGTGGCTTGTTTGAACCTTTCTCAATTGGGGTTGAGGGCGCTGTTTCTGTTGCCCACCCACATCCCCAGCCTCTGATTGCCCTGAACAGCAGGAAGGGAGCACTGTGGGTGGGCAGGAGCCTTGGAACAGCCCAGGAGGCCACGCATGGGTCCTAGGACAGGAGAGAAGTGCTCTCCCCATGGCCCAGGGGTTGGAGTAGGTCCAAGTGCAAGAAGCCAGCTGCCCTCGAGGAAACAAGAGAGTGGGAGCCTTCACGGAGGGGCGGTCCCCATTCTGTCCCTGAGCCCAGCCCAGACTCCTGGACTCTCTCTCCAGGCCCCAACTCAGCTGCCTCCCAGACACGCTGTGCTGTCTATACCTTATGTTCCACATCCCAGCACGCCCAGCTGAGCCCAGCCATGTCCGTGGTGCCCCAGCTCCCTCAGGGACCTCAAACAGACCCACTCCCTCTGCAGTGCTCCCCAGAGGCCCACCCAGGTACTCCAGCCAGGACCCTGGGCAGCCTGGACCTGTCCTCACCCCTTCATCCTCACCAGCCCTCCATACAAGCCACGGGGATCTTTGTAAATCCCCACTCTAACATCCTCCTTCACCAAAGACCTTCCGCTGCCTCGGGATATGTCCGAGCGCCTCCGTAAAGTGCTTTGGCTCCAGCCGGGGCTCCTGCACCCCGCCTCTCCCCGTCATCCCTCCTACACTGGCCCATGCTGGCCCCCACGGAGCAGGCACGGCAGAACTAGGCCTGGCAACACTTGCTGGGTGCTTGGCCAGGGACTCTGTCAGAAGTGCTTCAGAGTCCAAGGCTCTGAAGTCCAGGAAGCTTGGCTCCCCAGCCTCCAGACAGAGGACCCTGGGCCTGGGTCTAAGACCAGCTCTAACACTGCCGGCTGTGTGATCTGGGGCGGGTCTCACAACCTCCCCGCGCTTCAGTTTCCCCATCTGTAAAACAGAAACAGTCGCTCTGTTGCACAGGCTAAATGCATTGACACAGTGTGGGGCTGGGTCAGGGTCAGCTTCGGGGGTTGCTTCTTTCAGACCTGTGCATCAGATGGGGGAACCAGGGGTCAGTCCCCCAGCAAATGGAGGGTTCCAGGCGCCAGGAAGCAGATCCCCGGCCAGCCTGGCCAGTCCTGCAGAGGGGGCTGGGCAGTCTCTGAGCCCAGGCCGTGGCCACCCCTCCTGCGGCAGCAGGAAATAGCCTGGCCAAGCTCACAGCCAGGGCCCGCAGCTCCCGCTTCCCTTCGGGCCCGTTTCCTTTATCCGGTTGTTTTGCTCCGAATTCACCAAGTCCAGCCTTCCCCTCCCCTCAATTTCCACCCCCTGCCCCGGTCCAAAGTGGAGCAGGACGGATACGTGACGTTTTAGGGGCCCCAGGAGTCCCCCGATCTGCTCTCCGCCCAGCCGCGAGCAGCGCACCGAGCCGGAGCGCGCCCAGCGTCCCGCGCCCGCCCTCTGCTGCCCGAGGCTGGGAGCGGCGGCTCCGCCCCGTCCAGGTGCGACGGGAAGTGCCGGTCCCGCGTTCCCCTCCACCGCTCCCCGCCGTGGAAGCGCAGACCCGGCGGCCCCAGGCCACAGACGCGTGCGAAGGGAGTGCGGGACCGCGGCGCCAGCTCCGTTTATTGAGGCCTCCGGCGCGGGGAGGGCGCGCTCCTCCGAGACCCAGCGGCGGCCGGGCGCGCTTTCCCCAAGCCCCGGGCCCTCCGGGGCACGCGGGCTGCGTCGAGCGAGGGGCCGAGGTCGCCAACAGGTCGACATGATCTGCCGCGGCCCCGCTGCTTCTCCCGCGCGGGGCGCTCGCTGGAGGCAGGGCTGGGGCGGGCCGCGCTAGGAGCCCCCGGAGGCCGCGGCGCGCAGCGCGAAGAGCTTCTCCCAGCAGGTGGCGACGGCGTCCAGGGCGCGCAGCAGGAGCTGCCTCCGGCCGCCGCGACGCCGGGCACGGCGCCTCTCGGGCCGCCGGCTCCGCTGTCGGGGACAGGGCGGTCAGCGAATGCGCACGGCCCCCGCGCCCAGCCCGGTCCGGGAAGGGAGGCGACGCCCGGCCCGACCCCAGCCTAGGCCGGTGGAGCCCCCGCGGGGTTGGGGGAGGCGCGCACACCTGGCGCAGCGTCCTGCAGTGGCGCCGCATCACCGCCTCGGTGCGCACGGCCGCCGTCCAAGCCGCTCTCTCCAGGGCCCCGCGGCGGCCCCCGGCCACCGCCCGGCGCAGAGTCCGACCCAGGGACGAGATGGACAGGAGGATACTGTGCTCCTGGGGAGGGAAGGGAGGAAGGCGGGTGGGGGGAGACTGAGAGGAGCCGGCCGGCGAGCATGGGTAGGGGCGCCTCCTCCGTACCTTCTGGGCGCCGCAGGAGGCCCCAGGCCGTCGCCGCCGTCCCGAGCCCCCGGGTCGAGTCGGGTTTTTCTGCATGAAATGAAAGTGTCTGGAGCCTGGCCTGGTCCTTTCGGCCCCCGCCCCGCCCCACCTCTTGGCGGCCTGCAGATCCTCGAAGATGATGGCGCGATAGTGGCGGAGCACGTCGGGGACGCTGCAGGCGGGGGATTGGGCGCGGCTTGGCGCCGTCCCCAGCAGCGCCAGCAGGAGCGCCCAGAGTGCAGGCTTGGGGGGCACCTGGAGGAGACAGCAGGTTGGGGTTCCCCACACAGGTCGCAGCCAGCCCACCTGCACTTTGCTTCCATAGCCATAGAAGGCACACCCCCTGCCCCACCCCATGGGATCTCTGAGCCTTACGAAATGGACATGTCACCAATCAAGAAAGGCTCTAGGCACAGGCCTGGCAGGATAAATCGGGAGCGACAGCAGCTAGATCTGCAAACCACACAGCTCTATGCTCCCTGCGATGTGCAGCGCGAGTGAGGCGGGCTGGGAGGCCATGTCACTGACCTGAAGAACCCAGCAGGAGACAGGACAGGCCCAGGGGCAGGAGAGCCTGGCACTGTAGTCCCTGTGGGAGTGGGGCCGGCAAGGGGTGGAGCGCCCGCAACACTGCACAGGGCAGGGCCCCTCTGGCCCCACACAGCTCGAGTGGGCTGGTCTGCAGGCTCCCGGGGGTACAGTGGGAAGTCGTCCCAGGACAGCTTCCATCTCACTTGTGGCCATGCCCATTCAACCTATTCAACCCCACACCTCCCGCACTGGCGCCCTCTGGGTTAGCTCACAGAGACGGGAGAATCTGGTCTCCTGGTACCCCCAACCCAATTGGGGCAGGTGTAGGGGCTCAGAGCTTCAAGGCACACCCTATTGGAAGGGGAAGGCTCGGGGGACTCCAAGAAGCCACAGAGGAGGAAAGGGCCACCACATCCAGCCCCAATCAACAGATGCAGAAGCCCCTCTGCCTGTACCAGCCTGTCCCATAGGCCTCCCCTGAACCAAAGTGGAAGGCCTGCTCCCACAGGGAAAAAAGCCCAAACAGCAAGGAGACGGCTGATGGCCCCCAAGTTCCCAGCCCCCAAACCTTCCCCTGGGCCCCCAGGCTAGAGTCAAGACAGCAGATCTAGGGCTGGAAAATTAATCGTGCGAACCCGACCGCGATGACAGGACTCGACTCGGCTTCCCAGCCCTGGCAGGGGAGCCTGGCCAAGCAGCACCCCAACCCTCACTTAGAGCTGGGGGCCTGGGGCTGGGGTGGCAGCTCCTGCTCGGAGCACCAAGCAGCAATGGCTGGAAGAGCAGATGGTTTGCCGTGGCCCCTTCTTGAAACCTGGCCCCCCCATCACACACGCCACGGCCAACTTGGCGGGTTCAGAATTGCCACGTCATCCTCTGCCTGCTGTGGGTCAGAGATTCATCGCGAGAACCAGAGCCCGACTCTTGAGCAGGCTTGCTGGAGCCACAAGATGTGCAGCACCTGCTGGGCCTCACCCAGGTGGGGAGACGGGCTGGGCTGCCCAGGAGTCCCACCGAGCTTTTTAGCAGTACTTCCTGAGTCAAGCCTCAGCTCAGCTTAGAACAGGGTGGCCTGGCACCCAGGAGCCCCCCCTCCCCACTACCAGGGGCCAGGGTCACGCACCCACTGCCACCCACAGTGACACAGTGACCGGAGCCAACCAGAGGTTCCTCGGTGGGGGCTCAGCAGAACAAGCAGTATCTCCTGGGCTGTGTACCCCCAGCCCCTCCACCCAAGTGAGCCCCCTCCCTAGAGGAGGCCCACAGCTGCTCACCATGGACCTTTCAGGATCTTGCCCTCCCTCACTCCCGCCAGCAGACCATGCACATGATCCCGGGTCCTCAGACGGGGTGTGCGCCGCCACACCAGGGCCAACACCAGCCAGCAGCTTCCCTGGACAGGCTGCCTGGAGGACTGCAGAGGCACAGGCCAGGCGGAGGCTTTTGAAGTTGGCTCCTTCAAGCTGAGGGAGGGACAGGAGAGGCCACGCAATCCCAGCCCTGCCCCTTCCCTCTCCCCACTCCCTACCACTTCTATTAACCTGGCCCTGAAGCTGAGCCGCCACCTCTCCCAGGGGATCCAGGGCGCTGCTGTGGGTCTTGGATTAACTTGTCAGTCTCAAAGACCCCGTTCTGTCAAGGAGGGGTGAGCGCCCCATGGGCTGGGGCAGTGCCGGGCCCAGCTGGTGGGGGAGGAGAGCCAGGTGAGACAGGGGCCAACTCTGTGGCCAGTGAGAGCTGCCTCCCCCAGGATCTGGCCAAGCAGCAGAGCTGGTGGGAGCCCCTCTTCCCCTCCCCAGCTGCCAGACCTGCAGCCTGACATCCAGGGGGCCCTGCCCCAGCGGGTCCCAAAACGTGGGCTTCTGGGGCCCCCACTGCCCGCCTGGCCTCATTCCTCCTGGGCTGAGGGGTGCCCTCGCTGAAGCTACTGCTCTGCTGCCTGTGGTGCCAGTGCACCCCGGTTTGCAGCCTGACAGGCAGCAGTGAAGAGACGTCTCAGAACCACCTCTGAGGAGCAACTCACCTTTCTGGGCTGAAAAAATTCAGTTGAAGAAAAGTCAGGGTAGTTTCCCAGGAGGAAAAGTCAGTGATTCACACAGTAGTCAACAACAGACCACACAGGACAGGGGTCCCCCAGGGTTCTAGCACTGTATCTTCACGTCTCTGCCTCTTCATGTGTTTAACGCTAGAAGCGCCCACAGTGACAGGCTGTGCAGGTCCGCAGCCCAGGAGTCCAGGCTGGCGGTGCAGGAGGCCGTGCCTGCCAGGCTTGCGTAAATGCACTCTGAAGTTTGCAAGACGACAACATCACCTAGCAAGGTGTTTCTCAGAATGGATCCCTACTGTTGTGACGCACAGCTGCAGTGTGACCACCTCAAAGCTTTTGGGAAAACCCCACAGAGGCAAGACAGAGACACTCATGGACGGCGCAGGCGCCCTGGAATTCTCCAAGGGCCCCCTGCAGGAAGCCTCCCCTGAACATGGCCGGACACATGCTTTTCTGTGTGACCCCTCAGTGCCCACCCAGCATTGGCCATGCTCAGCTCCAAGGTCAGAGAAGTGCCAAGAAACCAGGCCTTCCCTCCTGGCTTCCTCCCTAGGCCTTGGTTTCCACATCTGCAAAGAGCCAGGCTGGCTTATAGACTCCAAAAAGCTGCAGGACCCTCTTCATGTTCAGAGTAAATTCTGAAGGCTCCCTCATTCCTCCATCTCTCCACGAGATATCAAAGGAAACTCCTCCCCAAGTTTCAATGAGAACACTCATGAAGCTTCAGCAGCTCCTCCTCAGGATGGGGTGAGGAAGGACTTCTAGATTCCAATGATTTGAGCTGGACCCCAGGCTGCCTGCCCAGCAGAGACCAACCAGCAGTTTCTGACCCCACACAGGGGTCCCTTGCCCTGGACTGGCCATGTCCTTGAGGTCTCCAGAACCAGAGAAAGGGGACCCACACCCACATTCTGGCCTAGCAGGACCACCCCATGTGTAGACAGGGCTCCCCCACCCCAGCCATTCTCACTCATCAGAGCAGGGCAGGCAGACCACCAGGCCGAGCACAGGCCCCATATGCAGGAGGGCAGAGCTGTGGGTCAGGGCCTGGCCACCCGAGACTGTCACTGGCACCACAGGACAAGGTGGGACGCTCGGGGGCTCCCCTCTCACAGGGAGCGTCCAGGGACAGCTGCTCTCCAGCAGCCTCCTCCTCCCCGGCAGGCCTGAGCCACTCCACCCACAGCCTCTGGGCCAGCCAAGACCTCCAGCCAGATGTCTCCAGCCCTGGCCTACACAAAAGAGCCAGCTGGCTCGCAACTGAAAGCGCACACAGGATCCAGGCCTGAGGAAGTCCTTCATCCTCACACAGCTAAGGCTGAAAAGAAGCCATGTCTCCCAGGTAATACAACTTTCAGTTACAAGTGCTTTAGGGGTTTAACTGTTAATGATAAATTAGCAAAAATAAACTCACCTCCAAAAGTAAGAACACCTCTTACTGGTGACACCACCACTGAACATGTGCCTGAGGGGCCTGGGAGGCAGTGTGGAGAGGCCCTGGGCAGAGCTGAGCTCTGCTGTTCGCACTCAAGACCACAGGGAGGCCCCAGGTGTCCCCTGACCAAAACCCTTGCAGGCGGCGCCAGGCTCCTGTGAGCACCTTGGCCTGCACACAGCTCCGTCCCCACTGTCTCCAGCTGTCCGCACACATGGCTTTCACCCAAACATCTGCACCCCACCACCTTTTCCACAGTCTTGGGGAATCCCGGCACCTCCAGTGTCTCCTCTGTGAGACACCGGCTGTCTGCAAGAGGCTTCTGCCCAAGCAAGGGCAATCCCAACCACCCCAGGACAGCATGGGACAGGCCAGGACAGGCCCAACTGGGGCAACAGAAGCAGGAGCCAGGGAGGAGCCCCAGAGAAAACCAGCAGGCCGCCCGCTCTGACACAAGACATAAAAACTTTTACTGGAGGATAGTGAAGGACACAACCCAGAGCCCTCCACACGCCTCCCCTGTGCAGCCCAAGCTCTGTCCATGGAGACCTGCCAATCAGAAGGTGTTCTTGATGCGGCCAGCCACCAGCCTAAGGACCTCCCCAATCTTCTTCTGCCAGTTGGCGATGTCCTTGGACACGGCGCACCACAGCTCCCCATGCCGAGGTTCTGCACTCTCACAGCGCTTCCTCACCTCCTCCTGCTGCTCCTGGTGGGACCACAGGGCACTTCAGGCAAGGGCCCTTCCAGGCCACTCCCCACCTGCCCCCACGCAGACCTGGCTCTGGCAGTACCAGCCCCAACTGGCGGGCGTGGGGGCACAGGCCCTGAACCAGAAGGCAAAGCTCTTCCAGGTGTGTTCCTCAAAGGAGCCCCTCCTGAGGAGCATGGACTCCCAATTCTGCGTCTCACACAAGTGCTCACATCTGCCTTCTCCAAACAAGGAGTCAGGCTCCACATGGGCTGGCACCACCTTCCAAGGAGGACCAGGACAGCCTGCCTGCCCTCCAGCACAGTGCTGATGATGCTTGGCTCCAGGGGGGCAGGTGGGAACAGAGGGAGCTGCTGTCGAGGCTCTCCCAGAAAACCACACCCAAGCTCAGCCCCAAGAGAAAGGCCAACTCCATTCCCATTCCTAAGGTGAGCGCAGGCTCCAGCCAACAGATAACTCATTAAAATGCGCAAGCAGACAGGCCACTCCAAGGGACTGGGCACCTCAGTTCCAGGGTGTGGGGCTGTGAGGCTACAACCAGAAAACGACGTAGAGTCAGAGACTGCCTCACGGGGAGGTGTCGAGGATTCTGTGCCCCACCCACCCTGTCTATCCTCCCAACCCGGGCAGAGTCACGCTGGCCTTGGCCACCTCCTAGAGCCCCCAGGGCTGGCGGAACTCCCCGCCACAGACCCAGAGGGCCTCACCTCAGTGCCATGCTGCAGCTCAAACTTGTAGAAGAAGGCCCAGGCGTCCCCCAGGTCCGAGTCGATCTTCACAGTGCGGTGGAACCACTCCCTGGCCTTGGTGATCTTCCGCTCACTCCAAAACAGCCTGTTCCGGAAGACAGGTGGGCACCCAGAGTGAATGGCTGCAGGAGGGTGCCCTGGGCAGGGAAGGGCTCCAGGGCCATCAGCCTCATTCCTGACACGGCAGCCCACTCAGGAAGGCTCAAGGAGCAGGGCCTGGGTTGATCAGGAAATTACCCCAGATCATTAACTTGAAGCCATCCTTCATGGGTCTAACCAAATTCTTTCCTTCTTTTTTTGAGACGGAGTCTCGCTCTGTCACCAGGCTGGAGTGCAGTGGCACGATCTCGGCTCACTGGAACCTCTGCCTCTAGGGTTCAAGCGATTCTCCTGTCTCAGCCTCCCGAGTAGCGGGGACTACAGGTGCCACCACCACGCCTGGCTCGTTTCTGTATTTTTAGTAGAGACGGGGTTGCACCGTGTTGGTCAGGCTGGTCATGAATTTCTGACCTCGTGATCCGCCCACCTCAGCCTCCCCAAGTGCTGGGATTACAGGTGTGAGCCAACATGTCTGGCCCAAGTTGTTTCTTAAAACAAAAAATTCACACAGAGAAACATCTTCAAAATCCTTAAAATCAGGGTCAAATATAAGGAGATGAAACTAAACCTGACAAATAATTGAATTACAACTTTGATGAGGATAAATTACGAAGTTTCAGCTCCTCCCCGAGACACCTGCTGGATCATCCTGCCCCACCCGGCCTCCAGCAGCAGCTCCAGTGAGCACTGAGAACGTGGGCTCCGGGCAGCGCCAGGGCCTGGGCCTGCGGCCCACAGCTCTCACACCACCATGCCTGCCAGACACACAAACACCTGAAAACCAGGCCCAAAAAGGTCCACACTGGACTATGAAGTGGCCAGGTGAGAATGCACATGGTACCCCCCACCCACTGCTAGAGAAAGGACGGTGGGCGCTGGCTGCTGGGTGCGCTGGCAGGCCTGGGACTCTGTGCTGCTCCCACCTTCTCCTCAGGGTCCCCTCCCTCAGAGCCAGAGGCATCAGAGTCAAGAGCCAACATGAGGAACCCTCCACTCCAGGCAGCTGTTTGGGCTCGTCTCAGTTGCCAAACGGAATAATTCCACACTCTGATAACCTGATTGTTTTTTAAGCCTTGTGGTATTCTTAATTGCCTGGTGTTAGATAAACTGTGATTTAAAGAACACAAACCCAGATAGCAGACACACAGAACACTGGCTTGGGAATAGCAAGGAGTGACTTATTGACTTTAGCAAAGCCTTTTATGGGGTTTTATGGCTTCCCTATCAGATTGTCACCCAGAAGTCACTCTGGGAGGTGGACGCACAGGCAGGAGCACCAGGCAGACACAAGCCTCCCTGCGGGAAGCCTTTCTCATTTGTCGGGGGCCTATGGGCAGGGAAGAGAAGGTGCCCCACAGGCAGCAATGTGGGGCAGCACCCAGACCTCTGGAGACCAAGCACCACTGCCACCCAGTGCTGGGGAGAAGGGATGGAGAGAACCCAAGAGCCAACACTAGAAGGCTGCTGTCTCTGCATGACCCGTGGCAGGGCAGGTGGAGGGGAAGTCGGGCACATGAGCTGCTGGAGCCAGACAAACCACCTCTGCCAGGTGAGCCGACATCCCCAGCTGCAGCCTCAGAAGCCCACGGTTCTTCTAAGAACTCCTTCACCCCCACACGGTCACTTCCTAGCCACCGGCCCACACTCAGGCCCAGCTCCTTCTTGGGCTGTCCTCTTTCTAGAAGGAAGCAGAGACTCTGGGTCAGGATGGTCCTGAGCTGCCCACTGTGCCCACACCTGGCAGGCCTTTGCCCATGTGCACACAGAGTCTGCACACTCTGCACCACGCCACATGCTGCTGCCTGTAAAGTTCTAGAGTGGCGTCCCCTGAGTCTCCAACCCAGCAACCAGCACAGCAGTGTGAACCACACGGTATGAGGTCGCTCCTTTACACCACGTCTCCTGAGACAGCCTCCAGAAAACAAATCAGGCTCAAATCCCCAGCTCTGGCTTATTTACAGGGTCACAGAGCTGAAAGTGATTTCCTGTCCCAACAGAAAGCTTCTTGTCCAAAGGGGCTTTGCTTACCACTTAAATTCTACATGAACATCAGCAAATCTATCTTGTAACCCAGCCCTGTGTAGGCATAAACTAAAAAACTGCAGAGACAATGAGAGCAGCCTCCTAGAAAAAGCTGGAACAAAGGAAGGGCTGAACCACACCCAGGGGATCCCTGGGGAAGAGCGGCAGAGAGAAGGGAAGAGGGAGGGAGAGAGGGGGAAGGGGGGGGAGAGAGGGGGAGAGAGGGGGGAGACAAAGGGCAGGGGGGAGGAGGGGGAGGGAGAGCGAGAGCGAGAGAGAGAGACTGGCTGTTCTGTTCCT
>NW_022437036.1:246467-255088 GCF_009761245.1 Sapajus apella
GAGGGGGAGAGAGGGGAGACAGGGGAGAGAGGGGGAGAGCGAGAGCGAGAGCGAGAGCGAGAGAGAGAGACTGGCTGTTCTGTTCCTCCCCAGACTGGCGTTGGCGCAGACACCAGGTGATGCGGCAGCACCTCAGCTTGTCTCTGCCAGGAAAGGCGCCTGCCCCAGACCACAGCAGAAGCGACAGCAGCCGAGGACTGGGGGAGCCCACCCTGCTGCTGGGCATCTTTATGATGACGCCCCACTCACTTGGCCACGGCCAGGAGCACGTGAGGGTCATGCTCACACTTCTTCAGGGCATCCACGCTCTTGGTCTTCCTCTGGGGCCTCGCCTCCAGGAAGATGGCCTCAGACCACAGGATACCTGAAATTCAGAAACAAAGATAGGCATGCCAGCCTCTTGCCTCTGGTTCCAGAAAGGTGCCCAATCTACAGAGATTCTTCCTGGGGACATCCTCAGACCATGGCGGGGTCCCCACACACTGCTGGCAGAACTTGTGCGAGCAGAACCATGAAGGATGAGCGCTCCAGCCCACCCAAACCCACGGCAGCCCCAAGGGCACAGAAGGGACCCCCTGCTGGGGGAGACTGGGATGGAAAGGCTGACACCCTTTAAGGTCCTACTGACTCAACAACTTCACATTTAAGAATTTATAATGGCTCAGCACTGTGGCTCACGCCTGTAATCCTAGCACTTTGGGAGGCCAAGGAGGGTGGATCACCTGAAGTCAGGAGTTCGAGACCAGCTTGACCAACGTGGTGAAACCCGTCTCTACTAATAATACAAAAATTAGCCAGGCATGGTGGCACACACCTGTAATCCCAGCTACTCAGGAAGCTGAGGCAGGAAGAGAATCACTTGAACCCGGGAGGCGGAGGCTGCAGTGCACCAAGATCGAGCCATTGCAGTCTAGCCCGGGCGACAAGAGCAAAACTCCATCTCAAAAAAAAAAAAAAAAAAAAAAAAAAGGTATCATAACAAAACCACCAGAAATGTTTATAAAGATTCATACAGAAAGACAGTCACCTCAAAGCAATATCAGATTAAAAACTGGAGAAAATCTAAATGTCCAATAATCGGTCAACTGGTTAGCAGCGTATTTAACATGTCCAATTACAGAATGCCACTAAAAGCTAACATTCTTGAAGAGTCAACCAGAATAAAAAATTCTCACTAACTGTTTAGCTTGAAGAAAACGTACAAAACTGAACATACAGCATGACTTTAGTCTTCTGCAAGAACACAAGCTGTAATTTACAAGCTACCAGCAGCAGTCTACAGCTGGTTTCCACTCCCTTCTTACATCGAATGTCACACTGAACACGCATTACTTGACATAAAATGATAAAATTTAAAAATATTTTATTTTTAAATTATTTATTAAATAAATTTAATATATTCATTAGTATTATAAAATAATTTCTTAAAAAATTTTTTTTGAGATGGAGTCTCACTCTGTTGTCCAGGCTGGAGTACAGTGGTGCAATCTCAGCTCACTGCAACCTCTGCCTTCTAGACTCAAGCAATTCTCCTGCCTCAGCCTCCAGAGTAGCTGGGATTACAGGCACGCACCACCATGCCCAGCTCATTTTTGTATTTTAGAAGAGACGAGGTTTCATCATGTTGGCCAGGCTGGTCTCAAACTCCTGATCTCAGGTGATCCACCCACCTCAGCCTCCCAAAGTGCTGGGATTACAGGCGTGAGTAAGCACACCCGGCCTCATTAAAATGTTTTAATGGCCAAGTACGGGTGAAACTTTTGACTGAAATGATTCACACAAACAAAACATTTTAATACAGTCTGTCTGAAGCTCGAATCCCCACTCCCTCAGGAGGCGCCAGCCCTCCTGAGTGTGAGAAGCAGGAAGCGCCCACTTACCGGAGTTAGGGCACTCCTGCAGCGCCTTGGCCATGAGCGTGTTTGCGATGTTCTTCAGCCCCGCACGGTACTCCAGCCGCACAGACTCCAACCTGGGGAGACAGGCCCCAGGAGGTCCCATAGCCATCTACCAACAGCACACATTGTGGGAGCACCTGGGAAGTCCCATCTGAAAGGGCTCTCAACCCAGTCACAGCAGCAAAAACTCCATTCCCTGCATAGCAGAGTTCATCCACCAGAGAAGCAAGGCACTGGTGCCCACATCCCTGCCTGCCCCACCAGCAGGCACCCCAAGGCAAGACCTCAAATCCTGATGCAGGTGAGGGCACCCAGAACAATCAAGACCAGCCTGGGAGAGCCAGGGCCGCCCGAGGCACCCAGGAGAGCTGTCCGTCTGCAGCAGTGCCCCTGCAGTGCTCCAGCCCTGTCACCCTGGTAGAGCCGTCCGTCTGCAGCAGTACCCCTGCAGTGCTCCAGCCCTGTCACCCGGAGCTGGACGCTGCACCTCCATGAACACAGCCTGCACCTGGCAGACTCCTGCCCACCTCCAGGGCCCTCCAGCCACCTCCTCTATGGAGTCAGTATTCTGGGATCCATGCTTCCTTCGCCCCAGCCATCATTAACCCCTCTCTCCCCCAGGCCCCTCCATCAGAGCACAAATTAAACTGCATCAAGCCATCTAGAGGCCTAGGCTGGACTCTCCCAAGGCAGCGACCATTATTTTTCATGGCCAGCACCTACCGCCCCCCAAGCTCCTGAGCCTGGAAACGCCGCACAAGCGACTCCACACACGCAGCTGGTTAAGGACGGCACCTGATGGGTGAGCTGTGCCAAGCGCCCAGGCTGCCTAGACCCACCAGGACTCACCACAGTCCAGGGTTCTTTGGGTTCTTCAGACGAGACTTTTCCAAAATGGCCCGTGCCCGAGTAAGCTGCCCAATCTTCTCCTCCAGCCGAGAGAGCAGCAGCCACAGGGCTGTGGAGTGGGGACACTTCTTCAACTGCAGCCAACAAGTAAGAGAGCAGCTCAGGTAGTGCCTATGAAGAACTGGGACATAGCCACGCCCAGCTTCTCATCTGCCGTGGCTGAGCAAGTGCCTCAGGGCAGCCTGTGTCCACGGAAAAACACCCTCCATGCTCTCTGCGTTTGTGGGTTCACAGGTGTGCAGCAGCGCTATGTACCTGTGCACACAGGTGTGTATACACCAGCCTTTACTTCAGGTGTGCCACACTCTGCACTGCTGAGGGCAGGCGCGCAGCTTTGTACAAGGAAAAGCACAGGACAGTGAAGGTACCAGAAGCTCCATCAGCTGTAACTCCCCAGCCCCCTACTTCTCCTTGGAGGTGAAGGGCCATGACCCTGCACTAGGGGGCTCGGTTCTGTGAGCGCTGGGTCAGCGGCAGCCCTGGGTGCGGGCAGCGACATACCCCCTGGTTGTAAGCTTCCCGTGCCTTCTCCATCAGCTCCTTCTGCTCCTCGATCTGCCCCTTCATCATCCACAGCTTGGGGAAGTCCTCATAGTGCCGCAGGGCCTCCTCACACAGGTCCTGTGCTGCCTTGATGTTGTCCTGCACCCACTCCAGCTTCACAGACTTCATGAACACCTGCGGGGCAGACACGCATGGTCACACAGGGCATCGGCTCCAGGGCACATGCTTCACGTTACGCTCATCCTCAACTCCTCAACATCACTACCTGCAATACTGTGTGTACTTCTGTAAGGTTTCATAGCGCGTTTGTGTACACAAATGGTGGGGATAAATGTATGACTTAAATTCACATCACAAAGATGAGCGTGTGCCAAGGCCTAGTTTGCCTGCTGTCACCTCACTCCCACCACCACCCAAGTGCACGACGCCCCCGACAGCCCAGCCCAGCCCTGCCTGCCCCTCGCACCCGGGCGGTGGGGGCGCTGCTCCGCGCCTTGGCCAGCAGCCTCCGGGCCCGCTCATACTCATCATTCTCAGACTCCAGCTTCACGGCTGCCAGCCAGATCTCCTCGCTGTTGGGGTTGGCCTGGAGGGCAAGTACAGCAACGTCAAGAGGGGTCAGAACACAGGGACCAGCGCTCAATCACATTAATCAAAAGCAGGCAGGCAGGAGGAACCCGGCCAGGCCTGGCTCTGCTGCAGGATTAGCCTGGTCCAAGCCCTTTCCAGGGAGGAGATGACAGAGCAGACTCCAGCCCAAGAGTCCAGACTCACCTGGAACACAGGCCCATGTTCATTCTGGTACAGTGGGGAGGCCTCCGAAGCATTCAAGCAAGCAGTAAGGTGGGTAGGTGCAGGGCCATCTTACCCAGGATCCACCCACACCCTCTCAAAGCCCCCGAATGGGTCACTCACATCTTATACCGGTATACCCACCACACCCAACCTCCCTCCTTCCCCTGAGCTTGGTGAAAGGAAGCCAGCTGTCCTGTCCTTGTGAGTCCATGTGGGCAGGACAGAGAACCCCCAGTGTGCCGCTGACATGTGGAGATGGCACCCACAGGCCGAGAAGGCTTACACAGCCCAGAGTCCAGTGGACACCCAGGCTCTGCCCTCAAAGCCTCCCCAGGGCTGGTGCTCAGACTAACCCTAATCAGCATAGCCGCCCACTGACCATGCAAGATGACCATGTCACAGAAGACCTGAAAAGCAGTCCCAAAATGGGTGGGCAAGGAAAGCCACCTGACAGGCAGCAGACAGCGGGCAGACGGAGCAGACGCTGCAGTTACTCACAGAGTGATGCCATCTCAGACAGGCAGCCTACTGTAAAAGGTTCAACCAGGCCAGTGCCTTCTCTTGGTGTTTGCTCAGGGAAGGGCACACTCTGTGATGTGAGCCTGAGCCACAGTGTTTGTAGCATTCTACAGTTTATTAAAAAGTATGCTGCAAAGCCATTTGACTAACACCACATCGTCATAAAGTATTAGGGTGTCATACGGGACAATAAAAACAACGTACTTAAAAACCCACATGCCTCATGGCAACCAGGCACGCTCAGGGTTGGCTCAGTGAGGCTGTCTGCATGCGTCCACTCACGTAAGGGCGCCCTCAGCCACTGTGTGACCCCGTGCTCTATGTGCTGAAACACTGAGCCCGTGGTCACACTGGGTGGGGAGACCAAGAGGTAAGCACCTGCCCGTTGGGCTGCCTTTCTGCTCCTCTCACAGCCCCGCTCCTGGGGGGGACTCCAGGGAATCCCAACCACAGCACGTGCCACGTTGCATGGAGGATTCTTTCAGGCCCAGCTGGCACCCAGGTCAGCTCCTGTGTGCACAAGCCCCTCACCACTCAGGTGACCCTCACCCACCTGGAAGGCCAGAGCCAGGATGCTCCTTGCTGCAGGCACATCCCCTGCCAGCCACTTGGACTTGGCACCCATGAGCCACAACACCTCCGCTTTGGGGCAGTGGGCCACAGCCCTCTGCAGGAGTGCTTCCAGGGACTCCCTGCAAGACAGAGGCCACGGGCACCACAGTCAGGGCCATAAACCAGAACACACATCACACTCGGCCATGGCGTGCGCGCCAGAAAGACAGTTACTGCTCCAAAGTTCGATGCTATAAATGATTGACCAGATTTTATGATGGGGAGAGTGTGGGGAAATCTTTCCTCTCAATAAAGCTTCTAAAATAAACTACTGAAAAGGGTTCTACAAAGCAATGCATTGTTTAAATAGCAGCACTGGAGACAGGAACTTCACAAGAGACCCTTTTACAGCCGTGTGTCCTGGAGGCAGCAGTAAGTTCCATCTGGGACAGGGGAGGCTTTTCATCTTGAGCCACAGAGCACAAGCACACCCGGACCCACCGATAAAGATTATGATCCCAGGTGGACTCTGCCGGCATCCGAAAGAACGCTCTCGTAGGAAGAAAGTGATTTTAGGTCATTATCGAGCAAAACCACCAGCCCTGGGTACCAGGCCTGACGCCCCTGGACTCGTGCGGCCCGCCACCCAGAGTCACCTAACCCTTTGGGCCTCAGTGAGTGCAACAGCAAGACAAAGCAAGCACACACAATCACACAGTGTGGAGAAGGGCTGGCCAAGCAACCGTGCTCCCCGAGGACCAGCTCCCCAGCACTGCTGCCTCCCCTCATCCCCGTGAGCCTGCACTGCAGGAGAAGGCAGGGCAGCAGGAGGGCACTGCCCACTGTGCCCAGGGGGAGAGGGCAGCAGTTCATCCAGGCTGGGACCTCAGCCCACACCCAGCACCGCTCTGTTCTTCACTTAGACTGCTCCAGGTGCCCTTCTACAGAGGGGCACCATGAGAGCCTTTCAAAACATCTCCAAACACTCCAAAACACCAGACCAGCTGGTGGGCGTATGAGAGGGCCACCACACGGAAAGACGCCCTGAAGACACTGAGATTAAATAACACCAGAGAAGGAAAGAGGCAAAGGCTCAACCTTCTCAGCTGTAGCCCCCGTGAAACCAGCAGGGCCTGTCCTCACCCGGCACAGGGAGCATCACCGAGGATCTGGGAGAGGATGCACAGAGGGTTCGTGGGGACGCAAGCCCAATGCCCTTGAGAGCTACCCATTTAAAACAATAAACTGCAACACCTAATTTACTCAGCACTTACAGCCAACAGAGCAGACCTGAAAGACCTTTTCAATTAAAGAGCACAGTTAAAAGAGAATTGTCAAGGACCTCCTCTAAGCACAAAAACAGTCAAAACCCAAAGCCGACACAGCTTAAATGGAAAGAAAACACGCCCGCCTGAGCCCAGATGCTGCCCCTCCCACCGCTGCAACCAGTGCTCAGGCATGAGCCACGCGGGCTCCAGCCTCAAGCCTACACTCTGGCCACTCCTCAGGCTGCAGGACACTTGGCAGGATGGGCCTCCTGGATTCCTTGGTTTCTCCACTATGAAACAGTAACAGTCCTATCCCAGAAGGGGCTATAAAAATGGATGCAGTTGCAAAGTCCCAAGTGCCATGAAAACCTTCATCACCATCAGAGGGCCAGGCCTCCAATGGGCACAATACCGTGTGTGCAGAGATGAGAGGGTTAAATTCAGGGCTACACAAACGGAGGTGGAGGTTTCATTAGCACACTGGGGCAGACGGGCCCACCACATACCGAGTGCCATGGTTCTTCTCGAAGTACGCGGCACGCAGCCACACACTCTTCTTGCTGGGGAATACTTGCAGGGCGTAGGCGTAGATGGCGCGTGCACACTCCAGGGCATTGTGGGCCACACACTAGAGCAGAGAGACAGACGTGAGAATGGGCAGCCCAGCACCGCCCACAGAGCAAGTGGCATGATGCCCTCCCCAGCTTCATACAATGCTCAATGACGGTATCTGCTAAAAGATGTGCAACAGCATTTTATCAGAACCACAATCCAGGCCGGACGCAGTGGCTCACGCACATAATCCCAGCACGCTGGGAGGCCAAGGAGGGCAGATCATCTGAAGACAGGAGTTTGAGACCAGCCTGGCCAACATGGTAAAACCCTATCTGTGCTAAAAATACAAAACTTAGCCGAGTGTGACGGCAAGTACCTGTAATCCCAGCTATTCTGGATTCTTTTTTTTTTTGAGACAGAGTTTCACTCTTGTTACCCAGGCTGGAGTGCAATGGCGCGATCTTGGCTCACCGCAACCTCCGCCTCCTGGGTTCAAGCAATTCTCCTGCCTCAGCCTCCCAAGTAGCTGGGATTACAGGCACGCACCACCATGCCCAGCTAATGTTTTGTAGTTTTAGTAGAGACGGGGTTTCACCATGTTGACCAGGATGGTCTCGATCTCTTGACCTCGTGATCCACCCGCCTCGGCCTCCCAAAGTGCTGGGATTACAGGCTTGAGCCACCACGCCCGGCCCTTATTCCGGATTCTAAGGCAGGAGATTTACTTGTGTCCGGGAGGTAGAGGCTGCAGTGAGCCAAGATCATGCCAGTGCACAATCCAGGACCAGGAAACCACACTCCGGGCACAGGAAACACTGTAGTTCTTACTCCAGAATTACAAGCACTTTGAAAAACAGCTATGCTTACTCCAGTGTATGTGAAAGAAACAAACCAGAGGATGAGGACAATAACACTGAAAAAGGAACACATGGGGCTGCCTGCTGCTCTCTTGGCCTGCAAGAGGTGCACAAGCTGCAGGTGACGGAGGTGTGCACACATGCACATGCACGCACACACAGCTGTGGCCGAGGCATACGCACACATGCGGGCGCACGCACACACAGCTGTGGCCGAGGCATACGCACACATGCGGGCGCATGCACACACAGCTGTGGCCGAGGCATACGCACACATGAGCACACAGCTGTAGCCGAGGCATACGCACACATGTGGGTGCACGCACACACAGCTGTGGCCGAGGCGTACGCACACATGCGGGCGCACGCACACACAGCTGTGGCCGAGGCGTACGCACACATGCGCACACGGCTGTGGCCGAGGCACACGCACACATGCGGGCGCACGCACACACGGCTGTGGCCGAGGCATACGCACACATGCGCACACGGCTGTGGCCGAGGCATACGCACACATGCGCACACACACACACACTGCTGTGGCTGAGACATGCACACATGCGCACACACACAGCTGTGGCCGAGGCATATGCACACATGAACACACAGACACCCACACAGCTGTGGCTGAGACATGCACACATGTGAACACAGGCACACACGGCCGTGACTGAGGCATATGTACACGTGCAGACACACACATACACAGGGCTGTGGCCGAGGCATATGCACACACGTGCATGCGCGCGCGCGCGTGCGCGCGC
>NW_022437036.1:270088-273261 GCF_009761245.1 Sapajus apella
TGAGACAGGAGAATTGCCTGAACCCAGGAGGCGGAGGTTGCGGTGAGCCGAGATCGCGCCACTGCACTCCAGCCTGGGCAACAAGAGCGAAACTCCGTCTCAAAAAAAAAAATACAAAATAAGCCAGGAGTGGCAACGTGCCTCTGATCCCAGCTATGGCTTGAATCCAGGGGGTGGAGGTTGCAGGGAGCCAACATCACGTCACTGCACTCCAGCCTGGGTGACAGAGCAAGACCCCCTCTCAAAAACAAAAACAAAAACAAAAACGTGGGGGAGAAGAGTAAAAGAAGCCGTGAGAGTTCCTGTCATTCTCTTTTAGGTGTACTGTCTCTACTAGAAAAGAAATGCAGTCAGTATGCACACAACTGAAGGGGTTTCAGAAGCATTCAACCCAAGACGAACTCCAGACCTTGAATCTATCAAGAGTGACAGGGGCATGCCCAGGTCCTTCAGGGCCCAGCCACACCTCTGCTTCTGCGGCCAGCGCAGGACTCCCCAGCAGCATTCAGCAGCCCCCAGGCCCATGCAGGACTCCTATGTGCAGCACATACACTGTGAAAGCAGACACCGCGACACCTGCCTGCGGCCTACCTGGATCCACTGCTCTCGGTTGATCTCCACCCCGTTGGCCCGCAGCGAGGTGATGGCTCGGTCGACGATCTTCTCCACCATCTGCGTGTTCCCATTGGCTTCCTCCAGCTTAGCAGCCGTGATCCAGATATGTCGGTCTGTAGGGATGTTCTCCCTCGCTTTGTTCAAGACCTTGCGGGCATTTTCATAGGTCTCTAGTCTTGCCAGAGCAAGCCAGAGCTACACGGAGAGGACACCAGAAAAAGGAGAGGACACAGTGCTGCAGGGACAGCTGCAGGCCAGACGGCGACCCACCCTCAACAGGCCCCCAGTGTGGCCACCATGTTCTTCCTTAGCTCTCGAGAACCATTTGAACATAGCCTGAGAAGTGTTCACAGCAACATTTCTCTACTGATCACTTATGCTTCTGACCTACTTAGTGACTACTGAGCATGAAAAGTTGGTGAGCGTGAAAAGACTCTCAGCTGAATGTTCACAAACACTGCCTCCAGGCACACAGCGCACCAGACCTGATACCAGGGCCCTGGCACAGATAAGCAGGACGAGGCTACTGCCCTCATGGGCTGAACACACAGAAGGGCGTTCAGCCTCCTGGAGTTCCCAGACCCTAGCAATGTTGACTCTGCAACATTCCATCCCTAAAATGTGTACAGGCTTTATTTATTTTTATGTAAATAAAATAAGATTAATTTTGTTTGGAGAATTTCACAACATCCCTTAAGATAATTAAAGACATACTGGGTATCATAAAACCAAGACTAAAGATCACTGCACAGAATGTTGTAAACTGGAATGCTTAAAACCAAAGAAATCCCACTAGCTTTGAGGCAAAGAGCAGACACGTGGGGCTGGCAGAAAGCAATGTTTTCTATATCCCTGCCACCTTCAGCTCCCGTGACAAGCTCTGGGCTGAACGAGAAGAATGGCCCCTGAGAGTGCCCGGCAGAGCATTTTCTACAGTCATCACGGATGAGCTAAGATTCTCTCTGCACTTCCATGAAGAGCACAGCCAGCTGAAGCCACTGACCGCCCTGCCTAGCAGCTGCGTACAGAACAGCAAACGGGTTCCACATGGCCTTCTGCTCCCAGAAATCGCAGCCTGAGTGAAC
This sequence comes from Sapajus apella, assembly GCF_009761245.1. Lineage (NCBI taxonomy): Eukaryota > Metazoa > Chordata > Mammalia > Primates > Cebidae > Sapajus > Sapajus apella. The sequence continues at coordinate 271,789 of NW_022437036.1, forward strand.
TCAGGGCTCTGCTTACAGCGTCACTCCCAGACACTGAACCTGGGCTCATCAGGCCTTGGCCACTTTGGGCTATGGTGGCCCTGAGCCCACCAGACTCACCTCCACACTGGTGGGGCAGCACTCCACAGCTCGGCTCAGCATGATTCTAGCATCTTCGGGCTCTTCCAGCTCAACGGCTGCTTTCCACAAGCGAACCGAGTTTGGAACATGCTCGAGGGCTAGGAAGTCAAATGAGAAACCACGTCACAGAAAAGGAGATACGAGCAGGAGGCTGCTGGTCAGGGTGAGGTGGACTTCCCCAGTGACAGTCAAGAACCACACACCTGCCCTGGACGTGTGTTCCCTCAGGTCTGGGGCAGACACAAACAAGGACAACCACCTCGTGGAAGCAGAAAGCAAGGGGGTGACCGAAGACTGCCGGGGTCACATCAGCAGGACTCACTACACCAGCAACGACGGGAATGAACCTTGAAAACATGCTGAACGAAAGAAACCAGTCCCAAAAGAGTTTCTACTGTATGACTCCCTGCATGTGACTTTTGAAAACAGGCAAAACTAACCTTGATGCAATAAGTCAGAAGCATGACTGCCAACGAATGTGGATGTGTGCATTGAGAGCCACCAGGGGACTTTCTGGGGGGACAGAAATGTTTTTTTGTTTTTTGTTTTGAGACAGAGTCTCACTCTGTTGCCCGGGCTGGAGTGCAATGGTGCGATTTCAGCTCACTAAAACCTCTGCTTCCTGGGTTCAAGTGATTCTCCTGCCTCAACCTCCCAAGTAGCTGGGACTACAGGTGCCTACAACCACACCTGGCTAATTTTTGTATTTTTAGTAGGGACGAGGTTTCACCACATTGGTCAGGCCGGTCTCAAACTCCTGACCTCAAGTGATCCACCCACCTCGGCCTCCCAAAGCGCTGGGAGTACGGACATAAGCCACAGCGCCTGCCCTGGAAATGTTCTATGCCTTGGTCAAGTGTGGGTTACACGGGTGCACATATGAAGACATCAAACTGTACACTTAAGATCTACATAATTTACTTAAGATATTTAGGGAAAAAAAAGCCAGTGACTGAAATACCTCATTATTACATGTTTTCCCTTAAAATAAAACTATGTAAAACTTAAAAAAAGAAAGAAAATTCAAGAGCTGGCCGGGCGCGGTGGCTCAAGCCTGTAATCCCAGCACTTTGGGAGGCCGAGGCGGGTGGATCACGAGGTCAAGAGATCGAGACCATCCTGGTCAACATGGTGAAACCCCGTCTCTATTAAAAATACAAAAAATTAGCTGGGCATGGTGGTGCGTGCCTGTAATCCCAGCTACTCAGGAAGCTGAGGCAGGAGAATTGCCTGAACCCAGGAGACGGAGGTTGCGGTGAGCCGAGATCGCGCCATTGCACTCCAGCCTGGGTAACATGCGTGAAACTCCGTCTCAAAAAAAAAAAAAAAAAAAAAAAAAAAAAAAAAAAAAAA
>NW_022437036.1:273361-298026 GCF_009761245.1 Sapajus apella
GTCTGAAGGTCAGTGAGAATATCACCTGCAACGCAGGCCGGGCGCAGTGGCTCATGCCTATTATCCCAGCACTTTGGGAGCCCGAGGCAGGCGGATCACGAGGTCAGAAGATCAAGACCATCCTGGCTAACATGGTGAAACCACATCTCTACTAAAAATACAAAAAATTAGCTGGGCGTGGTGACACCCACCTGTAGTCCCAGCTACTCAGGAGGCTGAGGGAGAAGAATCACCTGAACCCAGGGGGCGGAGGCTGCAGTGAGCTGAGATTGCATCACTGCACTTCAACCTGAGCGACAGAGCAAGACTCCGTCTCAAAAAAAAATGTTATCTGCAGTGTATTCGAACCCACAAAATACAACAGCATTCAAAGTTCATGGCAAAGCTAAAACAGACCATTAGTCACCCTTGGAGGATGCTAGAAAACCAACTCATCATTCCAAAATTTGAAAGGAGAGCAAATCAAGTATCTGTCTTTCCTAAATAAACTCAGAATAACCAAACCATGCATACAGAAGAGTTCTTCTCTTTAGAATAATTCTGGCAATAAAAACAAAAAGAGTGACCTAACTGTAATGTCACCATCTTGCACACCCCAATAAAGTCACAGAGGCAGGCGCCAGTCACCAGCCACTGCCAAAGGCAGGAGCTGAAAGGCTGTGGAGAACTCCATGAAGGACACTGTGGCCACCGAGCAGTGACAGCCTCTGCAGCTCCTGATGCTGCTTGGATCGCCACTAATACTTTCTTGATAAAAAGGAAAAGGAAAAAATCAAAGCTTACTCTTACCAAGTTTCCAAATCTACCTTCCAATTTATAAGAGAATACAGGAAACGGAGGACCCACATGAAACAATCTCATGCCTGCAGTGAGCAAAACCCTGACACAAGGAATCTCAAAAAGAAACAAGCCAATTCCATCAAAGAACCCAGAAAAGACATCAACCAAATGGCAATGTTCAGACTTTGCTTAAACACTGATTCAAACCAACTGTGTGTGCATGTGGTTCTGTGTGCACATGTGTGTGGCAGGTACGGACATGAGAGCTGGAAAAAAATCAACGTTGTAGACATTCAATGATGTTAAGAAATTAGACTGTGCAATGGCATGCATATTAATTTAAAAAATAAAATAAATTTTTTAAAAAAAAAAGAAATTAGGCAGGGCACAGAAGCTCATGCCTGTAATCCCAGAGCTTTGGGAGGCCAAGGCAGGCAGATCACCTAAGGTCAGGAGTCCAAAACCAGCCTGGCCAGCATGGTAAAATCCCATCTCTACTAAAAATACAAAAACTAGCCAGGCATGGTGGTGGTGGGCACCTGTAATCCCAGCTACTGGGGAGGCTGAGGCAGGAGAATCTCTTGAACCCAGGAGGTGGAGGTGGAGTGAGCTGAGATTGTGCTACTGCACTCTAGCCTGGGTGACAGAGAGAGACTCTGACTCAAAAAAAAGAAAAAGAAAGAAATTAGGCCAGGTGGCTGATTGCAGTGGCTCACATCTGTAATCCCAGCATTCTGGGAGGCTGAGGTGGGAGGACTGCTTGAGCCCAGGAGTTCGAGACTAGCCTGGACAACATGGCGAAACCCCGTCTCTACAAAAAACATATAAAAGTTAGCTGGGCATGGCGGCATGTGCTTGTGGTCCCAGCTACCGGCTAACGGGGGAGGGTTGCTTGAGCCCTGGAGGTGGAGGCCGCAGTGGGCCAAAACTGCACCACTGAACTCCAGCTCCAGCCTAGGTGACAGAGGGAGACTCAGTCTCAAAAAAAAAAAAAAAAAAAAAGAGAGAGAGAAAGAGAAAAAAGGGGAAGGGAGACGGGCAGGGGAGGGAAGGGAAGGAGAGAGGAGGGAAGAGGAGAGGGGAGGGGAGGGGCACGTGAGCTAGCTAAGCTCTCCTGCAGATACCTGCTCTACTGCTGAGAAACAGCCCCTGGCTGGCTGTGAGGCCCTGGAGGGGAATGAACACTCAGCTAAGGGACATAAAATGACTGAGCAACCTGCTGCCCACTCAGGATGTTACTGACAGACCAAGCCACAAGGCTGCACAGATGCAGCAGTGGCCTCATAGAGTGGGAATGGCACCCAGAAGATGGGGCGGAAGGCAGGCAGGTGCAGCACAGGTAAGCTGCCTGAGTCAGGGCAGACGCCTCCCACACTGGTGGCTGCTCAACCGCCTTCCTCCCTCAGCCCACACTTACAGCCTCTGGGGAGCTCCTTAGGATGAAGGGACTGAGGAGGCAAAAGCCCGCTTGGTGCCACACAGCACACTGGCACTGACAGCCCTGGCCTTATTACCTGGTAGTCCGCTTGACCAACTGAAAGACGGCCAAAAGACGAAGCTACGTGAATTCACTGATGCAGGCAGAACATGGTCTTACCACGCGCCCACCACTCAGAGCTATGGCCTAGCAGCCCAGTAGGACGTCACAAATGCTATGAATAGACACCAATCCCGGCTGGACCTCGCAGCCAGAACACACGGGTCTAGGAACAGGCAATGATGTCTGAATGGCTCTGCTGCCACAAGTCCCATCTCTGCCTCTTTGGACCCTACTGTCAAGAGAACTAGTCCAAAGGGAGTATGTGCCAACCAGGGTGCAGACCACAGCTCCCTCTGGCCTCCCTGTGTACCAGCCCTGGGGGCAGAGGCTAATCCTGACCCCCAAAGCGAGACTGAATTGCTACCACCCGCTGGGGGAGGCTATCTAGAGCCTGGTCCTGAGTACAGTTCAGTATTTCTGCTTCTATGAGTAAAAGTTAATGGTAACTACAGCTGCCAAAAAAGCAGAACCACCAGCAAGTCAGACCCTTTGGGGATAAAGATTCGGGTCCTCGCTGGGCACGGTGGCCCACATCTACAATCCCAGCATTTTGGGAGACTGAGGTGGGAGGATCACTTGAGCCCAGGAGTTCAAAACTAGCCTGCGCAACAGAGGGAGACCTCATCTCTACAAAAAACTAAAAATTAGCCAGGCATGATGATATGTCCCTGGAAACCCGGCCATTCAGGAGGCTGAGACAGGAGGACAGTATGAGTCTGGGAGGTTGTGGCTGCAGTGACCTACGATCATGCCACTGCATTCCAGCCTAGACAAGAGAGGTAGATCCTGTCTCAAAATAAAAATTATCTGGGCATGGTGGTACGCGCCTGTGGTGCTAGATACTCAAGAGCCGGAAGCAGGAGAATCACTAGAGCCCAGAAGGCTGTGGCTGCAGTGAGCTGACTGCACCACTGCTCTCCAGACTGGGCAACAGGATGAGACTGTGTCTTAAAAATAAAGATTTGGGTTACTCATCCAGGTCAAGAACCTTGCCCGAGTAGGTGATAGCAGAGGGCACAGCAGTAAGTAAAGAAAGACCTGGCCAGGCGCGGTGGCTCACGCCTCTCATCCCAGCACTTTGGGAGGCCAAGGCGGGTGGATCACGAGGTCAAGAGATCGAGACTATCCCGGTCAACATGGTGAAACCCTGTCTCTACTAAAAATACAAAAAATTAGCTGGGCATGGTGGCGTGTGCCTGTAATCCCAGCTACTCAGGAGGCTGAGGCAGGAGAATTGCTTGAACCCAGGAGGCAGAGGTTGCGGTGAGCCAAGATCGCGCCATTGCACTCCAGCCTGGGTAACAAGAGCGAAACTCCGTCTCAAAAAAAAAAAAAGAAAGCCCTAACCTCCAACAAAGCGACAAGGGACAGGGTGGACACACGAACAGCACAGCTGCTCCCTCCTAACCTCCAACCAGGAGACGAGGGACAGAAAGGAGACACAGAACCAGTAGCTGGTTTTCCCGTGTGCTCTCACCTCTCCTGCGTGGGAGGGGGAAGCTCCATTTGTCTAAATATGAACTACTTCTTATTCCTCTGTACATTGGTGGAGATGAACTTCGTGTCTCTAAAGAACAGAATATTCATGTGGGACTAAATTTTTGGAGTCACTAACTTATGACCCCCAGGATTCTGTGTCTTCAAGTTTCTGGAGACAGCTGACATCATCTCCAGTGCATGTCATCGGCAGCCCGCAGGCATGGCACTAAAGCCAGCAACGCCACTTGTCCCCGGAGCTTTCAGAAAGCACTTGGCACGCCATGTTACGATGGCCTCCAAGGAGCGTCACTTTATGAGCAGAAGCGGAGGCAGCACCACAGCCAGCCAATGTGTGCAAAGGAACCACACATCCCTCAAGTTGGCCTAGAACAGAAAAAGCATATTCTGAATGCTAGATAAAGCTGTGAAGATGTGACCGTGCCGAGGCCAACATGCTCTCTGGGGAACAAGTAACTGCAGGAAAGACCTGCAACCTGACTGTGCCGTTCCTGTGCCCCAGAGGGACAGTGATGGCCGCTGAAGAATGCCACGCTTCACAGGCCAGGGTCTATGGCTTTAGTGTAAAGTTAACTCCACTTTCACACATCCGCATTAACTAGCGGAGTCGCACGGCACTTCACACGTCCTGTGAGCTGTTATTGTAGGGGAGCTGCCAGCCCACCCCAGCCAGTAAGCTCACATGCTGCACCCTCCCCAATCCTGAAAGCCCTCTTCCTTTTTACAGACGAAGACATGGAAGCTCAGAGGTCAAGCACCATGGCCAAGGTTACTCAGCTTCCTCAGCTCTCAAGACCAGCACCCGAAACGTCTGTTCTCCCAACAAAGGACTAAGGTGTCAGTTCAGCCTAACAACGACCCACGTGCCCTGCCTGGCTGCCTGGCTGGCAGGTGTCCTAAGTCACCAGTGGAGGGAGTTGTCATCTTAATTTCAAAAACCTGACCTTCCAAGCCACTTTTAAGTGTTCACTAACAACAAATGAAGCAGTGCTGGGCTTCACCTCAGAAAAAGAGCGCTGTTTTTAGAAACACTCTTGGGAAGGGGCAGGCCAGGACCAGTACTAGGGGCAGTGGCAAAGGCCGTCCTGGAGATCCAGCGTTCATTCCACCTTAGCATAGCTTTTCTGCCCGAGAGAGCAGAGCCAGGAGGCCGCTCCCTGAGGATGGCCATGGAAACAGTCCCTCAACACTCTCTGACAGCACCCACCTCCAACAGCATACTCCCCTCCAAATCCAAAGTCAACTGGAAATGAACCCAGACAATCTGGTGGCGAGTAGGGAGTGGCCACAAAGACATTCATGATCATTCATCAAACTGTGGCAGGAAGAATTCAATAGAGCTTTCCTAAATAAACAATACTAATTACCCAGACTTTAATGTGCTTTTCATCAAAGAACGATTTCTTCCTAGCTGAAAAAAGATAAAATGATTTCTAAAAACCAAGACAGGTGCTCGCTTTCTGTTCCTGGCCCCGTTATAAGAGGCTGTCCCTGTGCACTCACTGAGCAGCTAGGCTGCACTAGCCCCGACAGAAGAAAGCATGTTCACAGATCAGAGCACAAGGTGGGGGGAACTCGGGCCACTGGCAAGCCGACTTCACCTGCCTCCAACAAATGTGGACGTAACTGAATGAACTGTATTTGATAAGGGGCTTTCTAGCAAAGAGCCCCTCACCTGCACAGCCCTGACTAATGGCACAGAAGCCTCAATGTGACCCATCACTATATGATATTTCACTTAACACACATTTGAAAAAACGAGAGCTGGAAAGCTCTCACTGAAAACTACCCTTGATTCCACAAAATACACCTTATTTTTCCAAGGCTATAAATTCAGGATGAACAGACTGGATGCAATGACTCATGTCTGTAATCCCAGCCCTCTGGGAAATCAAAGCAGGAGGATCACTTGAGGCTAGGAGTTTGAGACCAGCATGAACAACATAGCAAAATCCCATCTCTACCAAAAATTAGAAACAGCTGGGCGCAGTGGTGGCACCTACAGTCCCAGCTACTCGGGAGGCTAAGCCAGCAGGATCGCCTGAGCCTGGGAAGTGGAGGTTGCAGTAAGCCAAGACTGAGCCACTGCATTCCAGCCTGGGTGAAAAAGCAAGGCGCTATCTCAAAAAAAAAAAAAAAAAAAAATTCATGCTGGGTGCAGTGGCTCATGCTGATAATCCCAGCATTTTGGGAGGCTGATGTGGGCAGATCACTTGAGGTCAGGAGTTCGAGACCAGCCTGGCCAACATGGTGAAACCCCCATCTCTACTAAAAATACAAAAATTAGCCAGGCATGGTGGCATGCACCTGTAGTCCCAGCTACTCATAAGGTTGAGGCAAAAGGATCACTTGAACCCGGGAGGTAGAAGTTGCAATGAGCCAAAATTGTGCCATTGCACTCCTGCCTGGGTGACAAAGTGAGACTCCATCTCACACACACACACACACACACACACACACACACACACAGCCCAGGCACAGTGGCTCATGCTTGTAATCCCAGCACGTTGGGAGGCCGAGGTGGGAGGATCACCTGTGGTCAGGAGTTTGAGACCAGCCTAGCCAACATGAGGAAACCCTGTATCTACTAAAAATACAAAAATTAGCTGGGCGTGGTAGTGCACGCCTGTAATCCCAGCTACTCGGGAGACTGAGGCAGGAGAATCGCTTGAACCCTGGAGGCAGAGGTCGCCGTGAGCCAAGATCATGCCACTGCACTCCAGATGGGCGACAAAGCAAGACTGTTTCAAATACAAACAAACAAACAAACAAACAACAATTCAGGTAGAAGCCACTGCACAGATGTGCTTCAGAACAGCCCCGACTAGCACTTGCTCTGAACCCAGTTCAAGAGCAACGTCTACTACACAGTTCTGGTGACAAGAGAAACAGTGCTCCTTTAATGAATCCACAGTAAGAAAAATAAACAAACCACCACAAAAGCGCATCCTGGCAGAAATCCCTGGGTGGAATCAGTTTCCCTGGAGGCACACCACCCGTCATTATCTGACCTGAGCTGATGGCATACATTGCCTCGCAGGAGCTGGGAGGCCCTGCCTTGTCAGCAGCGGGCAGGAGTTCAATCAACGTGTGGCTCTGGTGCCCCTCAGGAGAGAGAATGAATAACACCCACAAAGGGTCTGCCAGGTGCCAGGTGCTGGCTCAGCATGCTCTTCACGTAGACCATCTCAGGGGCCCTCAGAGCCCCAGGACACAGGCTTTGAGATACTACTGTTCTCACCCCATAGATGAGGGAACCCTGGACCACAGAGTGACCGCCCAGCACATCCAAGATCGCACACCGGAAAAAGGCAGGAGTGAGGGCTCAACCCAAGCCTCCCGCCAGGATGGGAACTGGCCCACCACAGTATCCCTCCCCCATGGAGGGTCCAAGAGCAGAGACAATCCAACCTGAGGAAACGCCTGAAAAATGTCCCTGGCTCCTTATCCACTCTCACCAAAAGCCTGAGCCAGGAGCACAAAAGCTGCTGAGAGGAGGGGCCCCAGGGATGGAGAAAGCAGCCCTCCTTCAGAGACCAGGGCCCCCAGGAGCCCCTGCTGGTGGAAGGGCACCCACGAGGGAGGGACCAGAGCCCCCAGGAACACCTGCTTGTGGAAGGCACCTCTAAGGGAGGCTCACCTTTACGAAGAACCCGCTTCTTTGCACGAATATCTGTTTCCAGCTCTGCTGCTCTGATGTAAATCCTGACAGACTGTGGGAGGTGACGGACAGCCTGGGCCACCACGGCCTTGGCTGTGTCCCCAGGCTGCAACCTGGCTGCTTCTAACCAGACATCTTCACTCTGTGAGGCAAGAGATAGGAACAGTAAGGCTCAGTGCAGGCTGGAGGCCACAGCAGGCAGCAGGCACCTCTAGAGCAGATCCTCGGGCCCCAGATCTTACAAAAGCCAATCAGCTCAGCCTCAAACACACCTGTACCAGGACTCACCCCTATGACAACACTTAGGAACATGCTACCGTATGTCTGAGTAAAGAACACGAAACACCACTTTGTGAAAAGAATACGATGCCATGCAGAGTAACTCCACGGACAAAGCAGAGACTGTGCATCTGCTTGGGTAGTTCTTTTTTGTTGTTTTTTGAGACGGAATCTCACTCTATCCCCCAGGCTGGAATGCAATGGCACAATCTCGGCTCACTGCAACCTCCATCTCCCGAGTAGCTGGGATTACAGGCGCCTGTCACCATGCCCAGCTAATTTTTGTATTTTTAGTAGAGACAGGGTTTCGCCATGTTGGCCAGGCTGGTCTTGAGCTCCTGGCCTCAGATGATTCACCCCCCTTGGCCTCCCAAAGAGCTGAGATTATAGGCGTGAGCCACAGCACCTGGCACCTAGGTGGGTGAAGAGCTGATCAACTGAGCTCTTTATAAGGAAGCTTAGCCTGTCATTAAACCGAGGTGGATCAGCCTTCACTCCATGTGTAAACAAGCAGGAAAAACACGTGGTCATGTTTCACATCCTCCCCTGCCTGTTCCACTCTCTGTAGTTTCAATACCAAAAGACAAAAAGATTTGCTCTAATGAGTTTACTTCCGTAGGGGTCCTACCATTATGTAGCCTCCCAGGAAACGCCTCACAGCACGCCTCACCTTGGGGCACATCTCTGTCCCCTTCATTATAAGGTTCCGAGCTACTTGTAGCTTCCCAGTGACTTCCTCCAGGCGGGCTGACGCAATCCAGGCTGGCGGGTGATGAGGGTTTGTCTCCCGAACAGACTTGAGGAGCAGTCGTGCCTTCTTGATATCACTACAAGAGTGAGAGTGCACACAGCATCAGGCCATGCTGCCAGGGTGCACCCGAGACCCAGAATGAAAGCACGCACTTCACAGTCACAACGTGAGAACTCTCAATCCTGATGTCCTGAGTTACACAAACCAACTCAAAACTCAGTGTACACTATTCCAAGCCCATTCAGCCTCGCCACAGACAAATGCTGAGACCTGAAGGTCTAGATGGGACGTGCGGATCTAGAGCTGGCTGCTTTCCCGCTCAGCACAGGCACAGATTTGCACTATCACATGTAAAACATTTAGCGTACGCGATGAATGGATACAGACATTTTCAAATGAAAAAACCAAACTACTCCACTGTGTATTTCTTAGAACAACCATGTCACATTCTGACGGCAGATTTTCCACATAAAATCCAAAACACCCTAGGCCACTAGCACCTCCATCCCAGCCCAGCAATTCCGCAAAGTACTCACTTGATGTCCCCTCCATGTGTAGGGATCATGGAATTTAAATCTGTCAGGTAGCCTTTGGGGTCAACGACGGTCTGTCCACTCACGGAGTCGGACACCTGTGAAACAGGCCAGGCTGAGAGTCAGCTGGACATGACCAGACACAAAACAAAGTTCCCAGAGGGTCCCTGGAGCCCCTCCCATAATCCTGACTGGCAGTGAGTAGTAGAAGAAAGAAAACAACTTTAATAAAAAAATAAATTTCAGACAACACCTTGTGATAATAACAAATTTCTTCTGTATGGAAAAAAGAACTGTATTTTTATTTATTTCTTTGAGACAGGATCTTGGTCACCCAAGCAGGAGTGCAGCGGTGACAACAGCTCACTGCACCCTCCAGCTCTTGGGCTCAAGGAATCCTCCTGCCTCAGCCTCTCAAGACTCTATCTCTATAAAAAAGCAAAATTTTTGGCCGGGTGTGGTGGTTCACACCTGTAATCTCAGCACTTTGGGAGGCCGAGGCAGGTAGATCATGAGGTCAGGAGTTCCAGACCAGCCTGGCCAACATGGTGAAACCCTGTCTCTACTAAAAATACAAAAATTAGCCAGGCGTGGTGGTGTGTGCCTACAATCCCAGCTACTCAGGAGGCTGAGGCAGGAGAATTGCTTGAACTGGGACCCGGAAGGTGGAGGCTGCAGTGAGCCGTGACTGCACCACTGCACTCCAGCCTGGGCTACAGACAGAGACTGTCTCAAAAAAAAAAAATTATTTTATATATTTTTTAAAAAAGGGCAGGCATAGCCAGGCACGGTGGATCACACCTGTAATCCAAGCATGTTGGGAGACTGAGGCAGGAGACTGGATCACAAGGTCAGGAGTTCAAGGCCAGCCTGGACAAAATGATGAAACCCCATCTCTACTGAAAATACAAAAAATTAGCCAGGTGTGGTAGTGTATACCTATAATCCCAGCTACTCAGGAGGCTGAGTTAGGAGAATCACTTGATTCTCCACCCAGGAGGTGGAGGCTTCATGGGCCAAGATTGGGCCACTGCACTCCAGCCTCTGGGTGACAGAGCAAGACTCTGTCTCAGAATTTAAAAAATTAAAAAGAACTGCAGAATTATTCTGGCAAAATCAAGCCACTAAAAGCAGAGAGAAGAAAAGAAGAAGAAAGAAGAGGAAGAACAAAAAAAATGTTAAACCTGTCTACAGGAAAATGCTGCAGACAAACTCACCTGGCTCAGCCTCATGTCCATCAGAGTATTCCTCGCTTGGCCAATCTTCCTCATGTCCAGCTCACCTGTGCCAGGTGTCATCAATCCTGGTGTCATTCCACCTGGGTATGGTGTGTTTAGTCCACCTGGATAGGGTGTGTTAAGACCTCCAAATTGCTAGAAGGGAAGAGAGTAGAGGGAAGAATAAGATGATGGTTTGCATTTCATGCCAAAGAACTTTATTCTCTGAAATACTTCCCCGGTGGCCTGATACATGTACAGCTGTGCAGACAGACTCGGCCAAAGCACAGCCATGACCTGCAGAAGCACTGAATCCAACACTGCCCGCCATCCTGCCACTGATCCAGCAAGACTAAATGAGCCACATGTGCCCCTTTTTTTGGGTGCTCACAGTTTGTCGGGGATCCACTGAGGTATGGCTCTCTCCGGTCTGTAAATGTTTGGCAAAGAAACTGTCGGGAACAGGGGTCAGTTTCTCGTAGCGTGGGTTCCGCTGACGTTTGTTTCTGGCATCGCCAACCTCAGGGATGCTCAGCCACTCTTCTTCTGTGACTTCCGCCAATTTCCTCTGGAAATATCCAGCCCCAAAAAACATTAATTCCCCGGCAGAATTTCATGTGCCCAGGTAGGACTATGTTCTCCCTCACTTCCCCCATACCACCATGCTTTAGAAAGGATTTTGGGTGGGACGCAGTGGCTCACACCTGTAATCCCAGCATTTTGGGAGGCTGAGATGGACAGATCACCTGAGGTTGGAAGTTCGAGTCCAGCCTGACCAACATGGATAAACCCCATCTCTACTAAAAATACAAAATTAGCCAAGCATGGTAGCGCATGCCTGTAATCCCAGCTACTTGGGAGGCTGAGGCAGGAGAATCGCTTGAACCCAGGAGGTGGAGGTTTCAGTGAGCCACAATCGCACCGTTATGCTCCAGCCTGGGCAACAAGAGCGAAATTCAGTTTAAAAAAAAAAAAAAAGAATGGATTTTGATGCTGATGCAGAAATTGTTTTTAAGTTTTGTTTTGAGATGGGATTCATCTGTTGCACAGGCTAGAGTTCAATGGCACAATCACAGAATCACTGCAGCCTCAACCTCCTAGGCTCAAGGGATCACCTCGCCTCAGCTTCCCAGCCCACAAGTTGCTGGGACCACAAGTGTGGGCCACCATTCCTGGCTAATTTTTTACTTTTTGTAAAGTCAGGTTCTCCCTGTGTTGCCAAGGCTGGTCTCAAAACTCCTGGGCTCAAGTGATCCTCCTACCTCAGCCTCCCAAAGTGCTAAGATTACAGGTGTGAGACACTGCACCCAGGCCCCAAAATGGTTTTCTATTTCACTTAGAAAAATCAATTTAGGCCAGGCATGGTGGCTCATAACTGTAATCCCAGCACTTTGGGAGGCCGAGGCAGGCAGATCACAAGATCAGGAGTTCAAGAGCAGCCTGGCCAACATGGTAAAACCCCATCTCTACTAAAAATACAAAAAATTAGCCGGGTGTGGTCGCAGGTGCCTGGAATCCCAGCTACTTGGGAAGCTGAGGCAGGAGAATCACTTGAACCTGGGAGGTGGAGGTTGCAGTGAGCCGAGACTCCAGCTCCAGGCCACAGAGTGAGACTCTATCTCAAAAAGAAAGAAAAATCGATTTATTGGACCTATTCAACTTCACTAAAATGTAAATTATTCTCTCAAATCACAGTTTAGAAAATCTTATATATAAACAGCGCTGGATGTGGTGGCTCATGCCTGTAACCCCAGCATTTTGGGAGGCCAAGGTGGGCAGACCATTAGAGGTCAGGAGTTTGAGACCAGCCTGGCCAACATGGCGAAACCCCATCTCTACTAAAAATACAAAACTTAGCCGGGTGTGGTGGCGGGCACCTGTAATCCCAGCTACTAGGGAAGGCTGAAGCACGAGAATTGCTTGAACCTGGGAGGTGAAAGTTGCAGTGAATCAAGACTGTGCCATCGCACTCCAGCCTGGGCAACAGAGCCAGAGCCTGTCTCAAGAAAAAAAAGAAAGAAAGAAAATCTTAGGTATAAGTGGAGTCAAAATTACAAAGAAAGTAAGTTCATTTGCCCTACCTTTTATAGTAAAGGACGGAAAGGGTTTTAATACACATATACATGTTCAAACATACTGAAGCAAAGACTTTCTTCTTCTAAGCAATTACCCTCCGAATTTAAAAAAACAGCGAGTCAGTAAACTCTCATCAATTCCACACAAAAGGAGCCTGAGTCCTGCTGCTTAGGTGAAGTGCAGTAGAAACTGCACACCATTTCATCTGCTTACTTTGAGATCTGAGAATTGCTGCTGGATTTTGGGGCGCTCCATACGATATTTCTCTATTTCTTCTTTCTCTCTTTGCTCCCTAGTAAATAAAATGTGCGCACATCAGAAACACTGCATGTCTGAAGATGTCTGAAGCTGCTTTATTATACATCTCAATTAAATCACCAAATAGAACAATTCCATACTCTTAGCAGCTAAATCAAATATATTTCAAGGCAATTGCGGATACATTCTTTGCTGGGCATGGTAGCACACACCTGTAATCACAGCTACTTGGGAGGCTGAGGTACAAGAATCATTTGAACCCAGGGGGCAACGGTTGCAGTGAGCCAAGATCGCACCACTGCACTCCAGCCTGGGCGACAGAGCAAGATTCTGCCTCTAAACAAATAAATAAATATGAATACATTCGTTAAATCTAATAACGCAATTACCCACCAAATGAAAACATGCAGAAATTCACTAAAATAAAAACAAAAAAGATCTTACTTTGATCTAAATATATGAATGTGAGTATATTTACTGCTTGAAAATTAACAAAATCCCAAAGGTAGGACCATCCTATAAACACCTAAGAAGGCCAGGTGTGGTGGTTCACACTTGTAATCCCAGCACATCAGGGCAGATCACTTCAGGTCAGTAGTTCAAGACCAGCCTGGCCAACATGACGAAACCTCATCTCTACTAAAAATACAAAAATTAGTTGGGCACTGCTAGGCACAGTGGCTTATACCTGTAATCCCAGTGCTCTGGGAGGCCAAAGCAGGCAGATCACCTGAAGTCAGGAGTTCAAGCCTGGCCAGTGTGGTAAAACCCCATCTCTACTAAAAATATAAAAATTACCCAGCCATGGTGGTGCTTGCCTGTAATCCCAGCTACTCAGGAGGCTGAGGTAGGAGAATCACTTGAACCTGGGAGGCAGAGGTTGCAGTGAGCTGAGCTGAGATCATGCCATTGCACTCCAGCCTGGGTGACAAGAGTGAAACTGTGTCTCAAAAAAATAAAAATTAGCTGGGCATGGTGGCAGGTGGCTGTAATCCCCGGCTACTTGGGAGGCTGAGGGAAGAAAATAATTTGAATCCAGGAGGCAGGGTTGCAGTGAGTCAATCCAGCCTGCGTGACACAGTGAGATCCTGTCTCAAAAAAAACACCTAAAAGGAAAAGCAGTAACTATCCTAGTTACCACCAAACCCTCTACGGAACTCATCCATCCTCACTTCCTTCTCTTCCAAGTAAGTAGTTAACCACTAACAACCAACTCAGCTCGGATCTACAGTTCTATGCACCAGAAGAGCCTGCTTCATCCACGTAACTGCACTTCAGTGCTGAGACTACATGTGACCATGTGGTATTCACAGCGCTGTTCTTCCTACTTGTTTGTATTATGACAGTTTTCAGAATAAAGTTTTAATAAGTATACTACTTTTTTTTTTTGAGACAGAGTCTTACTCTGTCCCCAGGCTGGAATGCGGTGGCGTGATCTCGGCTCACTGTAACCTTCGCCTCCTGGGTTCAAGCGATTCTCGTGCCTTAGCCTCCTAAGTTGCTGGGACTACACGTATGCACCACCACACCCAGCTAATTTTTGTATTTTTAGTACAGACAGGATTTCCTCATGTTGGCCAGGACGGTCTTGATCTCCTGACCTCGTGATCTGCTTGCCTCAGCCTCCCAAAGTGCTGGGATTACAGGCGTGAGCCACCATGCCCAGCCAAATACACAGCTTTTTTTTTTTGAGACTGAGTTTTTGCTCTTGTTGCCCAAGCTGGAGTGCAATGGAGCAATCTTGACTTACTGCAACCTCCACCTCCCAGGTTCAAGCGATTCTCCTGCCCAGCCTCCCAAGTAACTGGGATTATAGGCATGTGCCACCACACCTGTCTAATTTTTTGTATTTTTTTTAGTAGAGATGGGGTTTCACCATGTTGGCCAGGCTGGTCTCGAACTCCTGACCTCAGGTGATCTGCCTGCCTCAGCCTCCCAAAGTGCTGGGATTACAAGCATGAGCCACTGTGCCTGATGACATAGCCTGCAACTTTAATGAATTTTTCAGCTCCAAGAGTCTTCTGGTGGAGTCTTTAGGGTTTTCCAAATATAAGATCATATCATCTGCAAACAAGAATAATTTAACTTCTTCTTTTCCAATCTGGATGCTCTTTATTTATCTCTCATCCAACTGCGCTAGACAGGACTTTCACTACCATGTTGAATAACAGTGGTGAAAGTGGACATCCTTGTGTGTTCCAGATCTTAGAGAAATGGCTTTCAGTTTTTCCCCATTCAGAATGATACTAGCTGTGGGCTTATCATATGTGGCTTTTTTTTTTTGGTGACACAGTCTCACTCTGTTGCCCAGGCTGGCATGTAGTGGTGTGATCTTGGCTCACTGCAACCTCTGTCCCCGGAGTAGCTGAAATTATAGACCTGCATTGCCACATCCAGCTAATTTTTGGATTTTTAGTAGAGACAGGGTGGTATCGAACTCCTGACCTCATGTGATCTGCCTGCCTGGGCTTCCCAAAGTCCTGGGACTACAGGCGTGTGAGCCATGGCATCCGGTTATATGTGGCTTTTATTGTGTTGAGGTATGTTCCCTTTTTTTTTGAGACAGGGTCTCTCTTTGATGCCCAGGTTGAAAGGTGGTGGTACGATCTCAGCTCACTGCAACTTCTGCCTCCTGGGCTCAAGCGATCCTCCTACCTCAGCCTCCTGAGTAGTTAGAACTATAGGTGCGTGCCACAAAGCCTGGCTAATTTTTGTATTTCTTTTTGTAAAGACAGGGTACTACCCTCTTGCCTAGGCTGATCTCAAATTTCTGGGATCAAGCAGTCCTCCCGCCTCAGCCTCCCAAAGTGCTGGGATTAACAGGTGTGAGCCACCATGCTCAGTCTGGGATATGTTCCTTCTACACCCAGTTTTTTGAGAGTTTTTATCATGAAGGAATGTTGAATTTTATCAAATGCATATTCAGAATCGCGTAAAATAATCATATAGTTTACATCCTTTATTCTGTTGATATGATGTATAACACTGATTAATTTGCATATGTTGAACCACTCTTGCAAAATGCCACTAGGTCATGACGAACGATCTTTTTTTTGAGATGGAGTCTTGCTCTTGTTGTCCAGGCTGGAGTGCAATGTTGTGATCTCAGCTCACTGCAACCTCCACCTCCTAAATTCAAGCAATTCTCCTGCCTCAGCCTCCCGAGTAGCTGGGATTACAGGTGAGCACCACCATGCCTGGCTAATTTTTGTACTTATATAGATAGAGACAGGGTCTCGTTATGTTGGTCAGGCTGGTCTCGAACTCCTGACCTCAGATGATCCATGATCCGCCCGCTTCGGCCTCCCAAAGTGCTGGGATTACAGCACTGTGCCCGGCCAATGAACAATATTTCTAATGTGTTGTCAAATACGGTTTGCTGGTATTTTGTTGAGGATTTCTGAATTGATGTTTATCAGGAATACTGACCCAACATTTTCTTTTTTCAACGTGTCTTTGTCCGGTTTTGGTATCAGGGTAATACTGGTTTTATGGAATAAATTTGGAAGCATTCGCACCTCTATTTTTCGGACTAGTTTGAATAGAATTGATATTAGTTCTTCTTTAAATATCAGGTAAAATTCAGCAATGAAGCGATTAGATCCTGGGATTTTTCTCTGCTAGGACGCTTTGTATTACGGCTTTGATCTCATTACTTATTACCCGTCTGTTCAGGTTTGGGATTTCTTCATGGTTCAATCTTGTCAGCTTGTATCCGTCAGTTGACATCTTTAATTCATTCACAAATTACTCAACACATAATAGATTAATCAACAGTCGGTATGCCCTTTACAAAGATGGTAACGCGGATGTAAGTAAAAGTAATCCCCAAAATTCTAAAGCTCTCCACTCCAGCCCCCCAGGCCCTGAGGCCGTTCTGCAGCACCCCAGTGCCTATCTGAGCACTGCTCCACAGCACAAGACCCTTATGTGGCCTAAAAGCTGAGCAGAGACACATGTACTCTTGCTACTTTTCTCCAAGTATAAAACAATTCAAAATGAAACTTTCTTTCTTTTTGGAGACAGGGTCTCACTATGTCAACCAGGCTGGAATGCAGTGGCACGATCACGGCTCACTGCAGCCTTTACCTCCTGGGCTTAAATGGTCCTTTCACCTCAGCCACCCAAGCAGCTGGGTCTGTAGGCACACACCATCTGGCTCATTTTTAAATTATTTGTAGAGATGAGGTCTCACTAATGTTGCTTACACTCACTGGTCTCAAACCCCTGGACTCAAGCTATCATCCTACCTCGGCCTCCCAAATGCTACGGTTACACGTGAGCCTCAAAAGTTTTTTTTTTTTTTTTTTTTTTTTTTTTGAGATGGAGTGTCTCTCTGTCACCCAGGCTGGAGTGCAGTCGCACAATCCTGGCTCACTGCAACCTCCACCTCCCGGATTCAAGCAACTCTCCCACCTCATCCTACGGAGTAGCTGGGATTATAGGCGTGCATCACCACGTCCAGCTAATTTTTGTATTTTTATTAGAACAGGGTTTCGCCATGTTGGCCAGGCTGGTCTCCAACTCCAGACCTCAGGTGATCCACCCACCTCAGACTCCCAAAGTGCTGGGATTACAGGTGTGAGCCACCACATCCAGCCAACTTTTTTTTAAAAGTTGGATAAATATTGTGAAAGCCAACAATTTCTTTTACCTTCTTTCTTTTCTTCTTTCATCCATCCTTTTATCCAGGGCTGCATAAATAGCATCTGCTTCCTCATCATCTTTTTCATAGGGCCCACTTGAGAAGAGGCTCCCGGCATAGCCATTAAACTGAGAACCAAACAACATGTGTAGAGAGGTGAGCTTTTCCTCCAATACCTCCCCACCAGCAGAAATGGGAAGAGCTCTACTTATGAAATACTTGCTAAATTATTTCTTCAGCCAACAAAGCCAAATCAAAGGACAATCTACAATGTAACTGGTAACTACTCTTCAGGTATCAAGGGCATGAAAGACAGAGGAGCCACTCCAACTGGAAGGGACCAAGGAGACAGGACAAAATGCAGTAAGAGATCCTGGACTGAGCCCTAAGCCAGAAAACAGACTTTCACGGAAAAACGCGAAATTCAAGTACAACAGAGAAATTAGCTAATAGTACTGTGTCAGCATGATCCCCTTGGTTTCAATAACTGTGCTAAGGTCATGTAAGATGGGAAGAAGCTTGGTGAAAGATATGCAGAAACCTATTTTTTTTTTTTTTCCAGAGGGAGTCTCACTCTGTGGCCAGGATGGAGTGCAGTGGCGTGATCTCTGCTCACCACAACCTCTGATTTCCTTCTTCGAGTGATTCTCCTGGCTCAGCCTCCGAAGTAGCTGGGCTTACAGGCATGTGCCATCATGCCAAACTAAGTTTTGTGTTTTTAGTAGAAACAGGGTTTCACCACGTTGGCCAGGATAGTCACGATCTCCTGACCCTGTAATCCGCCCACCTCGGCTTCCCAAAGTGCTGGGATTACATCCCAAAGTGCAGATGTGAGCCACCACGCCTGGCCAACATTTTTTTTTCTTTTACTTTTTTTGGGCACTACTTTTGCAAGTTCCTGCAAATTTAAATTATTTCAAAACTAAAATTATTTTTTAAAATTTTCCTCAGAGGAAAAATGTGATCTGTTAGAAGACAGTTCAGTCAGCTGAGGTTGTCCTTTAGATGTCTTTTTAGAGGGCAACCACTAACGCTACAAAAAGCAAATATCGTCATGAACTCCACTGTAAGTTTTTATCATAGAAGACTGACCAATACAAAATACCAAGGCAGTGGTCCTGACATCTGCAAGAACATCTCTCTGAAGAGATGAAAAGTGCACATTTCTCCATATTCTTTCTGCTCCCTCTCACTCTCTGCTGAAGATGTCTCATGAATAGCTGAAATTTTAAATGCATGAGCCACTCCAAGCCACTCATTACAGGCACCAACACACACTGGTTAGGGAGCTGGTCAGCTGCTCCCAGAGACTAGCTGGAGGAGACACAGAAGCCGGACACATCTCACCTCGTCGTAATTGGTATCATTTAGGTCCTCATCATCATCATCAGCAGCCTGGTTTTTCTTCATCTGGTCCCCAACGGTTCTCTTGCCTGGGGGAGCATGACGATCATCCACAGGATCATTTGCATCACGGGCGGGCCCAATGTCTGAGCGGGTGGTGAAGCCAGTGGCACTGCAGGAGACCCCCAAGACACCCAGTATCTGAGTGCACCTGTTCCCGGGCTCTTCTCCACCCCTGCTCATCACTTAATATCACCTCTATTTTTAACACCTCTGGGAACCTCCAAAGACCCTGGTGACAATGAACTGCAGTCTCAAATACCACTGATCTTCTCTACTTACCTGAAGGTTTAACCTACC
The DNA here is from genome assembly GCF_009761245.1 of Sapajus apella. Taxonomy (NCBI): domain Eukaryota; kingdom Metazoa; phylum Chordata; class Mammalia; order Primates; family Cebidae; genus Sapajus; species Sapajus apella. The sequence goes on from NW_022437036.1 coordinate 292,303, forward strand.
CTGATGACGTTACCAAGGCAATCCCTCCACCAGAAGGCTTTAATCATCTCCCCCCGCCACATCCAATCAGGCCCTTAAACCCAACTTGGCCCAAACTGAGTTCCTCTTCTGGGCCCACCTTACAGCTGCTCAGGGGTGTTTCGGCGTGCTGATCCAGATGCCAAGGGTCCGTGACACAGTACTTGCCTCCCTCTCCCACTCTCTCCATCCTGCCTGCCACCAAGTACTAATGAATCCACCTTAAAAATCTCTCCTCCCCGGACTATGACTCCCACCACAGCTGGAAACCGAGTTAGCCCTCCCTGCCTCTAGCCTTCCTCTACTTCAACCCATCCTCTGCCAGATGATTCTTCCCAAAACACAGCTCTGACTGAAAACTTCTGAAGGGTCATGGTCTTTCTGACGTCTCCAGGAGCTTTAGCCTGGCGCTCAAGGCCACTCCAACCTCTTAAGCTCCGTTCCACTGGCTGCACATCCCATTCACACTGGACTCCCCCGTTCCTGGGCTTCCCCTGGCCTCACTTTTTTCTAACACTCCACACACACAGAATGTCAGTTTCTCTTCTATCGCTACCTCGTCTCTGCAGCCCTAAGTCCAGCTCTCCTACTAAACTGGGCCCCAACGCCACACTCCATTAAGCACTGGGTTCTAAATCTGATCCTCCTTACGTACTGACTTATGCTAACACCAAATCCTCCACGACCTTCGGGTCCTTTGAAGGCGCAGTCCACATCGGAGTCTGGCGTGTGCCCCACAGATTCTAGTATAATACCACCACCAAGAAAAGCCCAGTCGTCTTCCTCATCAAATGAATGGCCAAACAGGACAGCAACGACTGCCCATTTATCCGACAACGTACGGTGGCCATCTGTGTTGCAGTCAAGGAGGACCCAGGCACGCTCGAGGCGGGGCGGGGGGTGTGCCAGCCGGACCTGGGAAGGCGGCCGCGTTCCCGCTGCACATCACTGCCGGCTGCATGCAGCAGCGCTCGTCTCACACCCGGCGGACAGGCGGCGCGTCGCACCCACGCGGCGGGCGGGCTGCATGCACACGTCTGTCCGGACCCAAAGCCCGCGGCTGCCTCCCTCGAGGTCGCTCAGACTGCGCGGCCAAAGACCCCCGCCCCGAAACCCGCGCCCCGCGCCCCGCCGGCCGGGTCCCCCGCGCGCCGCCCCAGGCCTCGCCCAGGCCTCACCCCCGGCCCAGCCCGGGCACGTAGCCGAGCGGCGCGGGCATCCCCAGGAACGGCTTCTTCTTCTTGTTCATGGCGGCGACGACGACCTAGCTAGGAAGGAAAGGAATGAAGCCGCGGAGGAGGGAAAGACGCAGACACTCCAAGCCCCGACGTCCGAGGCGCTGCGTACGAGGAGGTCGCGGTTGGCGCGTCACTCGCGCGCCGGAAGCAGAGCGCTCGGTGCGCACAAAGCCCGCCCACTTTCGACTCCCCGGGCGGAAGCCCCGACGCGCTCCTTGACGACTTCCGGCCGCGGCCAGGGGGCGGGGACACGGCAGGCGCGGGGGCGGGGACACGGCAGGCGCGTGCGCGGGAGCGCCTCCTCGTGGCGGGGCGGGAGGAGCGAGGCCGAGCGTGCGCTGGGACCCGAATGGGCTCCTGGGGCGGCCCCAAAAGCTGAGCCTGGGGCGTCGCTGCCTCCCCAGTGCTCTGATGCATTCCCAAGGAGACCTGTCTGCCAGTAGGGCCCATGGTCCCCTCCCTCTGAGCCAGCCCAGCGTCCCGCCGCCGCCCTCGGCGGGCCCGGATCACTTCCAATTGGAGTGGAGCTGCACCCCGAGCAGTTGTGTAGCGCTTGTGCGCACTGGTTATGGGCACATCTGCCTGTGGGCACACCTGCCTGTGGGCGTCCTGTGCGCACGCTGCTGCCCTATGCTTTTAGCATTCATATTTTGGGGCCCCCATTCAGGCATCTGTGCCTCCAGCGGGATTAGAGACCCCACCCACGTCCCCCAGCATGCCTTGGACATTCTGGTGAGGGCCACATTCTCAGCTCCCGGAGAGCTAATCGACGAAATAACCGCAGCTGACCTGTCGGGAACACGTCAGTACATGAACATGGCTGTCAAGCATGTGTGTGAATTCTGCGTGTGTGGATTAGTGGGGTGTGCGCACAGTGAGGTCACGTGTGCTCGTGTTTGGGGTGCACGCATTTCTGCTCCTTCTGCTGTAAGACATCCTCCAGAGCCCCTGCGTACACCCAGGGAGAGCACCTAGGCTCCTGGGCAGAGCAAGCCAACCACAGCCCAGCCCGGCCCAGCGCTTCTCACTGGAGTCCTGGAGCAAACACATCGCTCCGGCCTGCTGCAGCCGCCTTGGAGTTCCCCTCTGCCCCATCTCCAGCCAAGCCCCTTTCAGCTACAGAGCACTGCACCGCCCCCCCGGGCACTAAGCCAGGTTCTGGGGCTGCAGAGGGACGGGAGAGTCACCCTAATGTTCACAGTGGGGTGGGCGGTAAGCAAGAGTCAAGCTGGTTTCTCCGGGGAAGCGGGTGCCCGTTCGAGGGGGAGCGAAGAGGCAGGAGGCCGAGGGCAGTGTGTGGGAGGGGCTGATCTGCCCCTTCTCCTGGCTCTGTGGGTAGAAGGCCCCGCACGATGCCCGTCAGCCCATCCCTACGCACTGAGGGGCAGCACCTCAGAGGACCCCCAGCAGGTGCACGGGGCCTCTCCTGGGCGGAGCCGCGCCCGGGGCCGCACGGACGCCCCTCGCCCTGGCGGACAGCCTTGGCGCACGCAGGCCCGCGCGCCGCCGACACACCTCGGAGCTCCCGGAGCGCGCCCGGCACACAGGGCTCGGCAGCAGGTGCCTCGCCGCGCAGACTCGCGGACCGCGGGGACCGGCTCGGGAGCGGGGCCGGCTGGGGCGGGGCGGGGCGGGGCGGCGGCGCGCGTTCCCCGCCGGCCACACCGGCCGCCCTGCACTCGGCGAGGGGCGTGTGCGCGGGCCGGGCTCCCGGGCCCCATGTTCACCGAGCTGAGGTCCAAGCTGAGCCCCCCGCGAGGCCGCGCCGGGGCCGTGCGCGCGGACTTCGGGGAGCGCCGGGATGTGGACGGTGAGCGGGGCTGGACCCGGGCGCGGGGATGTCGCGGGCGGGGGTCTCAGGGACCCAGAGGCACGGGGGGCGGGACCTGGCGGGCTTGGAGCGGCGGCGGCCGTGGGTGTTCGGAGGACGTCTCGGCCCAGCGGGGTCCCCGTGGCCTTTGTCCTGTTTTGGGGGGCAGCCGGCCTCAGGCCCGGTCAGCGCGCCCTTGGCTGGGGGCGAGCGGGTGACAAGCCGGGGCGCCTGTGTCCTCGGCGGCACTGCGTTCGGTCACCTCTTCCTTCGCGCGGAGAAAACCCTCCGAGCCTTCACCGTGGGGCCGAGAGGGGACCGAGGTCACAGCCGGCCCGGGTGTCCTCGCCCCATCTCCTTCTGGAATCTTGGCGTTAGGGCGGGAGGGACCCACGGGCCGCCGCGGGACAGACTGGACTCCCGGAATGCGGGCAGGAAATGGGCGGAGCCGGCTTGCCCGGGGCAGGTGCAGCGCAGGCGGAGGAGTCGGACGGGTTCCCGCTGCTGCTGCGCGCTCCTGCACCAGCGCGACCGCTCCAGGCCCTGCAAAGCCCGGAGACCACGGCGCCTGTCCGCTGGAAGGCGCGGGCTTAGAATCAGTCTTCCCACAGCACTAGAGGCTACCTCGGGTGCGGTGGCCCACTGGCCACACCCTCTGCTGACCCTAGACCTCAAATTTGGGGTCACCCGGGGTCCGGTTCCTGAAAGTTGTAAGAATTGGGGTGGAAGATGTTGTCTCAGAAGCCTTACGGGGTGGGAGGACCGGAGAGTAGGATGTGGGTTTCCCCTGATATTCAGACCTCCTAAACACATCCCCAAGCCCTGTCCTGGGTGTGGAGTCGGTGGCTGAGTGTGGGGCGGGTAGGGTACATGAGAGGAGGACCCCAGCGTGGGAACCTCACCTGCCCTGCTGAGGGCCTGGGTGCTGTAAAGACAGGGGCAGGCCTGTGCCCACCTTCTGCCTCCCCACAGGCTCTGTTCACCTGCAGACACCATACAGAGCCTTCATTCATTCATTCATTCATTCATTCACAATGTTGTGGGGTGCCCCATGAAACAAGACCTGGATCGAAATGTCTGCCTCCCCCAGACTCAGGTCAGCAGTGCCCCCAGAGATAAGACAAAGCTCAGATGAGACACCTTAATGTACTTACTGCAGGAAGAGGGAGCACAGGGCACCCCCATGGGTCTCCGAGCAATAGCTGTATCCCACATACCTATGCTCACCCACCCATAGCCAGTGCGTGCCCACCACTCACACAGCCTGTGTTGTCCTGGGCCTGCCACTACTCTAGATGATGAGTCAGCCTGCTGGGTCCTGGTGGGGGTATGGGCATAAGCCACAGGGAGCCCAGGCAGCTTATGGCACCTGTGTGGGCCAACCTGGAGGTGCTGGGGAACGGCTGAGAACTGGGCTGGGTTTTTGGCAGGCCCTGTGGGCTGTGGCACAGCTGGAGAGCCCAGCGAGTGTTTGGGGAGGGAACCCTGCTTGTGAGTTGGCCAAGAGTTCAGGCAGTCAATGAGCCATAGTGAGTTGGGCCCCAACACCAAATAGGGCTGTGTGAACTGGGTGCCTTCAAAGGCAATGGGCAGGCAGCACCCTCAGCCAGGATTCCCCACCACAGACGATATCCCCAGATTTGGGACCTGCCTTTCCTCAAAGCAGGTCGTGTGTGCGCTTCTGGTCTGGTGTGATGTGTGCAAGGCTTGTGCGCCAGCCCAAGGCAAGGGTGCTGTCAGGGCTGTTCCGGGATGGCCCGTCTTGCCCGGCCGTATGTCTTAGGTTCCCTTCCCTAGTGGCATATCCTCCGGTCTAAGCAGCATCCATCCTGCTTCCCCAGGGTGAGGGTTATAGACGTGCAAGAGGAAAGGTGTTTCCAGTTCTTCACCTTTTGTGCTGGGGAAGGTCCTGAAAACGGCCTGCACACTTCCTTCTGCCTTCGGAGGCTTGGGAACCCCTCACGGGGGAAGTGATTTCCGAACTGGTGTAGGGGAGATGGGGCAGGGAGCTGGCTCTCAAGCAGAGGAAGCCTCTGCCCCTGCCCTTTACTGCCTTGACCAGGCACCCCCACACACAGCCACTGCCCACTTCAACTTCTGCCGGACCCTCCTGGAGCACACGGTGTCAGCTGAGAGCATCCCCTGCCACTTGCCTCGGACACCTGGCACCAGCCTCACGTGGCATGACTCCCGTAGCCAGAGGGCGGCCAGCAGCAGGCCAATCAAGCTCCTGCAGCAGCCGGGCACAGAGACCCCCCAGGTACGCACCCAGTCCACCCGCCTCCGTTCCGCCCTCCCTCTCCACCACCCTCACTTTGCCTGCCACGCCCCTCCCTTGCAGGGCCGGCTGTACTCTGACCACTATGGGCTGTACCACACGAGCCCCTCGCTGGGCGGCCTGACCCGGCCCGTGGTCCTGTGGAGCCAGCAGGACGTGTGCAAGTGGCTCAAGAAGCACTGTCCCCACAACTACCTCGTCTACGTGGAGGCCTTCACACAGCATGCCATCACCGGTACAGCGGGGCTGAGGGTGCTGTGGGAGGGGCTGGATGCCTCCTAGCGCCTACTCCCCACACCCCCGGCCTTTCTCTTACTATGGCTTTTGTCTGTCTAGATCTTCCTCTGAGTCATCTTCCCCTCTGGTCTTCATCTTTGCAG
>NW_022437036.1:298126-305369 GCF_009761245.1 Sapajus apella
CCTCCCAAAGTGCTGGAATTACAGGCTTGAGCCACCGCGCCCGGCAGCAATTTATTTTCAGTGTATTTTGCCAAATTGGTTGGAATTAGGGGAGTCAAGCTTCCTGAACTTGATATTCAGCCATGAAAAAATATGCAAAACTGCTTCACAAATTTAAAAGAAAAATCATTTTCATCACTGGGACTGTGGCACTCCAGAGCTTGGTTTTACTCTTAGCTAAGAAGATCCCAAACATGAGGCCCCTTCAATTTTTATTAAAAAAGGAAATGCTGACAATCCATAATTGCATTTTTGTTTTTTGAGAGTCTTGCTCTGTCACCCAGGCTGGAGTGCAGTGGTGTGATCTCAGCTCATTGCAACCTCCACCTCCTGGGTTCAAGCAATTCTCCTGCCTCAGCCTTCCAAGTAGCTGAGACTACAGGCGCACACCACCACACCCAGCTAATTTTTTGTTATTTTAGTAGAGACGGGGTTTCACCATATTGGCCAGGATGGTCTCGATCTTCTGACCTTGTGATCCACCCTCCTTGGCCTCCCAAAGTGCTGGGATTACAGGCGTGAGCCACTGCGCCCGGCCCTCTCTGCCTTTCTTTCTGTGTCTCTCTCCATCTCTCTGTGCTGTCTTTACCTGGGTTTCTTCTGCTCCGTCTCTGCCTTTTGCTCTTCACCCTTTCCCTCTGCCTCTCTCCACGTCTCTTTATCTGTTTCTCTGAATCTCTCTCTCCCTCTTTCTCTCTCAGTCCCGGCCTCTGCCTTGGCTCTGTTTGTTTGTTTGTGTCTGAGATGGAGTCTCACTCTGTCACTAGGCTGGAGTGCAGTGGCAGGATCTCGGCTCACTGCGACCTCTGCCTCCCGGGTTCAAGTGATTCTCCTGCCTCAGCTAATTAGTTGGGACAACAGGTGCAAGCCACTAAGCCCAGCTAATTTTTTGTATTTTTAGTAGAAATGGGGTTTCACTATGTTGTCCAGGCTGGTCTTGAACTCCTGACCTCAAGTGATCTGCCCACCTCGGCCTCCCACAGTGCTGGGATTACAGGCGTGAACCACTGCGCCGGCCTTGCCCTGGCTCGTGATGCTTCTGTGGGCCTGCGCTCAGCCCCTGTTTCCTTTCCCCAGGCCGAGCACTGCTGCGGCTGAATGCAGAGAAGCTGCAGAGGATGGGGCTAGCCCAGGAGGCACAGAGGCAGGAGGTGCTGCAGCAGGTGCTCCGCCTGCAGGTGCGTGAGGAGGGGCGGAGCCTGCAGCTGCTCAGCCAAGGTCAGTGTGAGGTGCCAGAGAGGCCTGGGGTCTGATGGAGAAGCCCCTCTGAGTGCCGGGTGGGATGACCTCAGGAGGGTGGCTGCGGGCCCCAGTAAAGGCCATAATGCAGATGACACCAAAGACCCCACCCCTTCCTCACCCTCTTCCACCCCACAGCTTCCTTTGGAAAAATGTCCTAGCTGCTGCTGAGGCTTGAACCCCAGACCCCAGCACTGTGACCAGAGTCCAGGACTAGGGAGGAGGCAGAGCTGGCCCCGTAGCCCCTCCTGGACCCTGCAGGATGCCCTGGTGGCCAGGCCGGCCCAATGGACAGACAACACCAGGATCACCAGCTCCAGGAGCCTCTGGTTGGACATTCCAGGCTGCGCCCTGGGGCTGGGTGGGCAGAGGGCTGCTTGAGTGTGGCCCTACCTCCTGGGACCTGAGCCCAAGCCCTCCCCCGGTGCTGCTGGCAGCACTCGAGGCAGCTGCCTGGAGCCAGAGCCGGTTTGGGTGTCCCCCCAGACTCCCAGGGAGTCTGTTTATTTACGTGCCCTTCCCCATTCGATGTCCGTCCCCCATCACCTGCTGAGTCACTTGTCTGTCCACCCCCAGCCCAGTTCTCAGCCGTTCCCCAGCACCTCCAGGTTGGCCCACACAGGTGCCATGAGCTGCCTGGGCTCCCTGTGGCTTGTGCCCATGCCTCTGCCAGGGCCCAGCAGGCATCATCTAGAGTAGCGGCCATCGGCATCCACCCAAAGGATCATGCCAAGCACTTTCATCCTCACCACACCCCTCTATTCATGAGAAGTGAGGCAGAGAAAGGCCCAGACTGACCAAGCACCAGAGACAAAATGTGGCACAGCGAGGGCCCAGCCCTGTCCAGGTGGCTCCACACCCGGGCCCAGGCTCGGCAGTGCTCCCTGCCCTGTCTTTGGGAAACTCTTGCTTTCACGCGTCTTCCCCACTCCCACCTTCAAGGAATTAGGGCCTTGTGTGTGGGCCTTCCCATTCCCGCTTTCCCAAGAAGGCCTGGATTCAGGGGGGAGGCCTTCCCAGGGCTGCTCCCCCTAGACCCACCCAGAGGCCCGAGCAGCCCCTTCCTGGGTGGTTCGGGGCTGGTGCTGCCTGGCAGGACAGTGAGGGCAGCCCTGGCTGCCCCTGCCCTCTTGCGCCCCTGCCCTCTCCCGATACCCTCGGGGCTTCTGAAAATCTCAGGGACAGATGAGGCTGAGCCCCCAGTCAGCCTCCAGACTCGAGGCTGGTCACTGCGGGTCCCAGGTAAAATTTGGACAACTGGCCTGACCGCTCCCATCCCGTGAGCCCCCACCTGGGGGAAACCCTCATCCCTGTCCTGTGTGGCAGCCCGAGAGAGGATTCCGCCCACCATCAGCCTCCGCCCAGGGGGCCCCTCCGGTTCTGTTCCCCTCCCTCCTCCTCTGTCTTGCTCTGCCCCACGCACGCCTGTTTCATCTTCCTTGTTTTGTGCTCACTTTTTTATGCCCTGACAATAAAAAAATAAAAAATAAAGCTGGTTCCCAAGCGCTGGGTCTGCGGGGAGAGGGCGTCCGGGCAGCCGCGGCCACCAGGGGGCAGTGGCGTCGCGTCCTCCAGGGGCATCTGAGCCACCCCAGCGCCGAGGCTGGAAAGGGGGCTAAAGGCACCCTGGCGGGCGGCCCCCAGGGCTGGACTCAACGCCCCGCTCGCTGGAAGGCACGGCCCAGGCACACGCGAGAGGGTCCTGCAGCTGCCATGGCACAGGACCACCAGGGGTGCTCTCACGATTCTGGAGGCTGCAGTCCAAAGTCCAGCTCCCCCGGGGCCTCCTGGGGAGATTCCTGGCCTCTCCAGCTTCCGGTGGCCTCCGGGAGAACTCGGGCTCGTGGGCATTACTGGCGTCTCCACCTCTGTAATCAGATCACCTCCTCCTCTTCCGTCTCTCAAATCTCCCTCTGCTTCCCTCTTAGGAGATTTGGATTTGGGGCCCACCTGGGTAATACAGGATGATCTCTTCATCTCAAGATCTTTAGTCAATCTGCAAATACCCTTTTCCCAATAAGGTCCCATCCACACACTCAGAGATAAAGCATGAACATCTGGCCAGTTGCAGGGGTCACGCCTGTAATCCCAACACTTTGGGAGCCTGAGGCGGGTGGATCACCTGAGGTCAGGAGTTTGAGACCAGCCTGGCCAACATGGTGGAACCCCATCTCTTCGAAAAATATAAAAAATTGGCCCGGTGTGGTGGCAGGCGCCTGTAATCCCAGCTACTTGGGAGGCTGAGGCAGGAGAATCGCTTCAACCCATAAGGCAGAGGTTACAGCGAGCCGAGATCGTGCCATTGCACTCCAGCCTGGGCAACAAGAACCAAGTTCCATCTCAAAAACAAAAAACTGAACATCTGCTGGGGGTTCCCAAGTCAGCAGTGAGTGCCCTGCCGTAAGGAACACAGAAGGCCAGGCTCAGTGGCTCAGGCCCGCCATCCCAGCACTGTGGGAGATCAAAGCAGGAGTGTTACTTGAGGCCAGGAGTTCAAGACCAGCCTGTGCAACGCAGCAAGACCCCATCTCTACAAAACAACTTTTTAAACTAGCCAGGCATGGTGGCGCATACCTGTAGTCCCAGCTACTTGGAAGGCTGAAGCTGCAGGATTCCTTGAGTCCAGGAGTTCAAGGCACAGTGAGCTCTGACCACTCAACTGTACTCTAGCCTGGGCAACAGAGCAAGACCCTGTCTTAAATACACACAGATCACAGCACACACCCTGACACACAGTAGTCAGACACAGGAACTCAGAGGCACCGGGCACGGTGGCTCACGCCTGTAATCCCAGCACTTTGGGAGGCCGAGGCAGGTGGATCACAAGGTCAAGAAATCGAGACCATCCTGGCCAACATGGTGAAACCCCATGTCTACTAAAAATACAAAAATTAGCCGGGCGTGGTGGTGCGCGCCTGTAGTCCCAGCTACTCGGGAAGCTGAGGCAGGAGAATTGCTTGAACCCAGGAGGTGGAGGTTAAAGTGAGCTGAGATCGTGCCACTGCACTCCAGGCTAGCGCCTGGCAACATAGAAAGACTCTGTCTCAAAAAAAAAAAAAAAAAAAAAAAAAAAAAAGAACTCGGAGGCATAAGCCACACACAGACACTCATACACAGAGACTCAATGACGCTGACACCAGCAAACACCAACACAAACACGTCTATGCAGTTGGCCAGACACACAGACACAAAGGTACGTAATAGCATGCCCACCTACAACATGCCATCAACAAACACACAAACACTAGCATGCAGACACACGACGACCTCCTAATATGTAGAAATAGAAACAGGTGGGACCCAGCATGTCCCCGACGCACACAAACAGGCTGCATTACACAAAACCCTGGCATCTGGCGGCACACAGAAAACAACTGTCCTCTCACACATGGACATCAACCAGCACCTGACGCTGAGACATGCCACAACCTAGATACATATATGCTGAGATCCAGACACACTGTCCGCATGCACCCTGATGTCTAGTTGCCCAGACGCTAACACGCACACAGGCGTTGGCCTCACCCAGCATGGGACATGGCAATGTCCAAACAGGTCGCACGTATGGACACCCAGGCTTACACGGAGAGCTGACCACCTTGGATGCACCTAAGGGGACACACACCGGCCCTCAGGAAATCCTGCTGGTCCTATCCCCAGGGGGAAAGGTCAGCAAGCGAAGGACACAATAGCGCTAGCCTCGCGGGAAATGTCCTGTCCTTACTCCTCAGGTCACGCAGACTGGTGTGCACTGGCCTCTCTCTGGCTCAGATTCCCAAGGGAAGGACCACCTGACTGCCTCTTCCACAAAAGCCCATCTTTGTGTGAGTGCTCTGCTCTGCGCCAGGCTTGAGTGAAGCAGATCCCAGGCCCCTTCGAGGAAAGGCACAATTCTTCCCTGCCCAGCCCCACAGCAGTGCCGCTGAGCTTTCTCCTGGGGCAGCAGGGAAGGTGCCGACTGGGCCGGAAGGACCCCAGCGAAGGAGGTACACTTTGTACCTCCATTTTCTGACTAGCAATTTCCAGCCCACATGAATTTTAAGGAATCCAGGATGTTTGTAGCATGCAAAAAGAGGCATTATGAAACTTTTAAAAGTCTGTGTGTTGTTTGTTTTTCAAGATGGAGTCTTGCTCTGTTGCCAGGCTGCAGTGCAGTGGTGATATCCTGGCCCACTGCAACCTTGGCCTCCTGGGTTCAGGCGAGTCTTCTGCTTCAGCCTCCCAAGTAGCTGGAACTACAGGTGTGCACCACCACGCCCAGCTAATTTGTATTTTTAGTACAGATAGGGCTTCACCATGTTGGCCAGGATGGTCTCCATCTCTTGACCTCATGATCCACCTTCCTCAGCCTCCCAAAGGGTTGGGATTACAGGTGTGAGCCACCACCCCAGTCTAAAAGTCTGTTTTAATTGTAAAAGTAATATATGCACATGGTTAAAAAATAAATAAATGCTAGCCAGGCGCAGTGTTTAACGCCTGTAATTCCAGTGCTCTGGGAGGCCGAGGTGGGTGGATCACGAGGCGAGGAGTTCGAGACCAGCCTGGTCAACTTGGTGAAACACTGTCTCTATTAAAAATACAAAAAATTAGCTGGGCATAGTGGCTGGCATATGCCTGTAATCCCAGCTACTCGGGAGGCTGAGGCAGAAGAATTGCTTGAACCTGGGAGGCAGAGGTTGCAATGAGCTGAGTTTGCACCACTGCACTCCAGCCTGGGTGACAGAGCTAGACTCCATCTCAAAAGAAAAAAAAGCTCTGTAGGCACAAGAGGAAAACCCAGAGTCTCCCTGACTCTTCCCTCCTGAGGCCTGAGGCCTTCCCTGGGAGATGGGTGTTGTGATCAGGTAAGAATGGCCCTGCCAGCTGGAGGTGGTGGGTAATGCCCACACGGTGGGAGGCTGAGGCAGGAAGATTGCTTGAGCCTAGGAGTTCAAGACCAGGCTGGTCAACACAGAAACACCTTGTCTGTATGAATACTTTAAGACTTAGCCAGGTGTGGTGGCACACACCTGTAGTCCCAGCTACTTGGAAGGGTGAGGTGGGAGGATTGCTTGAGCCCAGGTAGCAGACGCTGCAGTGAGCCAAGATCACATCACTGCATTCCAGCCTGAATGACAGAGTGAGACCCTATCTCAAGAAAAAGAAAAGAACAGAGGAGAGGAAGCATGGGCGGGAGGGAGGGAGAGAGGAGGGGGAGGGAGAGAGGAGGGGGAGTGGGGGGGAGGGAAGGGAAGGTGGGCAGGCTCTCCTGGGGGAAATTCTGGTGGGTCCTGTGCCAGAGCGGCGCGGGGCCTCCCAGGTAAGGCGCACGGACCTCCCCCCGGTGCTTTTAAGGAGAGCACGCCTTTCTCCGCCTCGTTCATTCCCCAGTCCTGGGCTGTCAGTGCTCGGTCACCTCCGGACCGCCCAGCCCACGCTGGACCCCGGTGTCCCCTGCAGAAGCCCCGGCTGTGGGGCAGAGAACGCGTGGGCACTGGCCCAGAACCAGTGCCCCCAGGGCCGGGAGAGGTTGACCCAATGGTCAGTGACCCCGGTAAAGCCCCATGGCCTCAAGCCGCCAGGCGCTGCCGGGAGCCAGGCGACCCCCGCGGGGGCAGCGGGAAAGAGGCCGAATGCGGCCCAGCCGGTGCGCGGCCCCCAGGGCCAGAGGTCAGGATCCCGCGCCCCGAGGCCGCCCTCGCCGCGCCGGCCAGGACGCGCGGGAAACAGGCCGCCTCAATCCGCGCGCCGGGCTCCGGGCAGCGCCCAGCCCCGCTATGGGGCCTCAGTTTACCCCGCGGTCCAAAACGCGGCCCCCGCCCCAGGACTGCAGAACTGGCTGCTCTGGGCTGCGGGAGCGGCCGACGGGGGCGACAGCGCGCGCAGGGGGGACGCGGGCCAGCGCGGGGCGCCCCCCCCCCGCCCCCCCGCCGCCCCCGCCGCGGAGCGGCCGCGGGAATAACGCGAGAGTTCGCCCCCTCCCCCC
>NW_022437036.1:305769-347439 GCF_009761245.1 Sapajus apella
GCCGGCGCCGTCTTCCTGCCTCCTCCTTCTCCAGAAAAAGTCGCCATTTTGGTTCACCGCCTTCGCCCCCCCACCCCGCGCCCGCGACCGGCCCTGCCCGGCCAGGCCGAGGCCCGCGCCCCGCGCCCGGGCCCAGGTGACAGGTGGGTGGCGAGGCCGGCCCGGGGTGCGCGTCCCTGGCCGCGCTCCCCCGCGCGCCGGGCCTGGGCCGGGGTCCCGGGCCGAGCGGCCTACGCGGCGGCCCCGCAGCCGGCGTCTTCTGCGCGCAGCGCCGCCGGCCCCCTCTCCGCGCCGGGGCTTGGTGACCCCGCTGGGCTCGGGAGGGCCGAAGCCCCTTCCCATCCGGGGCGCGAGTCGCGTCTCTGCCCCCAGGCCGGCCCTGGCCTCAGGTCCCGCTACTGTGAATTCTTCGCCCAGGCTTCAAAAAAATTGGACGCGGGGCCTCAGCAGGCACCTGCACCCCAGGCCACCGGGGTCGTCAGGGGCCGGGATGACTCCTGCCGGCCCTGTCTCCTTTCGAAGTTGCAAAGGGAGGCCTTCCAGAGAACTTTGTCCCCAACACTGGCCGCCCCCCTGGCAATGGGCGATGACTGTCCTGACCTCTGACCCCAGCTCTCTGGCCCTCCGGGTCGCAGCAGCCCCTTCCCATCCCCTGGGATCCAAGTTAATTAGAAGCTGCCAGGAGGGGCCACCTCCCCACTCAGCCCTCACCCTGCTTCCTGTCCCACCCCCTTCCAGGGCCTTTCCACGGGGCTGGGCCCAGCATCTCCTCTGCTCCCCACCTCTCGGGTTGGGGTTCGCAGCAGCACAGGCCCTCGGGGGCCCAGCCTGGGGCAGCAGGGCAGTTCTCTCTGGCCAGCAGCCTGGGCTCACTCCGGTGCTTCTGAGACTGGTTTGGTTGAAGTGGTGGTGGCGGGTCAGTAAACGGGAAAACGGGACTTGAGAGGCTTCAGAGAGAGGTGGGGTGGGGGGCAGGTCAGCATCCATGCCTGGAGACAAGGCCACCAAGAGGGGGCACAGGAGCTGGGTGCAGTGCCGGAGTGGCCCAGGGGTCCTCAGTCCACCTCAACTGTTTTCCATCTGCGTCTGGTGAGGATTGCAAGGGTGTCTGCCTGGGTGGGTTGGCATTGCATCAGGTCTGCCTGGGAAGGGATGAGGGCCCCAGTGAGAAGCTGGGCCCCCCCGCTGGGCCCAGGCAGCCTGTGAGCCAGCAGCCATCACCCGAGACATAATTGGAACCCGGAGGAATGTTGCCAGCCTCCTTCCTCCTGCACAGGCACCTCTCCCGGGGACACACCCCTCCCAGCTCTGGGTAGGAGTGCGTCAGCTTCGGCAGCATCTTCACGGCTGCACACCTGTCAGGAAGGGGGTCTGGAAGTTGGTGAGGGTCTCAGCACAGGACTAGCTCCTTCCAAACTGATGTTGCCTCCTGGGTTGTCTGGGGAGACCCTGACAGGCAGCTCCCCCTACGTCCGAAGCCCTCATCACTTGCTTTCCCATGTGAGCAAAACCACGGAGGCCAAGCTCCTCTTCCCTGATCAGAGAGGGCCTGCGGAGGATGGGGCTCCAGGAGCCCCACCACGTGTTCACAGGGGACCTGTCAGGCTTCACAGAATGTCCACTTGCTCTGCAGAGATGACGGATCCTTTCTGTGTTGGAGGCCGTCGGCTCCCAGGGTCCAGCAAGAGTGGTCCTGGGAAGGATGGCGGCCGAAAGGAGGTCCGACTGCCGATGCTGCACGACCCACCAAAGATGGGTAAGAGGAGTCAGGGCCAAAGTCGATTCCAGGTGGTTTTGGGCAGCAAGTGGTAGGAGCGGGCCACCTCCCGGACGTCCTGTCTCCAGGCACCCAGCTGGGCCATGGAGTTCCTGAGGACCTAAGCAGGGTAGCATCGCTTTGGACGTAGCCCAGGGCCCTAGGTTCTTGTCCTCAGCTGGCCGCAGCCCCTGCCCGGCGCCCTGGTGTTGGGACAGTGGTGCTCATCGTGGGCCTGGGCAGCCCCCAGCGGTCGGCAGTGCTGCATGGCTTCCAGCCTTGCTGTGTTGTGTGCTGCAGGGATGCCGGTGGTCCGTGGTGGACAGACAGTGCCCGGCCAAGCTCCTCTCTGCTTTGACCCAGGAAGTCCAGCCAGCGACAAGACAGAAGGGAAGAAAAAGGGGCGGCCAAAAGCTGAGACCCAGACCCTCCGAGACATTCCTGTGAGCTCCCTCAGGGCCACGCTGGGGCTCACCTGGGGTCTCCCTATCCATCAGGGCCATGCTGGGGCTCATCTGGGGTCTCCCTGTCCAGCCACTGTCCTGACCTGATCTGTCCTCTGCACATCTGGTACCAACTCTATGCCTCAGGTGTGGGCACTGGGCTGGCAGGCTTCCTGAGGCCTGGCTTTGTATTTGATGTGCCGTGAGATTCCGGGGGTCACATTGGTGGGCTCCCAGAACAGGCCTTGTGCCTGGCCACTGCCGGAATGGCTTGAATTCCCACCACAGTCCCGAGGTTGAGGGGCTCACATGGTGTGTGTGCCCTGCAGGCCCAGGGAGGGCTCTTGAGTCTGGGGCTCGGGCTGGCGGTGGCCCCGGTGGCTGCAGGTCAGCAGCGCCGCCTTTCCCCATGCCTAGCTCTCCCTGATGAATGACTGGAAGGATGAGTTCAAGGCACACTCGAGGGTGAAGTGTCCAAACTCGGGGTGCTGGCTGGAGTTCCCCAGCATCTACGGGCTCAAGTACCATTACCAGCGGTGCCAAGGGGTAAGGGACTGTGGGTTGGGGAAGAGGAGGCCTCGGGGTGTGTCTGCGCAGAGGCCCCTGGGGCCCTGTCCCACACCTGTCCACACCTGCCCAGGGTGCCATCTCAGATCGGCTGGCCTTCCCCTGCCCCTTCTGCGAGGCCGCGTTCACCTCTAAGACCCAGCTGGAGAAACACCGGACTTGGAACCACGTGGACCGGCCCCTGCCTGCCCCCAAGCCTGGGCCTATCAGCCGGCCGGTCACCATCAGCCGGCCCGTTGGGGTCAGCAAGCCCATCGGAGTGAGCAAACCCGTCACTATCGGCAAACCCGTGGGTGTCAGCAAACCCATAGGCATCAGCAAGCCGGTCTCGGTCGGCAGGCCCATGCCGGTCACCAAGGCCATGCCGGTCGCCAGGCCCGTGCCGGCCACCAAACCTGTCACCATCAGCAGGCCCATGCCGGTCACCAAGGCCATACCGGTCACCAGGCCCGTGCCGGCCACCAAACCCATCACAGTCACCAAGTCTGTGCCGGTCACCAAACCTGTACCTGTCACCAAACCCATTACGGTCACAAAGCTTGTGACAGTCACAAAACCCATGCCGGTTACCAAGCCAGTGACAGTCAGCAGGCCCATTGTGGTCAGCAAGCCGGTGACGGTCAACAGGCCCATTGCCATCAGCAGACACACACCGCCCTGCAAAATGGTGCTGCTGACCAAGTCTGAAAACAAAGCACCTCGTGCCACAGGGAGGAGCAGTGGTAAGAAAAGGTAATGGGGCTCATTCCAGGTTGGGGTGCTCCTTGGCCATGGCCTGGTGGTAATGGGGCCCAAAGTTAGGCCCTCCTGGCCCTCACCTCACCTGCTCCGTGCAGGGCTGCGGACAGCCTGGATGCCTGCCCAATTCCACCCAAGCAGGCCAGGCCAGAGAACGGGGAGTACGGCCCCTCCGCCTTGGGCCAGAGCTCGGCCTTCCAGCTGAGTGCAGACACCAGCAGCGGCTCCTTGTCGCCGGGCAGCAGGCCCTCAGGGGGCCCAGAGGCACTGAGAGCTGCGGGCCCTGCGTCCCCACCTGAGGAGGACCCTGAGCGCACAAAGCACAGTAAGACGAGAGCCCCAGGGGCAGCGGGCGGGGCCGGCTCCGCCTCCTGAAGGTTATTTGACCAGAGTCTTGGCCCCCGTTTTCTCTCCCCGAGTCAGGAAGGAAACAGAAAACACCCAAGAAGTTTACAGGGGAGCAGCCATCCATCTCAGGGACCTTTGGGCTCAAAGGTAAGACCCCCCACCTGTGCGCACCTCCAGGGCTGGGGGTGTCCACTGAGGGACAGCCCTTGAGCCCACCCCTGCCTCACCCCGCCCCCTGTGTGCCCACAGGCCTGGTCAAAGCTGAGGACAAGGCCCGAGTTCACCGCTCCAAGAAGCAGGAGGGTCTGGGCCCTGATGATGTCCGGAAGAAGGTGCCAGCTGCCCCCATCGCTATCGGCAAGGAGGCACCAGCCCACGCAGCCCCAGGTAGGGGCTGCCCAGCAGGGGCCCAGGGCAGCTCTAGGCTGCGGGTAGATCCCACAGGGCAGGGATGGGGCTGAGTGTGGAGACTGGATTCTGTGCCTGGCGTCCAGGGCACCCAGGACCCCCACAACCTTCGAGGCCCCTGCCTTGCCCACAGGCGGCCCCGAGGAGCAGTGGCAGCGGGCCATCCACGAGCGCGGGGAAGCCGTCTGCCCCACCTGCAACGTGGTCACCCGGAAGACTCTTGTGGGACTCAAAAAGCACATGGAGGTGTGTCAGAAGGTAAGGCAGCGGGCCGTAATGGGTTTGGTGACAGGCACAGGTTTGGGAGGGAGGCCCAGCCGTGGGCAGGCTTCCCACACGTGGGTCCTCTGCAGCTGCAGGATGCACTCAAGTGCCAGCACTGCCAGAAGCAGTTCAAGTCCAAGGCGGGCCTCAACTACCACACCATGGCAGAGCACAGCGCCAAGGTACCGCGGCCCAGTCCCCATCCAGCGTGACCTCTGACCTCGCCCCACCTTCACCATGGCGCCCCCAGTACCCAGCCTTGGATGATGGGGGGCCTGACACCTGGGTGGGGTGGGGCCGGGGCAGGACCCCATGGTGGGGGTGGGTCACCGAGACTCAGACTGTCCCCAGCCCTCCGACACCGAGGCCTCTGAGGGGGGCGAGCAGGAGGAGCGCGAGCGGCTGCGCAAGGTGCTGAAGCAGATGGGACGGCTGCGCTGCCCCCAGGAGGTCAGCGGGGGCCATGGTGGGGTGGGGCAGGGGTGGGGGGGGGCGGGGGGCCACAGGGGTGGTGGGGTGGGGGGGTGGGGCATGGGGGGCACCCTGCTGGCCACTCACCCATTCTCTGGTCTGACCCCCAGGGTTGTGGGGCTGCCTTCTCCAGCCTCATGGGCTACCAGTACCACCAGCGGCGCTGCGGGAAGCCGCCCTGTGAGGTGGACAGTCCCTCCTTCCCCTGCGCCCACTGCGGCAAGACATACCGATCCAAGGCCGGCCACGACTACCACGTGCGCTCGGAGCACACGGCCCCCGTGAGTGGCTCTGCCGTGGCCCCGTGCTGTGGCGCAGTGCTTGTTCGTGTGTTTTGGGTACCAGCTGTGTGTGTCCATGTGCCGCCTAACGCCTGCGTTTCCCGCCCTCTGTGTACGAGATGTGTGTCCTGGCAGGTGGAAGGGTGAAACCTCCATGTTCCCCGGGGTTGGCTACGTCAGCCATGTCCTCAGCACGCTGCGAGGCCTGGAGGTCCGCTGGCCTTTGGGGTGGCCCACTGTGCGCTGACCTGACCTGCCTCTTGCCATCTTGTTCCTGTGGCTCACTTTGGCCTCCATGCCCCCCAGCCCCCCGAGGAGCCCACGGACAAGTCCCCCGAGGCTGAGGACCTGCTGGGTGTGGAGCGGACCCCAAGTGGGCGTGTCCGCCGCACGTCGGCCCAGGTGGCCGTGTTCCACCTGCAGGAGATAGCGGAGGACGAGCTGGCCCGCGACTGGACCAAGCGGCGCATGAAGGACGACCTCGTACCTGAGACTGCGCGGGTGAGCTGCCCGCCCGGTGCTGGGGAAGCACTGTGGCCTCTGGGCAGGACCTGCCTTGGCCTGAGCCTTGGCACAGCCACCCCCGTGACCTGGGCCGCCCGCTGCCCCCCCCCCGTGGCGAGTGTCACTTGCTACTGAGGCAACCATTAGAGTAGCTGGGGTGTCTTCTGGCTTGGGACTCACCCTGCTGCTATTGAATTCACAGCTCAACTACACTCGGCCGGGGCTCCCCACGCTGAACCCCCAGCTGCTAGAGGCGTGGAAGAATGAAGTGAAGGAGAAAGGCCACGTCAACTGTCCCAACGATGTGAGCGGAGGCAGCCGGGTGGGGCGCGTGGGGAGCCATGCAGGGACAGAGCCCGGGTGTGGCCCTCTGGGCAGGAGTGGAGGCTGAGACCTTGCAGGAGGTGCCCAGCCCACCCAGGCCTTGCATGCCCAACCTGCCCAGTCCCCAGGACACACACACCCTCACTTGCCCCAAAGAGGCCTCAGAGATCCCCTGGGCTAGGGCAGGGGTGTATCTTGGTGTGGGGTGCCCACTCGCCCACGCCTGCCTCCCCCGCAGTGCTGTGAAGCCATCTACTCCAGCGTGTCCGGACTCAAGGCTCATCTTGCCAGCTGCAGCAAGGTCAGTTCTGGGGCCTGCCCCACAGCCAGGTGCCGCAGTCAGAGCTCCCAGCTCACCCAGTGCAGGCTCCCCCACAATACTCTGGGACCCTGCCCTGCCCCCTACTTTTTCCACTAGGCTGCCTCTTCCATGAACCCAGAGACTGGCCAGAGGCTGATGGCCAACCTAGGACACCTCCCTGACCCCTGGCCTCAATGATAAGCCAGCGGGTCCTCATCTTGTCCTTGGGGCTCTGCATCCATGTGGGCGTGAGTGGGCACCCCGATCCAGGCAGAGGGCACACTGCCTTGGAATAAGGGATGCTCAGCAAAGGTCTGTAGCTCTTCCCCTGGACACCTGCCTCTCCTGACCCTCTCCCCCACCACCCCTGCAGCCCTGGCAACCCAGTGGTACCCGGCACTTCTCGGGCATGGTCCCCAGCACTGCTCAGCTTTCCTTTGGCCACCCCGGACCCTGACCCTTTAGCCATGAGTAAGGGCTTAGGACAGATCTGGGTGCTTTAGGTGCTCCAAGGGCTGGGGCGGGTCTCACCTTTGGGGGCTGGCCTGCCTGTGCATTGCAGGGGGCCCACCTGGCGGGGAAGTACCACTGTCTGCTGTGTCCGAAGGAGTTCAGCTCTGAGAGTGGCGTCAAATACCACATTCTCAAGACCCACGCAGAGGTGCGAGGACCATCACCAGGGCCTGTGGCTGGGGGCTAGCCCAGGAGGGGCCAGGGCCGTGGTTGGGCACCCCTTGGGGGTGGAGAGGTCAGTGGCCTGCATGGAGTGTGCCTGGGTGAGCGGTCAACATGGAGAAATCTGGTGGTTTCTCCTCAGTGGGGTCCGCCTTCCCTGGGAGAACTGGGAGGCTGGAGCCGCCCCGAGGGTGTCCACCGGTCCCGCCCCTGGCAGCCTGGTTGCAGGTGCCTGCCTGGCCCCAAAGGCTGCCAGGCCTTCAGCTCTCAGGCCGCACCTGGCGCATGCGCTCAGTGTCCAGTGTCCACATCAGCGCTTTCCTCTCCCCAGAACTGGTTCCGAACATCAGCCGACCCACCTCCGAAACACCGGAGCCAGGACTCATTGGTGCCCAAGAAGGAAAAGAAGAAAAATCTGGCAGGTGGGAAGAAGCGGGGCCGAAAGCCGAAGGAACGGCCCCCAGAGGAGCCTGTGCCCAAGCTGCCCCTGCGCCGGGACGACTGGCCCCTGGGATGCAGGGACAAGGGGGCCCGGGGCTCCACTGGCCGGAAGCTGGGAGCCAGCAAGGCGCCTGAAAAGTGAGCTTGGTGGGTGGGGCCTAGCCCCCATGCAGCCGCCACGCCGCGCTCCGTCGGGGCAGGGCCAGCCCCAGGACCTCCGTCCTCCACTTTCTCTCCTCCACCCCTGCCTCTTCATCCGTCCAGAGGGGGCAGCCAGCCACTCTCCCTTTCCTGAAGGTGGCCCTTCCCTGTTAAGGCTGCCACAGGGCACACCTGGGTTGGGGCTCTCCAAGGTGTGCCCAGGAGAAGTGCAATAGCCGGGAGGGGGGCCCCTGCCGGTGGGAATGTGTCTGGGGCCTTGGTGCCACGGGGGCTGCAGTGCAGAGCAGGCGGATGGCCTTTGGCTCCCCTGCTCTGCTTCCTCAGGCCCTGCTGGGGCCACACCCTGGCTCCCCCAAGGCTCAGGCGTCCCTGGTAACCCGTGGTTCTGGGCTGGTGAGGGCACCTGAGCCACCCGGCAGCCAGCAGCCACCATCCTGGCCTCACCCCCCCAACACTGGAACTCCAGCACCCCCAGCTACCTCCCAGGACAGACCCCCGTCTGACCACTGCCATGCTGAGCTGACCAGCTCCTGCCCACCCTCAGCCACCCACTTGATCCCCCTGCTTCTCTCTTCTACCTCTCCAGGCCTGGTCCCCTCCCCCTACCCCTGCGCCTTCTCTGTCACTGCAATCCCTGCTGTGCTCAGGCCCTGTCCCACAGGCCTGTCTGTAGTGCTCCCAGCTTGGGGTAAGGGAGGGGTTTTGCTTCTGGCACCTACAAGGCAGCAGGAGCTTGATGCCCTCTAACACAGCCACCAGCCCTGGGGGTGCTGCCCGTGGAGTGTGCTCTGCCTCCAGCGTTCAGCCTTTGGGCACTGCAGGCCTAGGTTGGAATAGCTTCATGGAGTAGGGATGGACTAATTTGGGCCCTGGGGTCTTCCCGGAGCCCTTGGGCTGTGGGGCGGGAAGCTGGGCAGAGCTGGCCTGGCTCTGAGTGGCCACTGGGGGAAGACAGCCTTCTGTTTGCCAGTCTGGGTAGGCCCAGTGGCCAAGCTCTCATGGGAGCCCCCTCCCCACTTTTTTTTTTTTAACCTGCCCCATTGTTTCTGGTTGTGTGGTCATTTGATATGAGAACTGAAGGCCAGCCAGGGAGGGGCTTGGCCAAAGTCACAGCAGTTTGGTGGCAGCTCCAGAGGTGTCTTTGCCCCTTTGTGGCCCTGAGGGTGGCTGGGTCTATAGGTTTGACAGGGGTCAGGCAGGGAGTCCGGGGTGCCTGGAAGAGGTGGCCACAGCCTCTGGCTCCTTCCCTGGGCCCTGCCTTCCAACCACAGCATTGCAGGGAGGATGAGGCTCAGAGGGGGCGGGTTTGGTGGGAGGCCATTTTCCAGGGTGGGTGGGAGTGGGCTGAGGGCTCATCCCCACTGACCGTGGATGATGTGAATTTTGATGTTTGCCCGTGTGCGTGTCTCCTGGGTGTAGTGGATGCCAGTCTTGTTGCTGTGACAAGTAACAACCTTTTTTTTAAATTGTTTTTTATACAAAAACTCACAACAATCTGACATTTGGTGCTAAGGGTTTCCTGGTGCAGATGGTGGCCCTGGGGTTTGGGCATGGACCTCTGGGGTTTGGGTCCCTTGCTGCTCAGGGAGGCAGTACTGGGTACTGCCTCTGCCCCCAGCACCCGCCCTCACCCGTCCCCCAGGGAGAAGGGGCCCCACTGGGCTCGGCCTGGAGTGGTAGCGAGACAAGTTCCAGGAGCACTTTGGGGACTGGGGTTGCAGTGCACTTCCTGTCACAAGGCTCTGATCCTCAGCAGCCCTGGCTGGATGTGCTAGGGAGGGAGTGGGAGACCTGGACTCCCCCAACGCACACACACCTCGGCCTCATGAGAGGATGGAGGCTTGGACAGAGTGGACTTGACCCAGCGACAGAGGGTCAGGGGAGGCTTTCCTTCCTGCGTCCCAGAGCTGCACTGGTGCAGCTGGAGCTGGAGCTGGAGCTGGAGGAGGTCAGGGTCCGGCAGCTGCTGCTGGGGCAGCCTCACGAGGGGAAGGGAGCAGGCACTGGCAGGGGTGCACTTCGGCCTGGCGACCAATGGGGGAAGAGGTTGGACCTGAACACCTGCAGGGTGTGGCGCCTGCCCCAGCCTCTCAGGTACCTGGCCCTTGGGGAGGAGAGAAGAGGGTCTGGTTTTTGCTGGGGGCGAGTTTCCGGGACGCTCCCAAAGCCCCCAAGTAGTCGCTGGTGTGGGAAGGGGAGTCCCGGGTAACTTGATGTGAGCACTTTAAGCCCCTTTGTCTTTAAGGTAGGCGTGGGGGCTGCTGCCAGATGTGGCTGTTGGGTCTGACCCCTCCTTTCTGCCCTCCTCTCCCACATGCTGGTCTGCAGAGCCCACCTCCCAAGGGGCAGGGCCCTGGTGGAGCTCAGCAGGGTCTGCCCACGCCCCGCGCTGGCCCACAAAGGCCTGCCCCCGGGAGCGCTGTGAGGGACCAGCAGGCCGGACCCCTAGGGCGTGGTGGGCGCCGGCCCTGCCCGAGGCCCGGTCGGGGCCCTCTCTGCAGATCTACCTCGGGCTCCGCGCACGCCCCCTGCCCGGAGAGGAAGGGGCCCGGGAGGGCGGACCCGCCGGGCCGACACTCACGAGAGTGGGATGCACTTTATTTGCTGGTGCAGACGCAGGTGAGCTGCCCCCTGCGTGCCCGTGGGCCCCGGCCGGCGGCGCGGAAGGGAAGGGGCCGGCGAGCCTGGCCCGGGGGGCCGCGCCCCGCGCCCCGCGCCCCGCGCCCCGCGCCCCGGGCCTCGGGTTGGGTTTTTCATGCCAGTTCTCGGTACACAAGTGCATTTCGAAAGAGGCTCCAGCTGTCACGTGTAACCATATATATATACATATATATTCTATCTACAAAGTGTTTATTTGCGAGATGTTTCGACGGTGCGCTCGGGCCCCGCCCGCCCTGTGACCATCTGTCCCCGGTCCTCGTCCCCGCCCCGCGCCCTGGTCCCGAGTGGCGTGGGGACGGGCCATCACTGTATGTACTGAAATGACTGTATCAAATAAATGTTTATTGATTTTTTTTCCAGGGTTTTTGTGCGGCTGAGTTTGTGGTGACGCAGGGGGCGGCGGCCGAACTCCGAGTCCCGCGTGCCCGCCGCGCGGCCTTATGGGGCTTGTAGTCCGCGACGGACGGCCTTGTGGTCTTTGTAGTCCGCGGTAGGCGCGGCGCACTGCCCCGTGGGGCTTGTAGTCCGCGGTGGGCGGGAGCGGGAACCACCAGCTCCCGGCGGCCCGCGCGCGCAGCCCGGCCAAGCCGGTGGAGAGGCCTCCCGGCGCCATGGCTGCGCCCCCGGCCCACGCGGACGCCGCCCCCTCGCCCACATCGCCACCCGCGGCCCGAGACCCGCCAGGCCGTCAGGCAGAGAGGAGCGAGACCGCGTGCGAGGACCGGTAGGCGTGGGCGCCGCCTCCAGTCCACCGGCGAGCGGGGAGCGGGCGGCAGCTCTGACGGAGCCGGGCGGGTGATCCGTCCTCGCCGCGAGCCCGAGTCCCCCACGCCCGGAGGCCGCGCGGCGGTGCCGGGTCCTCCCAGCTGCCGGGCGGGGCCCCGCGGGCTCGTGGCGGCCGGGGGGACAGACCTGGCGCCAGCGGGCAGGCTCCTCGGGGTTCGGGGAGGAGCCCGGGCGCACACCCGCGTCGACCTCGGTTTCTGCCCCGAGTGGGTGCGGCCCTTGGTCTCCTGCACCCAGCGGGCCTTGTGCCTACTCGACTGTGCGAACTGGTCTGTTTTCGGCTCGGGGTCCGGCCCTGCCAGACCCGCGAGGCCAGGGTCGGGACTCGGGGTGCTGCGGCGCACAACGCCTTCTGACTGCCCGCACGTGCGGGGCACCTTCGAGGCTCTGCGGGGGCTTTGCAAGAGCGGGAAGAGGGGAAGTTGTGGGGGTGCAGCGGAGGAGCCAGCTCCCACCCGGGTTCGTGTCGCCGGTGGCCCCTCGGGGAGCGGGGCCCTGCGCGGCGCCTTTGCGGTCGTGACCGTCAGGGGGCGGTGGCCGCGCAGTGCCCGGGGCAGCAGGAGGCGCCCGGGGCGCTGCCCCTCCCTTCCGGGTCTGACGTGTCCCCTGGGGAGCCGGAGGGTTCCCCAGGGAAGAGGCTGTTCCCACCTAGGCGCCTCTTGCCTGGGTTCAGGCTGTGACTCTGGTCGGAAACGCTGTGAGCCAGGACTCCCTCAGGGATGGGCTGCGCTGGGCGCCGCAGGGGGAGGAGTGTCCAGCACAGGGTGGCTCCCCTCCAGGAGCTGCTGGGCAGAAAGAGCTTTCCCCCGGCCCTGTGTCTTTTCAGGCCCACACCCGCCCCGTGGGCAGTGCCTAGGAGTTTCGCATGGCTGGAGCCTAACAGGACCAGATTGATCTGTTCCTCTGTGGGTTCCAAAGAGGCTTTTTTCGTTTCGTTTCTTTTGAGACGGAGTCTCACTCTGTCGCGGCGACTGGATCACTGCTCACTGCATCTTCTGCCTCCTGCTCAGCCTCCCAAGCAGCTGGAATTACAGGCCTGCACCACCATGCCCGGCTAACATTTTTGTATTTTTAGTGTAGAGGGGTTTTATCATGTTGGCCAGGCTGGTCTCAAACTCCTGACCTCAGGTGATCTGCCCGCCTCGGCCTCCCTGGGATTACAGGCGTGAGCCACCGCGCCTGGCCACCAGAGAGACTTTGATTTAACCCAAGATGGGGCAGGCCAACGCCAGGTAAGCACTGAGAGCTCTTGACAAAGGCACTCCGGGATGACATAGGTTAGTGGCAGCAGTCAGCTGGGCCTGCCCTGTGTGCGGGCTGTGCGCTGGGCACAGCGGCCCTCACGGTGTCACAGGAGGCGGAGACTGTTGTTACCTTTCTCTGGTGTGGCTACCAAGGGACAGAGGGAAGCTGCAGGCTAATGGAGACTGCAGCTCCTCGCTCTGAGGGCCCAGTCTGGCCTGCAACTGCCTCTCGTCGTCCTGTGCAAATTTCTTGCACTGTGAGTCTTCATGCCTGTGCCATCAGGGCTTCCTTTGCCCTAGCCTGGGCTTTTCTCACTGTTCCCGAGCCTAGCCCCCGAAGTTCCTGCATCTGCTCCTGCTTCAACCTCTGGTGCTGCCCTCAGCTTGGAGGTCTGTGCCGGTGGTCTGGGGCTCCTCTTGCCACATCATCCAGCATGGCAGTCCAGTCTGTCCATCTTGCCCATTGTTCATTGTCTGCTTACCACTAGTGACTCTGCCCTGGGCACCTGCCCCAGAGCTGGCCCATGCTGGTGCAGGAACAGGTTCTTTGTGGTGTTAGCAGTGACTCCTGGCTGCGGTTGAGATGGAGTCTGTGGCTGTGGCTGTGGAGAGCAGAGAAGGGCTGCCCATGACCGTGCAGAGCAGGTCCTGCTGGGCGAAGGTTTCCAGAGTGGTGGGTGGGCCTGTGCAAGCCCCCATCCCCCAGTGCTCATCCAGCCTGAGAAAGCTGCCCTAATGGCTCTGTCCCTGAGTCAGTCCAGCACCAGTGGGGTCAGGCCCGCTTTGGCTCCTGTGGGCCAGCTCCTCCCTGCTCCCTCTTCCCTCCGGCCTCCGTTTAGTTATCCAGCAAACTTCCCTTCAGCCTCACCTGTCAGGCGGCACCCAGCAGGAAGACCCCAGGGTGGTAAAACAGCTCTGCACCACAGCAAGGGGGCGCCCTTTCCCCCACCTGCTCCCTCCACAGCTGTTTCTCAGCATCGGGCTCACACGCCTGGCACTCCCTGCTGTTGGGTGTTTGCTTCTGGCTTCCTTGGCACTGTGGATAGTTTGTGGTTTGTGAGGGGCAGCCCTGCCTCAAGTCTCTACACATGCCTGTGTTTATTTCTTTCCTTTTTTTTTTTTTTTTTGTTTTTTGAGCCAGAGTCTCACACTGTCACCTGGGCTGGAGTGCAGTGGTGTGATCTCGGGTCTCTGCAACCTCTGCCTCCCCGGTTCAAATGATTTTTCTGCCTCAGCCTTCATAGTAGCTGGGATTACAGGTGCACACCACCATGCCTGGCTAATTTTTTGTATTTTTAGTAGAGACAGAGTTTCACTATTGCCAGGCTGGTCTTGAACTCCTGACCTCGTGATCCACCTGCCTCAGCCTCCAGAAGTATTGGGATTACAGGTGTGAGCCACCATGCCGTCGCCTGTGCTTATTTCTTTATGATGACATCACTTATGGGGCCCTTATCACTGATGAGGCGTCTGCCTTGGTCTTCATGAGCCAACCCACCTGTAGTGTACCTGCCATTGTCCCTGAGGAGGAAACGGAGGCAAGCTGTGGCCCCGTGGAGGGGACTGAGCCACACTCGACTATGCTGTGGCCCCGAGTAGGATGGCTGGCTGAAGGTGAGGGAGGGGTAAACGGTGCCTTGCAGTGGCTGAGGCAGCCTCCAGCACCACTAGCCTCAGACAGCCCCACCTGCAAGGAGGCAGCCTCAGGCAGAAGGTGCCCTGGGCAGTGTTAACCCCAGTGCGGCATCAGCACCTGTGGGTCATGTGGGAACGGGCTTCTCTGGCCCTTCCAGTTCTTCGGGTCAGACCCTGGGAACAGGGCCAGGGCTGGCGGCCCCTCCCTGCCGTGGGCTGCTGTGGCCGAGTGCAGCCTCGTGGAGGGGCATGCTGGGGGCCACGTGGCTGCAGCAAGGTGACACGATTCCAGGGTGGGGCCTGGTCCTTCCATTCACAGCTTCGTCTCTGGGCTCATGCATCCCTTGCCTGGCCAGCACAGAACTGGCTTCCACAGACCTGTAGCCTTGCCTCTGGGGCACCCAGGTTGCATGCCCATGCCAGGCTGACCAGCCTGAGTCCACTCTGCTGTTGAGATCATGCAGCTGGTGACATGGCCCCCAGGAGCCCAGACTCTGCGCCCCGTTCAGGACAGCCTCTGCTTCCCCGACCTGGGCTCTGGGCTGTCTTCTGCCCACTTCCCAGGTAAGGATTTAACCGCCTCCAGGAGCAGGAGGAGAGGAAGCTCCTGTGGACACAGACAGATGGGCCCACCCTATCTCTGAGGCAGCTCCGGGAGTGGCCTACTTTTCAGGAGTGTGACCTGCACGCGGAGTCAGCACCCTGCCTCAGTGTTAGGCGCTCTAAGACAGATGTGTGGCAGCAGGAAGCTGACACCCGTGGCTGACGTGTCCACCCCGGGGAGAGGGCGTAGGGCTGCCAGGACCTCTCTGTGCACACTGACTCTGCTGAGAGTGGGAATGACCCCACCCCACCCCCCGTTTCTGTGGGCGGGGAGGTGGCTGCGTCCCTTGCACTCTGCTGAGCCCTGGGTGGCTGCAGGTCCCTGCAGAAGCCTCCATGCGTGGGGGTGGGGCAGGGCAGTTATTTTCAGATGGTGCCAGAGGATAGAGTTTCAGATTTGTTTATGCCTGTAGGAAGCACTTTGGAGCTAGGGGTGGGGTGCCCAGCTCAGCACTGACATTCAGGACACCTGGCCAAGAGGCGCCTCAGATTTCCCTGTCCTGCTGTGGGGGGTTCACTCTGCAGCCCCAGACAAGGAGGGGACGGTAGCCTTTTCCAGGAAATCCGGGGGGGTGCAGCCACACAGTGGTCCTCCGGGTGGTCCTCTGCAGGCCGGGTGTGCCAGCCCACACACAGGAGGGGGCAGTTCACACGGAGGGCTGGCCTGAGGATTGTCCGGGCCACACCAAGCAAAGCCAGCGCTATTAATATCTGGCACGCACTAGCCCTCAGCTGTGTGATCCTCTTAGACCCGTGGCCTTGGCCTCTCAGGACGGCAGTGAGCACAGTTCTGTCAGTACGGTGCGGGCTCCAGGGCCTCCTAGCTGCTGTGCCTCTGCTGACGTTTGGCAGCTTCTGCCAGCGAAGGGTCTTAGCCCTCTGGCTCTCCAACCACTGTGCTGCCCATAGGACTAGTCCTGCCCATGGAAGGGCAGTTTGGGTGGCCAGAGCTCCTGAGTTGCCCTAGGGGACCACTATGGGTCTGAGGTGCTGATGTCCCCCGTGACTGCCTGCACCTGAGCCCCACGTACCCCCGGGGCCGCTCGCAGTCCAGGAGTACCCACCCGTGTTCTCCGTCATGAACAGCCCCCCAGCTTACCCTGGCATCAGGATTTCAGGGTGCCGGGCCCTTGGAGCAGAAGGCAGGTGAGTCTGGGCAGGAGGTCTCTGCTGTGAGGGGTGGCCACCTGTGCTGTGGTCCTGGCCACTCAGACCTGTGTTCGGTGCATGTCTGTGGACATCGGACATCAGGAATCAATCAGGCTGGCAGGTGCTCTTGGGCACCGGGCAGAGCCTGGGGTTGAAGGCGCGGTTTTGCATGGGGCCGCTGTTCTGGGTGTGCCTCTCGTGTTGGTTACGGCTCTGAACCCTCTGGTTTGGAATTAACCTTCTGGTGTCATGGCCAGAAGCACCCTTTTCCACAGGAAATGAGGTTTGCTGTGGAACTTTCTCCTGTCCGATATTTATTTGTTAATTTATTTTGAATATTCTAAAGTCTCCCCACGTTGCCCAGGCTGGTCATGAACTCTTGGCCTCAAGCCGTCCTCCCACCCCAGCCTCCCAAGGGCTATGCCAGGCATGAGCCAGCACACCTGGCCAACATTCCCCTCGAGGGGTGCTGCTTATGAAAAGTGGGGTGAGGCTTTGTCCTTGGCTCTCAGAGACAGGCTTGCTTTGGAGAAGGTAGGGGCTGGCTTGTGTAGACTTGGCCTGACACCATCACAGGCCTGCGGTGAGGGGGTTTCTGGCAGAGTCGTCCTGGCCTGCTTGTGACTGTTCCACTGCATGGGCACCGCTCCCAGCAGAAGGGCCAGCACCTGGCGGTCAGCAGTGTGCACCTCGGGAGGGAATCTGTGGTGACAGGTTATTAATTCAGTGGGATGAGGAAGAGTCACAAAGGCGGGGTTGGAAGGCTCCTGCGGGGGAGGCCTGAGCACCAGGAGACCAGCAGTGGAAGCCAGCACGGTGTGAGCCCGGCCTGCACTGTCAGGTTTACATCCCAGCCATGCGTTAGCAGGCTCACCCTTGGAATCCAGGGTGCGTGGAGGAAGTGCCATCAGCAGCAGGGGCAGTGTTGGGAGCTTTGCTGGAGAGCTCTGCCCGTTTGCAAGTCAGATTGTCTGTGCTGGAGCTTCCTCCCTGAGGTTGAAGACCGGGTGATTCCCTGCAGATGCCAGGGTTAAGCATCGAGGGGAGGGGCCGCCCGGATGTGTTCTTTGCCCACCACGGCCCCCAGGGCCACCAGAGAGTTGCTGTCTGCTGGGAACCTGCTGCTGCAGCCTGAGGAGGTGGCCCCTGGGGGTGAGCCTTGCAGGCCCTTTTGTTTACCGCTGGCGTGTTGGTAGTGTCCGGGCCCTTGGGTGGTCGTGGCTCTGTTTGCTGGGTCCCGTCCTCCTTCTTGACGGATGACCGTTCAGGCAGACCTGAGTGGGGTGTAGGTCCCATGCCAGCCGCAGCCCCGATGCGGTCACGGCGCAGTACCACGGCACCTGCTCCCCTTTCAGTGCTTGGTGGAGTGGCACTGTCCCCAGGCCCCCTCACTTGTATTTGCGCTCAGCCCCAGAGCAAACTCCGGAGAGAGGGATGCTGCGTGAGGCTGACTGGCTTGGTATTCCCAGTGCTCACTCCCCTGAAGGCAGTGTGGAAACAGACAAGCCTGTCTGTCTCTGAGAGGCACAGCAGCCTCTGGGGGCTCCCCCTTGCCCCAGGCAGGCTCACAGGTCAGCTCCCAGGCAGCCCAGACAGGTGGCAGCACCTTCGTCTCTGGTGTTTGCTGCATGCGGGAGGTTTCTATCTTGGGGGCCCAAGACGGGCCACAGCAAGAATGAATGGAGTTCCCATAAGGCTCCCAGCCCAGGGTCCCCCATCCTGCACTCTGACGGCCAGAGAGGCCAGGCCGTGGCACCACCCCGTGCAGGGTCCTGTCACTGCAGGAGGATCAGGTCCTGGCTGAGCCCTCTGGCTGGTCATGTCTGGGGACCTCACCCTGGGTGTGTGCACACAGCCTGGTCTGGCCTCGCCTCCACCCACATGCTGCCCTCACGCCTCCTTGGGCACCCCGCCTTCAGCATGGCAGCGATTTGGCTGCCCAGAGAGTGTGGTGGGTTGAAGGGAACATGGTCAACTTTGGGGTCTTGCCTGCCTTTCTCTTCCCACCTGGAGTTCCCTTGGGCACAAGGCCTGGCCCAGCCCAGCCAGTGCCCGTCCACACAGCAGGAGCATGGCCCCAAGAGAGTGCCTTGCCTTTCCTCTTTCCTTTGTCCTTGCTTGCTGTTCCTCTGTCCTTGCTGTGTAGACAGCGATGATCTGAGGCCCTGTGCCAGGCTGAGCACTTCGCTCTGTGTATCCTGTGGCCCAACTGCAGGCAGGGTGTGGTTTTTTTTTTTTTTTTTTTTGGGGGGGGGGTGGAGTCTCGCTCTGTCACCCAGGCTGGAGTGCAGTAGTGCAATCTCTGCCTTCTGGGTTTTCAAGCAATTCTCCTGCCTCAGCCTCCCCAGTAGCTGGGATTACAGGTGCCCGCAACCACGCCTGGGTATTTATTATTATTTATTTTTAGTAGAGTTGGGGTTTCACCATGTTGGCCAGGCTGGTCCCAAACTCCTGACCTCAAATGATCCACCTGCCTCAGCCTCCCAAAGTGCTGAAATTATAGGCGTGAGCCACAGTGCCCAGCCCAGGCAGAGAAATCGTATTCACCCCAATGAGCCTGCCCGCCTCAGCCTTGCCTGTTGGGGGGTGCAGAGGGTGCCCTGTGGGCTGGCCACACTAGCAGGTGCCTGGAAGGTGGGCAGCCCTGGGCCAAATCCGAGCACATCCCTCTCTGCAGCAGCAATGCAGAGTCCTTGGACAGGCTCCTGCCACCTGTGGGCGCTGGGCGCTCTCCCCGGAAGCGCACCACCAGCCAGTGCAAGTCGGAGCCTCCCCTGCTGCGCACCAGCAAACGCACCATCTACACGGCGGGGCGGCCACCCTGGTACAATGAGCACGGCACGCAATCCAAAGAGGCCTTCGCTATCGGTGAGAGCTGTGGGAGGGTGGGACCTGCTGCCGGGCGCCTGCCTCTGGCTCCTTCCAATGCTCGTGGAGCGCCAGAGGGAAGCCCGGCACCTCCGGGACCTGTCTGTGCGGCCAGCCCGTCTGCTCCCCATAGAGGCTCTCCACTCCCCCCCGGCAGGCCTGGGAGGCGGCAGTGCCTCTGGGAAGACCACTGTGGCCAGAATGATCATCGAGGCCCTGGACGTGCCCTGGGTGGTCTTGCTGTCTATGGACTCCTTCTACAAGGTGGGCCCCCACCCAGCTCCTCTGAGGATCCCCTTCTCCTCTCCCTGACCCTGGGCCCCCCACACATGCAGGTCCCTGGTCTCTGAGCTCCAGTGTGGCTACTCCTGGGAGGCCTAGAGCTCCTGCCAGCTGGTACTGGGCGAGGGTCCTGCAGTGCCCGCAGCCGCTCCACAGCCTCCCCCACCAGGTGCTGACTGAGCAGCAGCAGGAACAGGCCGCACACAACAACTTCAACTTTGACCACCCGGACGCCTTTGACTTCGACCTCATCATTTCCACCCTCAAGAAGCTGAAGCAGGGGAAGAGCGTCAAGGTGCCCATCTATGACTTCACCACACACAGCCGGAAGAAGGACTGGGTAGGCCGGGGCCCTGCAGAGGGGCCTTGGGGGGGCCACAGGCACTGGAGCAGTGTTCCACAACTCTGGGTTCCTTCGCAGAAAACGCTGTATGGTGCAAACGTCATCATCTTTGAGGGCATCATGGCCTTTGCTGACAAGACGCTGCTGGAGGTGAGCACCTGCCAGGAACGCCCACCCTGTTGGTGTCTCGGCCCCGGCTACCCTGTCCCTGAGGTGTGCGTGCTCCTGCCCCGTCCCTAAGGCCTCCACACTTTATCGGCCTAGGCCAGCCACTCCCCACCCCAGCCTCAACCCCAGGCATAGCACAGCTGGGGCCCTCTGCTGGCCCCACAAGGCAGAGCGTGGCTGCCTAGGGCAGTGGTTCCCTCTTCAGTGGCTGAGGCCGTGCTCACACCTGGCATGTTGTCATTCTCGTCCCCTGCTGTGGTCCTGAGGGACAGGTGGGGAACCAGGGCTGGTGCGTTTGAGACTTTGCTATAGGTCACAGGGGCCTTCAGGACAGAGCTGAGTGTGACTCAGGTTGGCCTGACCCCAGGCCCCAAGTCCTGCCCCTGGCACAGGCCTAGAGGACCCCACTGTCCAGCACATAGCAGCCCCTGGCCCCTACAAGGCCTCTCAGGGGCCAACTCTGCTGAGCGTGCGGACAGACCCTAAACTCGCCATGCCCCCTCTTCCAGTGTGTCTGTGCAAGTTCACTCAAGCCAAGGGGATCATGTGCACTCAGCCCCATTCCTGCCCAGCTCCTTAGCCAGCCACCATGCCATGCCTCTTCACCTAAGCCCCTGGCGACAGCACCCCACCCCCAGACATCCCCACCTGCCAGGGTGCCCTGGGGCAAGTGGCTCTGACCAGGCCCACAGACCAGGTGGTCTCAGCAGCCGCTCACTGGCTTGCCGTCTCCACCAGCTCCTGGACATGAAGATCTTTGTGGACACGGACTCTGACATCCGCCTGGTGCGGCGGCTGCGCCGAGACATCAGTGAGCGCGGCCGGGACATCGAGGGTGTCATCAAGCAGTACAACAAGTTTGTCAAGCCGGCCTTCGACCAGTACATCCAGCCCACCATGCGCCTGGCAGACATTGTGGTGCCCAGAGGTGAGCCTCCTGGGCCACCTGTCGCGCGGGCATCGGGCAGGCCAACAGTCCGACCCCCAGTCACCCTCCCCCCGTCCTGCCCCAGGGAGTGGCAACACGGTGGCTATCGATCTGATCGTGCAGCATGTGCACAGCCAGCTGGAGGAGGTGAGTGGCCTGCAGCCCAGCAGGTCCCACGACCCCAGAGCCCGACCCCACCCTGCTGCTTGCTTCTCCGCTGCCACCGCCTTCAGTGGCCTGCGCACCCCATCCCCCTGCATTCACCGTCCCGTCGGTCCAGCCCTGAGTGTCCTGAGCCTGCTTGGTCAGCCTGATCGTCCGGCCCAGACCCCAGCTTGTTGTACCATGCCGGGCCTGGGTTCCTTGAGGAAGCTGGGGTGGGGGTACAGGTGCTCAGGATCTAGCTGAGGCTGCAGCCCACTCAGCACACCCAGCCTGAGCTTTGGAGAACGACAGAGATGACCTGCTGGCCCAGGGCTGTGGGGTTTCACTGCTGAGTCCCACATTTGGCCAGGCTCCTCTCTTTCTCAGGGGGTCACCCCAGGAGTGACACCCCCACCAGAGGTCCCGTGCTCCCTGAGGCATTCTATGGCTGGGCCTGGGAGCCTGGGCCAGCTTGAGCACTTTCTAACAGGATGTTGAAGGCCTGAGGCCTGCAGAACAGAGCCCAGGGTCCTGCTCTGACTGCCCCAGCCCAGAACTGCAGGTCTGGCCCAAGTGGTCCCCAGATTAGAGGCCATTAGAAGCTTGCCACCTGCCATGGCTGGCCCTGTCCCAGTGGGCCTGCAGCACGTCCATTCCTGGGTGGGGTGGCCTGGCCACCTGCCCTGGTCACTGACAAGTCACCATTGCCTTGTGTCTCCCTGTGTTGCTGCCACAGCGTGAACTCAGCGTCAGGTAAGACTTCACAGCTATTTGCACAGATGGAGGCATTTCCAACACCCGCGGGGAGCCCTGGGTCTGGGCTGTGATCCAGCCAGGCAGGCAGCCGGCTCTTCCCCAGAGACAGAAGGGGTGGTACGGAATGGTCCCAGCCCTGCTTCTGTCTCCCCTTGCTGGCAGACAGGACACTGAGACACAGAGAGGTGAAGTAGCTTGCCCAGGGTCACAGGGTCTTGACCCTGGCCTAGCCAGACTTTGCTGGAGGCTCTGTGACACCAGAGGGCGTAGCTGTCCTCCTGAGCCAGCAGTGCTGGGCCCTTGGGGCAGTGAAAGCAGACATGTCCCAGCTTCGAGGGAGCCTGGGGTACCTCCTGTGCCTCACGGGACCAGTCAGCTTTCCCTGGTTGGAGGCTGGAGGGCCTCATCCCTGTCCTCCTGCCCACCCAGGTCCTGCCCTGCCCTGCCCAGCTCCACACAGCCCTCGAAGCTGTCAGCAGGAACAGGGGCAGCAAGAAGCTTGGGCTGGGTGGGGGCCACATCCCACCGCCCCTCCCCAAGGGCAGGTGGGCAGGGGGTCAGCCATGAGGGACTTTCTCTTCCCGCCTTCTGTGGGTTGGGAGGCTCCTGGCTGAGCCATCTGGTGGGAGAGCCCTCATGCTCAGGGCGCTCCAAAGAGTTTACCAAACGTTGGAAATGTCTCCAGGGCCCGTCCGCCAGCCTCCTGTGCCTGCATGAGTCTCTGCTTGGCCCTCTGGGCGGCCAGGAAACCCAAAGGTCTTGTCCCGTCAGGTTTCTCCTGAAGCCTTTGTTCTGAGAAAAAGTTTCCAGGGTTTCAAACTTGAAAAAACACCTGAACACAGCCAGACACATTTTCCATCGTCTGGACAGCCAAGGAAGCGTTGGCCTGCGGCCCCACTCACCTTCTCCAGCCCCTTGAGGCCTTGCTTGGGGGAAGGAGGGAGGGCCAGGCAGGGCTGGGGGCGTGGCCGCCCACCCCACGCTCCTCCTCAGGCCTGCGGGGAATGCCCTGCTCCGCAACTAAGCAGCCTTCTCTTTGTTCTCTTCCTTCTCTTTGTAAACCCCCGTTTCCTGCCTTGTTCCCTCCCTGAACATGCTCTTCACCTGGCAAGCAGAGGAAGCTACGTTGGGATATGTGAGCAGAGTGCTCTGTGGTGCTGCTGTGTGCCCCGCGTCCCATAGCCCCTTGTCCCCCTCATGCACTGCCCGTTTCCTGCTCCTGCCCCGCCCCCTTCCCTGCGGCTGTCACGCCCCTGTTCTGCCCGTGCCGCACCTCTTCCATAACCCACCCTTCCTGCCCCTGCCCCACCTCTTTCCCCTCTTTTGTCCGCACCACACCCAATTCACTATCCTGCCCCTTTTACACCTTTTTTGCCCCTGCCATACCCCTTCCCTGTTCTCTGCCACGCGCCTTTCCTACCCTGCGAAACCCAAATCCCTGCCACACCCATTTCCTGCTCGTGCCACGCCCCTTTTCTGCTCTGCCTATCCCCTTCTGCCCTGCCTTTCCCCTGCCACGCCCCCTTCCTGCTCGTGCCACGCCCGTCCCTGCCACGCCCCTTTCCTGCTCTGCCTATCACCGTTCTTGCCTCTGCCCTGCCGCTTTCCTTTCCCCCTGCCACGCCCCGCCCCTGCCACGCCCCCTTGCTGCTCTGTCTTCCTGCCTGCCTCTGCTCTGCTCCTAGACCTGCTCCTGCCCCGGCCCTCGCCAGGCTTGAGCAGCGTGGTGGGGTAGCCAGGCGGCTCTAGCCAGCTTTGCCCCCACCCTCGTCTCGAAAGAGGCCACACAACACCTTGGGGAGGAGCCAGGGCGGGGCTTGATCCCGCCAAGTTTTAGTTCCCCCAGGGAGAGGCTGGGGCCAAGCCACCCACTCGGCTCTGGGACCTATCTGCACGAGTCAGCCCGCCCTGTGCCTGGCCCACTTCTGCTTCCTCTTAGCCCAGGAGGGGCCCTCACACCCTACCCACCTAGCTTTCTGCCTGATGGTGAGCTGCCCGGCTGTTGGCCACCATCTTTCACCTTTGCCTGGCAGCTCAGCAGGGCGACAAATCCCCCCAGGTCAGCCCCAGGCAGCAGTGAGGCTCGCTCTGCACCTCCTGCTGTACCTGGCCCACGTGTTCCCCTCGCAGTGACGCACATCCGTCCTGTGGGGAGGGAGAATGTGGGAGAAGACCCCTTCTTGAGTGTTTCTAATGGGTTTGTCCCCAGGGCTGCACTGGCCTCAGCACACCAGTGCCACCCCCTGCCCCGGACGCTGAGCGTCCTGAAGAGCACGCCGCAGGTCCGGGGCATGCACACCATCATCAGGTAAGGCCCGCCTGGTGGGGGGACAGGACGCCCCGCGCGCGTGCCCCCGCTCAACCGTTGGCCTCACAGGGACAAGGAGACCAGTCGCGACGAGTTCATCTTCTACTCCAAAAGGCTGATGCGGCTGCTCATCGAGCACGCGCTCTCCTTCCTGCCCTTTCAGGTCTGTAGCCGCGAGGCGGCA
The DNA here is from genome assembly GCF_009761245.1 of Sapajus apella. Lineage (NCBI taxonomy): Eukaryota > Metazoa > Chordata > Mammalia > Primates > Cebidae > Sapajus > Sapajus apella. Next base: position 329,512 of record NW_022437036.1, read on the forward strand.
GGTGGGTCCCGGAGCCGTGGGGCTCCCTGCCCTCACAGGCGCCCTCACCCTGCTCCCCACAGGACTGCGTCGTGCAGACCCCACAGGGGCAGGACTACGCGGGCAAGTGCTACGCGGGGAAGCAGGTACCTGCCTGGGCACACCTGGACGCGGGACAGGCAGCTGGGGCGGGATGTGGGCGCTCAGCCTCCCCTCCCCGTAGATCACCGGCGTGTCCATTCTGCGCGCTGGTGAGACCATGGAGCCCGCGTTGCGCGCCGTGTGCAAAGACGTGCGCATCGGCACCATCCTCATCCAGACCAACCAGCTCACCGGGGAGCCTGAGGTGCTTGGGGGCTGCCGGGGCGATGAGCCCGGGGGTTGGGGGCAGAGGGAGCTCCCAGCAAGGGGGCGCGGGGAGCCCCACCTGCAGCCTGACCCATGCTGCCGGCAGCTCCACTACCTAAGGCTGCCCAAGGACATCAGCGATGACCACGTGATCCTCATGGACTGCACCGTGTCCACTGGTGCCGCGGCCATGATGGCAGTGCGCGTGCTCCTGGTGAGTGGGTCCTGGGTAGGCGGGCCGGGTTCAGGCAGACGTGGGACTGACCTGCCCGTACACTCGGCAGGACCACGACGTGCCTGAGGACAAGATCTTTCTGCTGTCACTGCTTATGGCAGAGATGGGCGTGCACTCAGTGGCCTATGCATTTCCACGAGTGAGAATCATCACCACGGCGGTGGACAAGCGAGTTAATGACCTTTTCCGCATCATCCCAGGCATTGGTGAGGCTGCCCAGGCCCCTCGGCCGTGCATGAGGGCAGGGTGGGTGGCCCTGGGAGGCCCCCCGACACTGGCCTGCTTCTTTGTCCAGGGAACTTTGGCGACCGCTACTTTGGGACAGACGCGGTACCCGACGGCAGTGACGAGGAGGAACCCTACACGGGTTAGCCGCTCAGTGAGCCGCCCCGTCGCCACTACCCTCCTCCTGCCTCCAGACCCAGGATTGCTGAATACAAAGATGTTAATTTAATTTTTAAAATGTTACCAGTATAATTTATATGCATTTTATAAAATAAAGCTTTAGAAAAATGAAGATGTGATTCGCTGGTTACCGCACAGGAGTGGTGTCCTGGCTGAGGCCTGGGTTTGTGGAGACTCCCCACGGAGAGGGAGAGAGCTGAAGGCCCTGCCTTCTCTCCTGCAGGACCAGATCAAAGAAGGGGTAGAACCGGGCCCTGCAGCTCCTACCTCTGCTAGATGGGGCCCCTACAACCCACAGCTTGGTGGCCACCTGGCCTGGACCTGGTGCTCTGGGTCTCACAAGAGGCAGCCTGTGACTGTTTTCCCCCGCCCTACATATTTGTACCATCAAGGGCCTCCCCACAGTCGGAGGTCCTTCCCACCAGGACAAGTCTCTGGAGGCCGCAGCACTGGGAGCCTGACCAGGGCCGAAGTGGGGGCGGGGCCCACGTCGCTGGAGCAGCTGCTGCTCGGGCTGAGGGCCCGACCCGCGCACCCCTCCAGACCAGGAGGCCCAGGCGTCCCATGCTCTCTGCTGTGCCCACACCCGCAAGCCCGGGCTCCCTTAGGTCCTACCCACCCTGCTCTCCACGCAAGTCCCCCTCATCCTCCCCGAGGGCAGACGCCGGTGGTTTACTGAGGAAGAGGAGGCGTGCGCGCAGCGCCCATGTGACGGGCCCTGGAGCGTGGGAAGAGGCCCGGATAACTGAATCAACCTCCCGGGATGACACTGGGGGCTCAGTCCACGGGCCGGGCGCATCTGACACGGGACGCAGTCCTCCGGTGGTTCTTCGCAGCGGTGAGGTCTCTCGGGCTCTAGCGTCTTCCTGCATGGAAGCCCGTGGCCAGGAGCGCGGTGTCCCTCGAGCCCCGCACCTGTTATGCCGGATCTCGGATTCCGGATCCCGGGCAGGGGTCTGCGGACGGAGGGATGGCTCAAGGCCGCTCTTCCCAGATGCCGCGAAGGTCTCCCACTGCCCGTAAGGCCAGGCGGGGTGCGCCGCTGGTCCCCAGGTGGGTGGCTCACCCCACTTGCCCCGCCCCACCGGAGTGACCACGCCCCTGCAACGCGATAGGAAGCGGTCTCCACCGCACTCTCGCGGTCGCCCGGAGCGAGGAAGGCATGGCTGCGGGGAGCGTGGTCCGACTCTCGTGGACGCAGACGGCTGGGGCGCCGCAGGGCGGATGGAGAGCTTCGCCGCAGCGCCTCTTGGCCCCGGTCCCGCTCCCAGCGATCCCACCGCAGGGTCGGCTCAGCAGCGACTATTCTGTACAGAAGCTAAAATGAACCAGACCTCATATAACCACATGGCTTGATTTTTGTACTACTATATAGGACGAAAGAGTCCTAAGGCAGGTGGGCTAGCACAGTGCAGTACAGTTTATGTAAAATGGTATAAACCAATGGTACATTTTACTGGACCTGAAAGTGCCAAAGTTCAAAACTAGGGAAGCAGCGGCGGGAAATGGGGGGTACAGACTGGTCTTTGGTGCTGTCATTTCTTAAAAATGGAAAATCTGACACAAACTACTTCATACTTCTTAAGTCTGAATAGAGGATTTCAAGGTGTTACATTTTACATAGACAGACTTACTGATTGACCTTGGCTTTAAGACAGGATCTCCCTGCCGCCCAGGCTGGAGTTCGGTGGTGCAACCACCGCTCATGGTAGCCTGGACTTCCTGGGCTCAAGCGATCATTCCGCCTCAGCCTCCTGAACAGCTGGGACCACAGACGCAGACACTACGCCCAGGTAATTTTAAACCTCGTTTTGTAGAGACACGATCTCCCTGCTGCACAGTTTGGTCTTGAACTCCTGGGCTCAAGCAGTCCTCCCACATTGGCCTCCCGAAGTGTTGGGATTACAGGCATGAGCCACCACCCGCCGATTCTGAGTATTTTTATACCTTTTCTCCCACACTATTTTCATTTATTTTCAAGAGACAAGGTCTCGCTATGTCGGCCAGGCCAGTCTGGAACCCCTAGGCTCAAGCAATCCTTTTACCTCAGCCTCCCAAGGAGCTGGGGTTACTGGTGCGCACCACTGTGCCCAGCTCCCAAACTTTTTTTTTTTTTTTTTAGTGGAGTCTTGCTCTGTAGAGCCCAGGCTGGAGTGCAGTGTTGCAATCTCGGTTCACTGCAACCTCTCCCTCCCAGGCCCTGGTTCAAGCAATTCTCCTGCCTCAGCTTCCTGAGTAACTGGGATTATAGGCACGCCCCATCATGCCTGGCTGGTTTTTGCATTTTTAGTAAAGATGGGGTTTCACCATGTTGGCCAGGCTGGTCTTGAACTCCTGACCTTGTGATCTGCCCACTTCGATCTCCCAAAGTGCTGGGATTATAGGCGTGAGCCACCATGCTTGGCCAATTTTTTTGTATTCTCCCCCGCCCCCCGAGATGGAGTTTCGCTCTTGTTGCCCAGCCTGGAGTGCAGTGGTACAATCTCAGCTCACTGCAACCTCCGCCTCCTGGATTCAGGCGATTCTCCTGCCTCAGCCTCCTAAGTAGCTGGGATTAAAGGCATGCACCTCCACCACCCAGCTGATTTTTGCATTTCTAGTAAAGAAGGGGTTCGCCATGTTGGTCAGGCTGGTCTCGAACTCCTAACCTCAGATGATCCACCTGCCTTGGCCTCCCAAAGTGCTGGGATAACAGTCGTGAGCCACCACACCCAGCCTCTTTGCTCCTGTCTTGATATTTAGAAAATGGAAGTGAAAAGGCATGTTGGCTCATGCCTGTAATCCCAGCACTTTGGGAGGGCGAGGCAGGCAGATCATCTGAGGTCAGGAGTTCAAGACCAGCCTGGCCAACATGGTGAAACCCCGTGTCTACTAAAAATACAAAAAAATTAGCTGGGTGTGGTGGTGGGCGCCTTAATCCCAGCTACTTGGGAGGCTGAGGCAGGAGAATTGCTTGAACCCAGGAGGTGGAGGTTGCAGTGAGCCGAGAATGCACCACTGCACTCCAGCCTGGGTGACAGAGCAAACCTCCATCTCAAAAAAAAGAAAGAAAGAAAGAAAATGGAGGTGAAAAGAGAACCAAGCGAATGGGAGCGTTTGGACCAGGCAGGAGGAAAGTGAGGTTCCAGCCACAAGGGGTGCAGGGGGCTCCTAAGGTCAACTGCCAGACTCTCCAAAACCAGGGATCTGCAGGACCAGTAAATAAGACACACGTGTGGTCTGCAGTGAAAACATTTATTTTACAACGTAATCTTTATTTTAGGTCAACATTCAGACATACAAGACGGAGATCACCATGCGAAACCAGCCTGGCCCTTGGAAGTGTATGCCCGGGCCAGGGTCAGCCGGAGGTCTGACAGCGCCTGCACCCAACACAGTCGGACTCCAGGGCGCCAGCGACAAAACCAGGGCATGGACAACCAGCTTCCATGTGTTTGCACTGGATTTTTAAAAACAATACATACTTCAGTGTTAACTTCTTCCCCCATCTGGCTTGAAACATCTCCCCAGTATCCAGGAAAACAAAATCTACCAAAAGTTGCCGCTGACAGGACCCCAGGCCCAGCCCCTTCTGGAGCGTAGTGCTGTGTGAACTCCTCTGGGGCGGACCTGGGGCCAGGACAGGTCCCCTTCCCAGGCTGCCCTCCAGAGGCAGCTTTGCCACTGATTGTATCTGTTGCTAGAAAATTGGCTTTAATGTTTCAAGGGAGGGAAGGGTTTCCAGTCACCTCCTAGATTTCACACCAGGACACACACCTGGGTCAGGTGAGCACGACACAGAGTCCCCAGGACGGGCACCCGACCCCGCAGACCAGAGGCCAATGCTGGTGGGGCCATGGCAGTGCCCTGGGCACACACTCTGCACACAGTGGGCTCAGCCGGCCCTTCTGTGCACCTGCTAGGAAGGCCTCCTGCAGGTCCCTGGCTCAACTCGTCCAGAACCAGAGGCTGTTTGAGAGCCGCCTTTTACTGTACTTGTTGCTGCCCGCTGACAGCAGCACGACACGCTTGCTGCGTGATATATACATATACACATATGTACACACACAGACACATCACAGCCCACACTCACAGCATGTGACGACGCGAACCGTTGCTGGTAAGGACAGTAAAAATGTAGCTTTTGCCAATTCCACAGGAGGATGATTCACAATCAAAATAACAGACACAGGTCAGTCCTGCGCCACATGGGTTCACAGCTCCAAATACTGGGAAAGGGTGAGATCAGTCACTTCATGTCCCCTCAGGAGATGCCCCACAGTAGGATGCACTGAGTCAGAGCCAAGGGAGGGCAGACGAGACCCAGTCGAGCTCTGCCCACAGCAAACAGACCCTCCAGCCGCAGCCTGTGTGCTGGTGCCCCCGCAGCACCCGGCCCACCCCGAACAGGCGCCCTGGGCGTGGCAGGGGACATGCAGCCCCCGAGAGCAGTCTCAGCCGCCTGAGGCTCCAGGGTCTTTCCTGGATGGCAGCAGCAGCCGATAGAGATGACACGTCCTGCTGGGCGTGTGCACACGTGAGGTTCTTTTTCTAATAGGTCCCCACTGGGTGCCGGCTACATTAACTGAACATCAGAACTAGGCAGGTTCACAAACACTGAGCAGTAATATCTAAAGCAGTTTAAAAATAAAGCCAAAAGGAAGACAAAAATCCCACTTCACCGAGTGGGGACAAATCTCCACACCAGCAGCTGCCGTGAAAGGGCCGCAGGGCCGCCCCCACACCTCCTGCAGGTCCGAGGCTGGCCGTATTGCCTGGACTCCTCGTGAGCCGGACAGGCCCTGAAGCACGATGACCCCAGCAGGCCCCTGGCAGCCGCGCCCGATGGGCTGCTCTTTGCCCAGGCCCCACCGGCTCACTCATCGCCCACAGCCCCAAGGGTGCGGAGTCAGGAAGCTCCTGTCACTGCCACCAGCAGGCTGGGGTGCCGGGTGCATCCTGGTCTCCCCTGTCCTCCCCTGGACAGGGAGGCCTGTAAGCTGTCCCAGGGGCTCATCACCTCTTTTAATTAACAAGGTAACGGTCTACTCAAGAAAAAGAGAAATAAAACCCAGGAGTATCTTTTTCCTTGAATTAAGACAAGGCGTTAAAACCAACAGTGCAGAACGCGGAAAACAGGGTTTGTTTCCAGGTCAGGCAGTGAGAGGAACTGCACGCCCGAGGGTCTGGGCTTCCTGGGGGGTCTTCTAATCACAATCACTACCGTGAGAATTGTCATGGGCATGGTTTATTTACGTTTTACAAATTCTGCAGGGACTGGGTTCCACAATCCTCCAGACCTGCTCCTCTCCCCCACCCTACCCCACCCTCTTTGGGGAGCTGCATGGTTCTAAAAAATGGTCCATTGGACACTGTAACTGAAAAGCCATCTGGCAAACGGCCTGCTCTGATGGTACCAAAGGGCCCTGGAGGGTTCCAGCCACAGAGCTGTGTGAGCCGACAGAGAGCCTGTGGGGCTGAGCCAGCCCCAGATGGGCAGCTTTCTACCTTAGGTCCGAGCTTAGAACTTGGCTCTTGGCCAGTCTGGGGAAAAATAACTCACTTCCTAAGTTACGTCTATAAAAACTGCAAAGGCTGCCGATGGCCGGCCTCTCGGGCTGACCTTGCTGCTGTGTTGAGTGGCATGGAAGCTCTCACTGTCTCACCACCTCTTACTCAGGACGGGCCAAACAATGAGTCTCTTATTCTTTCAGGAGAGGTCCGATTTTGACAAATTATTTCTAACTTAATATCACAGTGCGTATCTCTCCTCATCAAATGTCTTCATGATCATTTTAGTGAGAAAAACCAAAGAAACGTGGGACAAACACAACCACCCCAGGACCTGGTGCTGGCAGCTGGCTCACGGCCTACATGGGGATCTGCAGTCGGGGGCAGCTGGGGGCAACCAGCACCAAGGACCGAAACCACTCCTAAGCACGTCCAGATCTGCCTCACATCCATGCCCCTTCTGGCAACTTTCTGGTCACCCTGAACCTACCCTCTACACAGCCTTGGGTGGGCCGCTGAGGGCAATGAGTCAGCAGGCAGGCAGGGAAAGGGAGCTGGAGGAGGCTCGTCTGGTTGGTCTAAGCCAGAGCCAAGACACACAGCCTTTTCCTCAGCTTCATCTCTACTGGGAACTCTGCGGAGGCCATCGTGGATGTTCTGCAGAAACCAGGCCCACTGGAGTCTACAGCACGGGGCCAAGGGCAGGCCCAGCACATCCCAAGAGCTACCGAGTGGGGCAGCTCTGACCCCTCTGCCAGCACAGGCTTGCTCCCCTACTCTGGGTGCCACCTACAAGGTCTAGGATGGACAAGAGACTGACTTCCAATGGTCCACATGTGGATTCCGTGGTCTGGCTGCTGGCCTCCCAGGGACCCAACCCTCCTGAGCCGGAGGGTCGCTCTGGTCCAGTCAGTCCTTCCTCCAGGGACCTAACGAATCTGTCTCTGCCTGAATCATCGATGACGGGGCAAAGGCAAGTGGGGCAGACGGGAGCTCTGGCAAACACGGGAGGAGGGGTCTTGGGAGAGCCGCCATCCCCAGTGGCTGGGTGCTCACACATGCATGAACTACTCTGACTGTGGCTCCTCGGGCTGGTCCTACCATCTGTGGTTCTAAAGGTCCAAAAAGGGCTCTGGAAAGGACTGGTGGGCTGGAAGGAATGTGGAGAATGACCCCAGGACTGCGGAGGGGGAGACTGGCCCCATCGATCCAGCTCACAGCCCCGGAAAAGTGCAGGAACACCAACAAACCACCCCAACACGGGCGAAGGACACACCTCCAAGGACCTAAACCTCAGAGTCCACGCAACAAGGAGACCCAGGCTAGAACACTGTGCAGAGGACGCGGCATCCACCTCAGAAGGGCCTCTGACGCTCTCCACACCAAATTCACCCGCGGGAGAAACCCTGTCACAAGGCCCAGGAAACCACAGTCCCCAAGCCAACTGTACCCAGCAGACACCAAGGAATGATGGTGACGCAGGGAGGACGTGCCCCGCCCCTTCTCGGGCAGGAGGAGGGCCCTGCTGCCGCTTGCTCAAGGCTGGGAGCACAGCGTGTGGCCCAGACCCTGAGGCCAGGACGGCAACACAGCTCCGCCAGGCACCACCTGCCTCCAGCACAGGGAGGAAGGGCAGCCCCGTTCTTCTCGCCCCTCTGACCAGCTGCCATCACCCCTCACTGGACCGCCCTGACCGAAAGCCGGGAGGCAGCTCCACCGTGCGGTTAACGCGGCCACGCCGCGGAACGTCCACAACACAGACATGGAACGGAACCCCGCACATGCTATTAAAAAAGGAAAAAGAACAGAAGACCGTAGCTACACTGCTTTAAATACTGCATGCTACGCACTTCGTGGGTCAAGGGTCGACGCTGGGCGGGCGTGGAGGCAGGAGGGGCGTGGCCAGGGCAGGCAGGAGGCCGCCTTCCCGTCTGTGACTACAGTTCATGATTCTAAGGTTGGCGTGGCCGGTGCTGCCTCCTCCCCTGACCACAGCTGCTCCCGGCTTTAGTTGAACCCGTCGGTGTGGTAGCTGGGGTGGGAGTCGGCTGTGAGCTGAGTGGTCTCGGTGGCAGATGCCGGCTGTATGACGATCGGCGTGTCTGTAGCCTCTGAAAGGCAAGCACACAGCGCACTGCACAAGGGCCGCAGCCTGCTGGGCACCACCACTGGTCCTGCGGGATGACTTGCAGGCACCCGGACAAACGCTCACGGGGAGAGGCTGCTCGCCGACCTCCACCCCGCACAGCTTTCCTCCGTGGCCTTGGGTCACCGCCAGCCCTCGGCCCTCGGCCCGCCCCGCCTGCCTGCCGCCCTGCCCCGCCTCGCAGTCCCTGGGCTCTACGGCTACCGCAGGTCAGGTCACGGTGGGGACAGCTCTGTGCGCCTGCTTTACCTCAGGGTCCACGTTCACACCTCAACAGTCCCAGCTGCCACCACAAACACTCGCGGCACAGTGTCAGTGCCCTCCTGTTTGACAAGACAGGTTGCCACATTCAGGGCCCAGTCTGGCTCTGCCCCACACACTCGGGCCCCGGGGCGGGCACTCACCCCTCTCGTCGGACTGCAGCTGCGCCTCCAGGTCCTCGGGGGACACGTAGAACTCCGTCTCCTCGCCCTCAGGCGCCTTGGGCTTGCACTTGCCGCAGCAGCAGTTGAAGCAGCAGCACAGGCAGCAGCAGCAGTAGCAGCACGTGAGGAGGCCGCAGAAGACAAACAGGGCCTGGGGGGAGAAGGAGGTGGCGTCGCACGGCCTCCGAGGCCCCTGGAGAGGGCAGGGCTCCCGAACGCCCCCAGCATAAGGCAGCGGGCAGGTAGATAGGGATACTGCCTTCCCGACAGGAAGCAGAAGGAAAGAACTGAGGAAGGGATGAGGGGAGATACAGAACGAAATCCGCTGCTTCCAGAAAAGCAGTCTCCAGGCTGTGCATGGGGCTCACGCCTACAATCCCAGCAGCTCAGGAGCCTGAAGTGGGAGCATCACTTGAACCCAGGAGTTGAACGTGAAAGTAAGCTAGGGTCGGCCAGGCGCAGTGGCTCACGCCTGTAATCCAAGCACTTTGGGAGGCCGAGGCGGGGAGCACCTGAGGTCAGTTCAAGACCAGCCTGGCCAACATGGTAAAACCCTATCTCTACCAAAACATAAAAAATTAGCTGGGTGTGGTGGCGGGCACGTGTAATCCCAGCTACTGGGGAGGCTGAGGCAGGAGAATCACTTGAACCCAGGAGGCAGAGGTTGCAGTGAGTCAAGATTACACCACTGCAGTCCAGGCTGGGTGACACAGCAGGACTCCATCTCAAAAACAAAAAAAAGCAAGCTAGGAATTTACCACTGCACTCCAGTCCAGGCAACTGAGCAAGACTCTGTCTCTAAAACTAACTAAGTAAAAAACACTTTATAAGGATGCAAGTGAGGAGGCCAACGAGTCAAAGTCAAATATAGGCTTCTCACAAAGGCCACGAGGTCATTCAAACTCTCTGGCCTTATATATGACAGACATTTGGAACAAAACAAGGAAATGAAGAAACATCAAGAGTTATTTCCTCCTCTGTCTTGTGAAGGACTGGGAGCCATCTACAGAAGAGAATCTGGTGGCTCCACACGGCTCTTCCTTGGGGCAATCTGTGCACTTTGGCTTGTTCCAGGCAGGACATCAAGTCAGTGACACACCCTGCCCATCATGCAGGGTGCGGAGAAAGGCTCCATATGCCCAGAAACCATTTCTCAGGAGTGCAGAGCGCTGGCATCAAACACATGGCCTCCTCAGTGCCGGAAACCCTGCAGGCATGGAGTGACCTCAGTGCCCACACGGCAGGCAGCTCGCCCCTCACCTTGGCCCACCAGCTGGACAGCACGAAGTAGGTGTTCACGTTCTCTTCCCCAAACTGCTCGGCCACGTAGAGCCCCAGCGAGCCGTACTTGTCGTAGATGTTCCTTTTTGTGGCGTCCGTCAGGATGGCGTGGGCGTTGTTGATCTCCTTGAACTTGTCTGCAGCCTCCGGGTTGTCAGGATTCTTGTCGGGGTGATATTTCAAGGCAAGTTTCCTGCAAACCAAAACCACGTCCTGGCTCTGTCCCGGCCTTCTGTCCCACGTCATCCACTGCAGGGTGCAGCGGAAGGAATGTCCACCCAGGCCACCTCACTGTCCGACTCTCCAGGGTTGCAGAGGCCAGGGACAGAAGCAAGCGCTACAGTCGCTTCAGTGAAACCTCCCGCCCTGACCCAGCCTCAGAGGAGGGAGCCCCATGGGCAGGGAGGGCCTGGGCAACCTCAGCTCTGCAGCACCAAGGCCAGCCCTGGCGTCCCAGCCCACTAACCGCACATGTGCCAAGTGAATGGTAAGCATGGCGGGGTGTAATGACGGCCTTGTAATATGTGCTTCTGAACTACACAACGCTCGCACACAGGAGGACGACGATCTGAATGGTTGTCTGTCTTTTAGGTTACTCCATGAAACTGTACCTAACAGTGCAGTTCTTCAAGTTCAATCAGAAAAGGCCACAGCAGTGTGGGGTCTCTGTCATCACTGTGCTAAAACAAGGAGACCACTGGACAATCTGGACCACACCAAAGTTCTGCCTGCTCTTGCCTGGGGGTCCCGAAACAGGTTCTGACCCTGATTCCCTGTGGAACTGTGAACAGTTAGTAACTACTAAGAGCTATTTTTTGTTGGCAAGAGAACACGAATATAATAATTTTAAGCTATAAGGAGCAGATTACACACACAAAGGTGTTATAGAGCTGTGACCAGTTAAATGCTGAGTCGGCCAGAATAAAGTATATGCAATGGTTCTTGGTAAAATGCAGACTGAACCACACGGGGCGTGTGTCTTCCTGCGGGGATAGGGGGCCCACACTTGTCTACTTACCGATAGGATTTTTTAATGTCATCTGAGGTTGCGTTCTTGTCCAGCCCAAGAACATGGTACAATGATTCCCCAGAGGTAGACAGTGAGCGCTGTCTCTGGTCTGCCATGTTAGGCTAATCTAGAAGAAAAAAATAAAAAGAAAGGATCACAAAGTATAGATGAAATTACCAAGTGCAGAGCTGATGGACTTTATTCCCTAAGACCATTCGAAGCACAAGAATCAAACGCTGCCTCGTGGAGTTTACAGTGTGCACACAGACCCCACGGCATGCAGGGGTGTAAGAGACAGTCCTAAACAGGGGACAGAGGGCTGCAATATGGCTACCCCAAGCAGATCCTGAAGAGTGAGAGCTACATACTGTAGGCTGGGTGCAGTGGCTCACACCTGCAATCCCAGTACTTTGGGAGGCTGAGGCGAGAGCATCGCTTCAGCCCAGAAGTTTGAGGCTGCAGTGAGCTGTGATCACACCACTGCGCTCCAGCCCAGCAGACGGAGTGAGACCCTATTCCAAAAAAAAAAAAAAAATTAAATTAAACATGAATATTGTAATCCCTAGAGCAACCTCTGCATAAAAAATGTAAAGTGGTTGAACCAGGACCTGGGACCTAGGAGGCAAAGGCTGCAGTGAGCCGAGATCATGTTGAACCAGGACCTGGGACCCAGGAGGCAAAGGTTGCAGTGAGCTGAGATCATGCCACTGCACTCCAGCCTGAGCTACAGAGCGAGACTCCATCTCAAAAAAAATAAAAATAAAAAGCAGCGAAACGGTATAAGCTAAAAAGTTAAAAGAAAAATGAAAATGAGGCCGGGCACAGTGGCTCACACCTGTAATCCCAGCACTTTGGGAGACCGAGGCAGGAAGATCACCTGAGGTCAGGAGTTCGAGACCAGCCTGGCAAACATGGTGAAACCCCATCTCCACTAAAAACACAAAAATTAGCCGGGTGTGGTGGTAGGCACCTGTAATCCCAGCTACTTAGGAGCTGAGGCAGCAGAAATGCTTGAACTCAGGAGGCAGAGGTTGCAGTGAGCCGAGATCGTGCCACTGCACTCCAGCCTGGGTGACAAGAGTGAGATTTCATCTCAAGAAAGAAAAATGAAAATGAAACTCTTAACATAGGAAACAAATAGAAAATTAGTTGGTAGAGCTAAATCCAAACATATCAATAATTAAATTTAATGCTGGTAGACAAAAAACTTCAGTGAAAGGAAGGGACTGCCAGAATGAATAAAAATGTAAGACACAACTCTAATTTTAATACCTTTCTCAGGAATTGACAGAACAGACCAAAAATAGAATCAGGAAAAACATCGATGTTCTGAACAACACTATCAACCACCATGACCTGATATTCATAGAACACCCAACATCTAACACTGTATATTCATAGAACACCCAACATCTACCACCATGACCTGATACTCACAGAACACCATGACCTGATATTCATAGAACACCCAACATCTAACACTGTATATTCATAGAACACACAACATCTACCACCGTGACCTGATATTCATAGAACACCATGACCTGATATTCATAGAACACCCATCATCTACCATCATAACCTGATACTCACAGAACACCATAACCTGATACTTATAGAACACCCAACATCTACCACCATGACCCGATATTCATAGAACACCCAACATCTAACACCGTATATTCACAGAACACCCAACATCTAACACTGTATATTCATAGAACACCCAACACCTACCACCGTGACCTGATATTCATAGAACACCATGATCTGATATTCATAGAACACCCAACATCTAACACTGTATATTCACAGAACACCATGACCTGATATTTATAGAACACCCAACATCTACCATCATAACCTGATACTCACAGAACACCCAACATCTAACACTGTATATTCATAGAACACCCACCATCTGCCACCGTTACCCGATACTCATAAAACACCCAACATCTACAACTGTGATGTGACCTGATACTCACAGAACACCCAACATCTATAGAACATATGTTCTTTTTAAGTGAACATTGTATAATGACCAAGACATACCACATGTTAGGGCTTAAAATTGGTTTCAAGAAGTTTAAATGAAAAGAAATCATACACAGTACACTCCCCAACTTAACAGCTATAAACTGGAAACCCAGGAGTAAAATGTAGCAGAAAACTTCAAGTACTCCTTTTTTTTTTTTTTTTTAAGACAAAGTCTCACTCTGTAGCCCAGGCTGGAGTGTATTGGCACTACCTTGGCTCACTGCAACCTCCGCCTCCCAGGTTCAAGTGATTCTCCTGCCTCAGCCTCCAGAGTAGCTGTGACTACAGGCATGAGCCACCACACCCGGATAATTTTTTATATTTTTAGTAGAGACAGGGTTTCACCATGTTGGTCCGGCTGGTCTTGAACTGCCGACATCAGGTGATCTACCCGCCTCAGCCTCCCAAAGTGCTAGGATTACAGGCGTGAGCCACTGTGTCCAGCCCCAAGTACTCTTCATATTCAACAATACATCTTCAGCTCATGTGTAGCTCAAAGTCACAGGGGAAATTAGAAAGTATTTTGAATTGAATAATAAATACAATGTTTGTGACAATTAATTGTATGTCCCCTTGGCTGTACTGTGGGGTACCCAGATTAAACATGACTTGCGGGTGGGGGTGTTTCTGGGTAACATCAGCCCCTGAGTTGGGGGCTCAGGAACGCCAACTGCCCTCCCCAGTGCAGGTAAGCGTCACCCCAATCCACAGGGTCCTGAACAGAAAGGGGTGGGGAGGGGTTTGACTGCTTTCCTTCTTGCCTGCCAGACTGAGACGGGTCACAAGTATCCTGTCCTTGGACTGTATTATTCCAGCGCTTTCTTCAATCTCCAGCAAATGGCAAAACAGGGGACTTTTGTCTCCATAATCAAGTGGGCCAATTCCTCATAATAAATCTTTAGAAAGAGGCACAGATATTGGCAATGTTTCTGTGGAGAATGCCGACTAGCACAACAGATTAATCAAGGCCTAAGGCTCCACCTCAGGAAGCTACAAAGTAACAAACCCAACATAAATGGAAGGGATTCATAAGGAACAGAAATCAATGAAAACAAACATAAATTTAACAAAGCCAAAAAACTTGGTTCTTTGAGCAACATGAGGAAAGAAGGTTCATCACTACAGATCTTAGAGGTATGAAAAAGATAAAATACCAACAACTTCATGCCAAGAAATTAGGAAAATTAGATGAAATGGACAAATATCTTGAAAACTACAATTTACCAAGGCTGACAAGAAATTAAACAGAAAATCTGAATAGCCTTGCATCTATTAAAAAAGTTGTATTTGTAATAAAAAACCTACCCCATAGAAAAATTCCAGGCCTAAATATATGTGTGTGTGTGTGTGTGTGTTTTTTCAAATATTTAAGAATGACATCAATGTGGGTTTTTTTGAGACAAAGTCTCACTGTGTTGCCCAGGCTGGAGTGCGGGACGCGAGCTCGGTGACAGTGGCAGGAGGCAGCAGAAGGCCCAGGCAGATGGGGCAGGGCCCCAGGGAAGCCACGTCCAAGCCAAAGACAGTTAAACTCGGACTAGATTGAGAACTTGTTGTCCTGTTTGGCGCACTATCCTCTGCTTGATCCTACCTGTCACCATTTTACACGTATCTACCCTGTCCTAATTGGTTTTCTTTCACAGTCTCTGCCTTGTGGGTTCAAGCAATCCTTCTACCTCCACCTCCCGAGTAGCTGGGACTACAGGCGCCTGCCACCAGACCCAGCTAATTTTTGTATTTTTAGTAGACACAGGGTTTCACCACATTGGCCAGGCTGGTCTCGAACTTCAGACCTCAGGTGATCCGTCCGCCTCAGCCTCCCAAAGTGCTGGGATTACAGGTGTGAGCCACTGCGCCCGGCCTCCTAACTGGCTTTCTGCAAGGTCATGTTCACTTTTGAATAGTGTCTTTGCTTTACCATTTTTTGCATACTCACAAACCCATCAGCAAGCCTCTGTATCATAAAAGGCCCCAGACCCAGCCACACAGGTAGACTTTCCCACCTTCGGACGGGGGAACCACCCCTGCACCCCTTGTCCATTGAAAGCTGTTTCACTGCTCAATAAAATTCTTCTCTGCCCTCCTCACCCTTCAATGTCCAGTGCTTCCTTATTCTTGGGTGTGGTACAAGAGCTCGGGAACCACCAAACGCGGTACAAACCGTAACACAGGTGAGTTGGGGTATGCCAGCATGGCCAAGCGGGGCGTCACTGGCCAGAGTTCCCCAGCTTGCAAAGTGACAGAGAAGAAAAATCCTAAGTCATCAACTCACTGCAATCTCTGCCTCCCAGGCTCAAGCAATTCCCTTGTCTCAGCCTCAGGAGTAGCTAGGAGTACAGGCATGCACCACTACACCCAGCTAATTTTCATTTTGTTATTTTTTTGAGATGGAGTCCTGCTCTGTCACCCAGGCTGGAGTGCAGTGGCTCGATCTCAGCTCACTGCCACCTCCACCTCCTGGGTTCAAGCGATTCCCCTGCCTCAGGGTCCTGAGTAGCTGGGACTACAGGTGTGCACCACCACGTACGGCTAATTTTTTGTATTTTAGTAGAGATGGGGTGTTGGCCAGGATGGTCTTGATCTCCTGACCTCGTAATTTGCCCGCTTTGGCCTCCCAAAGTGCTGGGATTACGGGCATGAGCCGCCTTGTCCAGCCAATTTTTGTATTTTTAATAGAGACAGGGTTTCGCCATGTTGTACAGGCTGGTCGTGAACTCCTGGCCTGAATTGATCCACCCACCTCAGACTCCCAAAGTGCTGGGATTTGTGACATGAGCCACCATGCCTGGCCCAAAAAATGACATCAATTTTAGAGTAACGCTTTCAAAAACAGAGGAGGAGGGAACACTCCCCGGCTTATTTTCGGAAGCCAGCATAACCTTGCTACTAATACCTGATGAAGACATTACTTTAAAACAGAATTTTTAAAAACCTAGGCACACTGACTCATGTCCATAACGCCGGCACTTTGGAAGGCTGAGGAAAAGGATCCAAGAGTTCAAGACTGGCCTAGGCAACATGCTAAAACCTTGTCTCTACAAAAAAATTAGCTGGGTGGGTGACGCCTGTACTGCCCCCTCGAAAGGTGGATGCAGTTTCTCCTACCTGTAATCCTAGCACTTTGGAAGGCTAATGTGGGAGGATCTCCTGAGATCAGGACTTCAAGACCAGCCTGGCAACAACTAAGACTTCCACCCCCCCCCCACCCAAATATTATTATTATTTTTTGAGATGGAGTCTCACTCTGTCCCCCCGGCTGGAGTGAAGTGGCACTGTCTTGGCTAACTGCAACCTCTGCCTCCTGGGTTCAAGTGATTCTCCTACCTCAGCCTCCCAAGAAGCTGGGCATGTGCAGCCACACCCATCTAAGTTTTTTTTTTTTTTTTTTTTTTGAGACGGAGTTTCACTCATGTTACCCAGGCTGGAGTGCAATGGCGTGATCTCGGCTCACCGCAACCTCCGCCTCCTGGGTTCAGGCAATTCTCCTGCCTCAGCCTCCTGAGTAGCTGGGATTACAGGCACGCGCCACCATGCCCAGCTAATGTTTATATTTTTAGTAGAGACGGGGTTTCACCATGTTGACCAGGATGGTCTCGATCTCTTGACCTTGTGATCCACCCGCCTCGGCCTCCCAAAGTGCTGGGATTACAGGCTTGAGCCACCACGCCCGGCCCATCTAAGTTTTATATTTTTAGTAGAGATGGGGTTTCACCACGTTGCCCAGGCTGGTCTTAAACTCCTGACTTCTAAGTGATCTGCCTGCCTCGGCCTCCCAAAGTGCTGGGATTACAGGTGTTGAGCCACCATGTCTGATATTTTTTTTTTTAAACAGAATTTCACTCTTATTACCCAGGCTAGAGTGCAATGGGGTGATCTCAGCTTACCGCAACCCCCAACTCCTGGGTTCAAGCCATTCTCCTGCCTCAGCTTCCTGAGTAGCTGGGATTACAGGCATGTGCCACCATGGCCAGCTAATTTTGTCTTTTCAGTAGAGACTGGGTTTCACCATGTCGGTCAGGCTGGTCTCAAACTCCCGACCTCAGGTGATCCACCTGCCTTGGCGTCCCAAAGCGCTGAGATTACAGGCGTGAGCCACCATGCCTGGCTTTTTTTAATTAAATAGGCATGCTGGTGCATGTCTGTGGTTCCAGTGACTCAGGAGGTTGAGATGGGAGGATGGCTAGAGCCCAGGCACTTGAGGCTGCAGTGAGCCATGATCGTGCCATTGCACTCCAGCCTGTATGACAGCATGAGCCCATTTCAAAAAAAGAAAAAGCAATAACAAGATATATGGAACCTATACACTGAAAACCACACACTAAGATATTAAATATAAAAATGATGGCCGGGTGCGGTGGCTCAAGCCTGTAATCCCAGCACTTTGGGAGGCCGAGGCGGGTGGATCACGAGGTCAAGAGATCGAGACCATCCTGGTCAACACGGTGAAACCCCGTCTCTACTAAAACTACAAAAAATTAGCTGGGCATGGTGGCGCGTGCCTGTAATCCCAGCTACTCAGGAGGCTGAGGCAGGAGAATTGCCTGAACCCAGGAGGCAGAGGTTGCGGTGA
>NW_022437036.1:347839-357493 GCF_009761245.1 Sapajus apella
TGTTGACCAGGATGGTCTCGATCTCTTGACCTCGTGATCCACCCGCCTCGGCCTCCCAAAGTGCTGGGATTACAGGCTTGAGCCACCGCGCCCGGCCCGATAAACTGATTTTTAAAAATGTAATAAGGAAATTCAACAGAGAGATTAGCCACAACAACATTAATAAAAAGAACAAGTTAGTTGGGGAGAGATAGCATGGGGAGAAATGCCAGATATAGGTGAATGGGAGGAAGGCAGCAAATCACGCTGCCATGTGTGTACCTATGCAACGATCTTGCACGTTCTTCACGTGTACCCCAAAACCTAAAATGCAATTTAAAAAAAAAAAAAAAGAACAAAAGTTAGAGAACTTACCCTATTGATTTTAGGACACACACTGTAAATCTACAGTAATCAAGACCATTTGGTTCTGAGGAAAACACAGACTCATACACCAACAGCAGAACAGGGATTAGATTCACACTGAAGGCAGACCACAGAATGGGAGAAAATATTCACATTATGTACATATAAAAAACAATTCACAAGTGGAATACGTATAGAACTGTCACACAACTCAATTGCTAAGGCAAACACTCAATTTTTAAAACTGGCCAGATGGTTCTGGCCGAAGAGTGCAGAATGACTTGCAGGCAGCGAGAGCACAGAAAGGGGCGGGCTTGGTAGATACTCTTTCATTCTTACCGTTTCAGGATAGAATCCAAAATTACTCAACATATAAAGCTGAAAAAATGTAACTCATTCTTTCTTCCCCCCCCCCCGGCTTTGTTGCCTGGGCTGGAGTGCAGCGGCCAGATTTTGCCTCACCGCAACCTTGACCTCCTGGGCTCTGGTGATCCTCCCACCTCAGCCTCCTGAGCAGCTGAGCTATTTTAAAAAAATTTTTACACAGGCAGGATCTTGCTGGTCTAAAACTCCTAGATTCAAGCAATCTGCCTGCCACAGCATCCCAAAGTGCGAGGATTACAGGTTTGAGCCACTCCACCCAGCCTAATTTTGTTTTTTTAAAACAAGGTTTTTCTCTGTCACCCAGGCTGGAGTGCATGGTGTGATCCTGGCTCACTACAGGCTTGAACTCCTGGACTCAAGAGATCCACCCTCCTCAGCATCCTGACTAGCTAAGACTACAGGCATGTGCCATTATGCCCAGCTAATTTTTAAATTTTCTATACAGACAGAGTCTGGCTTTGTTGCCCAGGTTGGTCTCAAACTACTGATCTCAAGTGATGTTCCTGCCTCAGCCTTCCAAAGTGCTGGCATTACAGGCATGAGTCACTGCTCCTCACCAAAATGCGACTCACTTTTTTTTTTTTTTTTTTTTGAGACAGAGTCTCGCTCTGTCGCCCAGGCTGGAGTGCAGTGGTGCAACTGCAGCTCACTGCAACCTCTACCTTCCAGCCTCAAGTGATTCTCATGCTTTAGCCTCCTGAGTAGCTAGGATTATGGGCATGTGCCACAACGCCTGGCTAGTTTTGTATTTTTAGTAAAGACAGGGTTTCACCATAGGTGGCTAGGCTGGTCGCAAATTCCTGGGTTCAAGTGATCCACCTGCCTTGGCCTCTCAAAGTGCTGGGATTATAGGTGTGACCCACTGAACCCAGACAAATATACACAATATAATTTATTTAATAAGACAAAACAAAAAAACAGAATTCTATTCCCGGCAAAAACACTCCGTAGAAATGAAGGTGAAACAAAGATATTTTCAGATAAAAAGAAGCTAGAAGAACCTATCACAAAGACCTAAAATATAAGACACGTCAAAGTTATTTGGGCTGAAAGGAAATGATACCAGAGTAAAACCAAGTTTTTTGTTTTTTGAGATAGAGTTTCACTCTTGCTGCCCAGGCTGGAGTGCACTGGCACAATCTCTGCTCACTGCAACCTCTGCCTCCCAGATTCAAGTGATTCTCCTGCCTCAGCCTCCCAAGTAGCTGGAATTACAGGCATGTGTCATCACACCCGGCTAATTTTTGTATTTTTAGTAGAGATGGGGCTTCACCATGTAGGTCAGGCTGGTCTTGAACTCCTAACCTCAGGTGATCCACCTGCCTCGCCCTCCCAAAGTGCTGGGATTACAGGCTTGAGCCACTGTGCACCGCTGGGTGTTTGTTTTTTTGGGATGGACTCTCTTTTTTTTTGTTTTTTTGTTTTTTTTTAAGATGGGGTTTCACGATGTTGGTTAGGCTGGTCTTGAACTCCCAACCTCAGCTGATCTGCCCGCCTTGGCCTCCAAAGTGCTTGGATTACAGGCTTGAGCCACCACGCCCAGCCTGAGATGGACTCTCACTGTCACCCAGGCTGGAGTGCAGTGGTATGATCTTGGCTCACTGCAACTACTGCCTCTTGGATTCAAGTGATTCTCCTGCCTCAGCCTTCTGAGCAGCTGGGACTACAGGCGTGTGCCACCATGTCCCCGGCTAATTTTTGTATTTTTAGTAGAGAAAGGGTTTCACCATGTTGGTCAGGTTGGTCTCAAACTACTGACCTTGTGATCCGCCCACCTCGGCCTTCCAAAGTGCTGGGATTACAGGCGTGAGCCACCACACTGAGCCTTAATTTTGTATTTTTGGTAGAGACAGGATTTCACCATGTTGGTCAGGCTGATCTTGAACTCCTGACCTCGGGTGATCCACCACCTCAGCCTCCCAAAGTGCTGGGATTACAGGTGTGAGCCACTGCGCCCGGCTAAAATCTAGATTTTTAGAAAAGAATGAACAGCACTGGAAATGGTAAGTATCTAGGTAAAAGACCACTTTTTGATTTTTTGTTCTTTTTCTGAGACAGGGTCTTGCTCTGTTGCCCAGGCTGGAGTGCAGTTGTGTGATAATGGCTCACGGTAGCCTCAACCTCTCAGACTGAAGTGATCCTCCTACCTCATCCTCCTAAGTAGATGGGATTACAGGTGTGAGCCATCATGCCAGCTAAGTTTGTAGAAATCTTCTGCAGAGACGGGGTCTCACTGTGTTGCTCAAGCTGATCAGCTCACGCTGGTCATGAACTCCTTGGCTCAAATGATCCTACTGCCTTGGGTCACGGTCACCAAAGTGCTGGGATCACAGGAGCCAATCCTTTCTGATATTTTTCCATTTTGGTTTTTTATTTTTTTTTTGGAGACTGAGTCTCTCTCTGTTTTCCAGACTGGATGGAGTGCAATGGTGCAATCTTGGCTCTGCCATGGGGTTCAAGTGATTCTCCTGCCTCAGCCTCCTTAGTAACTGGGATTAAAGGCACATACCATCACACCTGGCTAATTTTTTTGTGCAGATGGGTTTTCACCATGTTGGCCAGAAAAGTCTTGAACTCCTAATCTCAGGTTATCTGCCCGCCTCGGCCTCTCAAAGTGCTAGGATTACAGGTGTGAGCCACCACGCCCGGAGTTTCTATTTTCTTGGGGCAATGAGTCTAGGAGTTTATCACCTGCTGTTTGAAGTAGCACCTCATAACTTCATTTTTCCTAAACTTGGTTTAATTAAATTCCAAGAGGGCCAAGAGCAGTGGCTCACGCCTGTAAACCCGGCACTTTAAGAGGCTAAGGCAGGAGGATCACCTGAGGTCAAGAATTTGAGACCAACCTGGCCAACATGGTGACACCCCGTCTCTACTAAAAATACAAAAAGCCAGTGGGCATGGTGGTGCACACCTATAATCCCAGCTACTTGGGAGGCTGAGGCAGGAAAATGACTTGAACCTGGGAGGAGGAGGTTGTAGTGAGTCGAGATCACACCACTGGACCTCATCCTGGGCAACAGAGCAAGACCCTGTCTCAAAAAAAAAAAAAAAAAGTCAAGGGGACCCCCATGTGAACAGAAAGGTTATGACACAGTTAAAGGAGAGGTCTGGTGTACAGCCGCATCTAGAGGAGCAGCACCTGCTGCAAGTGGCAGGCGGCCATCAGTGTTATTCAGTCTTCATTTCTGAAGGGCTAAGTTCCAACATTTAGTCGGCACTCCTTTAGTGACACCATTATCTAAAAAACAAACAAGGCTTTGGGAGGCCAAGTCGGGTGTATTGCTTCTTGAGGCCAGTTCAGGACCAGCTTGGCCAACATGGTGAAACCCCGTCTCCACTAAAAATACAAAAATTAGCCAGGCGTGGTGGTACATGCCTGTAATCCCAGCTACTCAAGAGGCTGAGGCAGGAGAATCACTTGAACCTGGGAGGCGGACGTTGCAGTGAGCCAAGATCGCACCACTGCACTCCAGCCTGGGTAACAGAGTTAAGATTCCATCTCACAAATAAATAAGTAAAAGTAAAAAGCAGGGCCGGGCGCGGTGGCTCAAGCCTGTAATCCCAGCACTTTGGGAGGCCGAGGCGGGTGGATCACGAGGTCAAGAGATCGAGACCATCCTGGTCAACACGGTGAAACCCCGTCTCTACTAAAACTACAAAAAATTAGCTGGGCATGGTGGCACGTGCCTGTAATCCCAGCTACTCAGGAGGCTGAGGCAGGAGAATTGCCTGAACCCAGGAGGCGGAGGTTGCGGTGAGCCGAGATCGCGCCATTGCACTCCAGCCTGGGTAACAAGAGCGAAACTCCACCCCAAAAAAAAAAAAAAGTAAAAAGCAAACAACAAGGGGCACATTTACAAATCTAGTGTATCCCAGTCCATGATGCTGGAAGTAGCCCCAGGGCCTGCACATGTGGCTGGGCAGACAAGACCGCACACACGCAGGGACGTGGCTGGGACCCATGTCCCCCCTCCCTAGGCCAGGGCAGCCACTCCATGACCTCGGCTCCTTCACTGCCCTGGCTATAGCCTGAGGCTCCAGCATGGTGGCAAGCCCCACGAGACACTGGTGGATGCAAGTCCTGCAGACACCAGCCCCCTCCCCCACCACACCTACCACACTTCACAGTCTGGGCAGAGACAGAGGGCCGAGCCCCACAGCAGCCCCTGATGCACCCTGCCATCTCTTCAACACGCTGCCCTGCTCCCTACCATCTGGAGAGCTCTCACTCAGAGCCCTGAACCTGCCCTTGGGAAACCTCTCCTGCCACACAGAAGAGTGTGTCCTCTTCTGACACTGTCCTGGGCCTCGGCACACATTGGGGCTGTCACAGCGCAGCATTCATTTGTTCATCAGACAGTTAAGAGGCATCTATCACATGCCACACTCTGTCCTCAGAGCTGGGACTCAGTGGTAACTAAATGAACCAAACAGGCAAAAATCCCTGCCTGCAGCAGCTGGCAGCATAGCAGCAGGTCTACTCCTCAGAAGACGTAAAGATCTCTAGAGGTTAAAGAAATAAGTGTGTTCTATTTCCATACTTCCAGGTACAATCTCAGTGTGCAGCAAATGTTTTATAAAAGAGCTGCTGTTGAACTCAACCTATTGCTGAGGAAAAAAGCATGGTGAACTTTGCAAGAACAGACTTGAAAACATCTTAAAAGGAAGCCTATTTTTGTTCTGTTTTAAATGTTTTACTATGTATTATGTGAAATGCAGAAATACATGCAAGATTTAAGTTATAATGCATAGTAATAAAATACACACCACGATCCCATCTCTAATTTAAAAACTGGAAAATTACCAATTACCTGGAAGTTCCGTTTTCCCCAAATATACTACCTTAAATTTAACATTATTCTCTCACTTCTAAAAAATTACCTCATGTTTACTGCCAGTAAAACACAGAAGTAACGTATCTTTGAAACTGCTAAAAAACAAACAAAAAAACCCCTCATGTTTATCCCTAAACACTATTTAATTTCTTGAGCTTAAAAAAACAGCCTAGCACTGTACTTGCTTTCCTGTGATCTGCTTTTCCTTTGAGACAGGGTCTTGCTATGTTGCCCAGGCTGGCCTCCAACTCCTGGGCTCAAGCGCTCCTCCCCCCTTCAGCCTCTGAATAGCTGGAACTAAAGGCAGGCAGCCTCGTGCCCAGCGTGATCTGCTTCTGAAACCCCTGTTTTTAAGATTCATCTACACTGCCGGGAATAGCTTCAATTCATTCATCTCCAGTGTGGACACATTCTATTCTGTGAATGGACCACAGCTGATCGATCCACTCTTCCACTGAAGGACATCTGGCTGTTCTCAGCTTCTGTTTCACCAAGTTACTCTGAACAGTCATGAGCGGTAGGCGCAGTGGGTAACAAGGGGCAGACAGCGTGGGGCTGAGGCAGCCACAGTGAGCACAGACACTGGCAGGAGTGGGCGACCGTCAACGGCAAACAAGCAACTGAGGCGGGAGAAGACACGCAGCACCCCCACTCCACAGGAAATGCAAATTAAACCACGGAGCACTACTTCTCGCACACCTATCAAAACTGCTTGAAAAATCGGCAGGCATGGTGGCGCGTGCCTGTAATCTCAGCTACTTGAGAGGCTGAGGCAGGAGAATCACTTGACCCTGGAGGCAGAGATTGCAGTGAACTGAGATCATGCCACGGCACTCCAGCCTGGCAAGAGAGAGGACTCCATCTCAAAAAAAAAAAAAAAAATAGTCCCAGCACTTTGGGAGGCCAAGGTGGGTGGGTGGCTTGAGGTCAGGAGTTCAAGACCAGCCTGGCTAACATGGTGAAATCCCACCTCTACAAAAAAATACAAAAACTGTGCATTTTTTGTATCATACCTACAGTCCCAACTACTTGGAGGCTGAGGCAGGAGAATCGCTTGAACCTGGGAGGTGCAGGTTGCGGTGAGCCAAGATTGTGCCACTGCACACCAGCCTGGGCAACAGAGCAAGACTCTGTCTCAAAAAAACCAAAAACCAAAAACATCAGTCAGGCCAGGCAGCGAGTGCCTATGGTCCCAGCTACTTGGGAGTTGGGAGGCTGAGGCAGAAGGATCACTTGAGCCCAGGAGGTCGAGGCTTCAATGTGCTGAGATCGCACACTGCCCTCCAGCGTGGGTGACAAAGCGAGACTCTGCCTCGAAATATTAATAATAAAGATAGGGCCGGGCGCGGTGGCTCAAGCCTGTAATCCCAGCACTGTGGGAGGCCGAGGCGGGTGGATCACGAGGTCAAGAGATCGAGACCATCCTGGTCAACATGGTGAAACCCCGTCTCTACTAAAACTACAAAAAATTAGCTGGGCATGGTGGTGCGTGCCTGTAATCCCAGCTACTCAGGAGGCTGAGGCAGGAGAATTGCCTGAACCCGGGAGGCGGAGGTTGCGGTGAACCGAGATCGCGCCATTGCCCCCCAGCCTGGGTAAAAAAGGCGAAACCCCGCCTAAAAAAAAAAAAAAATAATAATAATAATAATAATAAAGATAACATGGGTTTGTAGTTTACAGTCTGCCATTTCCTTTTCTAGTCAGTCACTTTTGTTGTAGTTTACAAAAATATCATCAGTCTGTGACACTGGAAATTTTAAAAACTTAAATCTGGTCTTTCAGCACAAACAGTTTAGGAAAAATCCTTCTGGTGTATACTTAACTTCTGGGTGACCAAGAATGAGCAAGCTCAGCCTGGCAAGTCGCGCCGACTACCCTCCAAGAACTGCACCAGTGGCCACTGCAGTTTAGGGCTCGCTGCCATTCCTGCAGCCTCAACCATGACTGGTACGGCCAGATCCTCCGGCACCCGCCTGGCCCGAGTCCTCATCCTCATGTGGACCGACAACGGTGAGCATCTCCATACGTTCTCTCTGCGGTGCCCCATGGACGTATCCAGGACACCGATGAGACACTGGTTACAAGTGTTAAAAGTACCTCTCAGTTCACAGTTCTTTCTTTACTTATAATGGTGTCTTTTGATGAACACAAGCTTTTTCCTGCAGCAAAACCATCTAACATAAACGTAGCATCTGAACCATTCAAGTGCACAGCACTGCTCAGCACAGGAACCTCGCTGCACCGCAGCTCTCCTCCAAGTCACCTTTGAGGCTGCTGAACATATCGAAGCCTTCTGAACCGATCCATCTGTTTTCCCTGGTTTTCGTTCAAGAAATCCTTTCTGCTCCTCAGGTCCTACACTATCTCTAACACTTGCTGGTCTGGGCGTGGCGAGAGGTACAGACCAGCTCCCATCTGTCTAAGTCCTGTCCAGCACCCCAGGTCCCAGGAGCACCCATAGAGCAGCCCATCTTTCCCTGGGACCCACAGGTGCCTCTGGCTGACTGCAAACCTCCACGTGGGAGGTCTATCAGGGGCTCTCCATTTTCAGCATCCTTTATTCGAAAACCTCTGAAATTATTTTACAAAAGCTACAATTCTGGTCGGGTGCAGTGGCTCATGCCTGTAATCCCAGCACCTTGGGAGGCCGAGCTGGCAGATCACCTAAGGTCAGGAGTTTGAGACCAGCCTGGGCAACATGGTGAAACCCGTCTCTACCACACATACAAAAATTAGCCAAATGTGGTGGTGCACGCCTGTAATCCCAGCTACTCAGGAGGCTGAGGCAGGAGAATTGCCTGAACCCGGGAAGCGGAGGTTGCGGTGAGCCGAGATCGCGCCATTGCACTCCAGCCTGGGTAACAAGAGCGAAACTCCATCTCAAAAAAAAAAAAAAAAAAAAAAAAAAAATAGTACTTAAAATGGTATTTTAAAACAAGCATTCAATTACGAAGCCCTGAAGGGTTTTAACAGCAATTATCAAGGTAACCCCTGTGAGTCATAGCACCTATGTGGTTCCCTAAGTTCCAAGCTGTAAGGACTGAACTCTCAGTGATGCTTTCGGCAGGAGACCAGAAGTCAGGCTTCTGATTATTGCCTCACTCTTCTCCCCAGCCTCCCACGGTCATCCTAAGATGTGGCTAGACAGGTGGCCTCGAAAGACACTGCCCGGTCAGGGTGGGGGGATGAAGAGCGCTGAGAAAGACATTCCAGGCCACAAAGATAACACATCCTGCAATGGACAGCCTGAAAATACAGAGGCTAAGAAGGCGGCTGTCAGGGCCAGCAATCCCAGCACTTTGGGAGGCCAAGGCGAGTGGATCACCTGAGGTTAGGAGGCTGAGACAGGAGAATGGCTTGAACCCAGGAGAAAGATGTTGCAGTGAGCTGAGATCGCCATACACTCCAGCCGGGCTGGGCAAGAGAGAGGCTCTGTCTCAAAAATAAATAAAAATACAAAAATTAGCCGGGCATGGTGGCGCACACCTGTAGTCCCAGCTCAGGAGTCTGAGGCAGGAGAACTGCTTGAAACCAGGAGACAATGTTGCAGTGAGCCGAGATCTCGACACTGTACTCCCGCCTGGGCGACAGAGAGACTCCATCTCAACGCTGTTAGGAGCCTTGGGGCAAGGGGAACAACTGTAGAAAGAACAATGTCTAAGGAGGGGGAAGAAAAGGGGAGGAAAAAACACCGAGAAGACAACAGGTGCTGCATATTGCTGTGGAGCGTGACAAAGTCACGTCACCTAAGGATACAAGGGAAACACGGAGGAACTACAAAGAGCGACAATCACACAGGACGGGGAAGACACAGGAGTGGGTATGTGTGTCAGCACCTCGGCATGGCAGAGCAGGGGCAGCTGCAAAGGAGCCCCAGCAAACACCTCCGGGAGAGACGGTGCAGATTGGGAGACGGGGCAGGACAGGCAGTGCAGATGGGGAGATGGAGAAGGGGCAGGGAGAGACGGTGCAGACGGGAAGACGGAGACTGGGCAGGGAGAGACGGTGCAGACGGGGAGATGGAGACTGGGCAGGGGACGGTGCAGACGGGGAGATGGAGACGGGGCAGGGAGAGACAGTGCAGACG
>NW_022437036.1:357503-371420 GCF_009761245.1 Sapajus apella
AGGGAGAGACGGTGCAGACGGGGAGATGGAGACAGGGCAGGGAGAGACGGTGCAGACAGGGAGACGGAGACAGGGCAGGGGACGGTGCAGACGGGGAGATGGAGACCAGGCAGGGAGAGACGGTGCAGACGGGGAGATGGAGATGGGGAGATGGAGAGATGGAGATGGGGCAGGGAGAGACGGTGCAGACAGGGAGATGGAGATGGGGCAGGGAGAGACAGATGGTGCAGATGGGGAGACGGAGCAGGGAACTACCTCTTTGCTTTAGATGCCCTTGGTTCATTCTATTGAGAAAAACTTTGCTAATAATATGAAAAATGAAATAAAATTGGCAATGTATTTAACCTGCTGGGGAAACTTAATTTAAAATCTGAGATGAACCATGTAGAAACTCACTGCCAGCTAGGCGCAGTGGCTGACGCCTGTAATCCCAGCACTTTGGGAGGCTAAGGCAGGTGGATCACGAGGTCAGGAGTTCAAGACCAGGCTGACCAACATGGTGAAACTTTGTCTCTACTAAAAATACAAAAATTAACTGGGCATGATGGCAGGCACCTGTAATCCCAGCTACTCAGGAGGCTGAGGCAGGTGAATCGCTTGAACCCGGGAGGCAGAGGTTGCAATGAGCCGAGATCTCGCCACTGCACTCCAGCCTAAGTGACAAGAGCGAGACTCTGTCTCAAAAAAAAAAAAAAAAAGTTATGACCACAATCCTACTGGCAATATCATATTTACTTAGTGACCTCTGCCCTGTTCATTCCGTGACTAATCAAATGGCACACCCATCCTGGCTGTGGCTTCCCCCACCGTACAGTGGACCGGAGGCTTCCACTGAGCGGACTGCAGAGCTGAAGCTTAAGACACAGACAGCGGAAAACCCACAGTGCATAAAATGCTACAGATGGTCGGGCGCGGTGGCGCATGCCTGTAGTCCCAGCTACTCAGGAGGCTGAGGTGGGAGGATCACTTGAGCCCAGGAGTTATGGGCTATAGTGCGCTATGCTGATTGGGTGTCCGCACTAATTTTTGGCATCAATGTGGTGACCTCCCGGGAGCAGGGGACCACCAGGTTGCCTAAGGAGGGGTGAACCGGCCCAGGTCAGAAATGGAGCAGGTCAAAACTCCTGTGCTGATCAGTAGTGGGATCGTGTCTGTGAATAGCCACTGCACTCCACACTCCAGCCTGGGCAACATAGCGAGACCCCGTCTCTTAAAAAAAAAAAAAAAAAAAAATTCTACAGATGGCATCTGGGTATTTCCAGCACTTCCAGTGGGAACCTACTCTGAAACGTAACTGATGGAAACGGCCCCAATTTTCTCACACTCACCCCCGGCCTAGGGCTGCTCTTAGAGAAATTCACCCAGGGGGATGGCTGGCCAGTACCTCCCGTGTGCGGGCTGTCCCTGGTGAAGCACACACAGGGTTTCAGAGTGCCTCTGTAACTATAACGAATGGCAAATGATTCCAGTGAGTCTAGTATGCAACCAAATATAAGGTGTAAAAATTAACCATGACAAGCCAACTGTAAAACATGCTAAATTTCAGAGGATGTTAAGTGTTAAAACACACGCAATGCACCTCAAAATTAAGACACTATGATCTGACAAAACCTGCAATAACATCTGTTTCATCTGCACAGCGGCTGCAGCTCAGCAAACACTCACCATGTGCCTCCATCTGCTAAAATGCTGAACAGAGCCCTTCCTAAGAGGCTTGTGAGACAGGCCTGGTCAAGCAGGTGGGAGGGTAGCTCTGGGGTCACCTGTCTGGGCTGCCATTTACAGGGACTCAGTGACCAGGCAAGTAACCCAACATCTCCCCATCTCAATCTCCTCTCTGTCAAACGGGGATTAAACAGTCAAGCGAGGTATGTCTGGGAGTTAGCTTGCGTACAGCAGTCAGACCTACGCCAGGCACACAGTAAACGTGAGCTATTACGATGATGATCTGCACTTTTCGCGAAGAAGACTGAGACTCAGGAAGGCTGAGTGACCTACCTGCGGTCACTGTGCTAGGAATCCATAGGGCTGGAACTCAAATCCAAGTCAGCTTCCCACGCACTGTACATCATCACTGATTCTCAGTATCCACTTCACAAAAGGTAATAATTCTTCTCTGTCCTGATCACAAATAACTTATTTTCTTGTACATCAAGAGTTTTCTGAATAAGGAACTACGTTGACCATTGTCATTTTATTTTATTTTAGAGACAGAGTCTCACTGTATCACCCAGGCTGGAGTGCAGTGGCTCAATCACAGCTCACTATAGCCTTGGCCTCCTGGACTCATGTGATCCTCCCACCTCAGCCACCTAAGTACGTAGTTGGGATTACAGGTGTGCAATCACCACACCTGGATAATTTTTTATTTTTTTGTAGAGGCAGGGTCTCCCTAAGTTGCCCAGGCTGGGCAAACTCCTGGCCTCGAGTAATCCACCTCAGTCCCCAATGTGCTGGGATTACAGGTGTGACCCATTGCACTGAGACCCTTGTCATATTTTTATTAACTAATTTATTAAGACAGGGTCTCTCTATCGCCTAGGATGGAGTGCAGTGGAGCAATCTTGGCTCACTGCAACCTCCACCTTCTGGGTTCAAGCAATTGCCCTGCCTCAGCCTCCCAAGTAGCAGGGATTATAGGTGCATGCCACCACACCCGGCTAATTTTTGTATTTTTAGTAGAGATGGACAGGGTTTCGCCATATTGGCCAGGTTGGTCATGACCTCCTGACCTCAAGTGATCCACCCTCTGCAGCCTCCCAAAGTGCTGGGATTACAGGTTTGAGCCACCGTGCCCAGTCTCATATTTTTAAATAAAAGTAAAATAAGTACATATATAGACAAAGTTTACAAAGCTAAATACATGTTTTGTTGACTATATTTTATTCTCGGCTTGAAGACATATTCATTATTGTTGCATAGCAAAGTATTTTCCTTTTTTTTTTTTAGATGGAGTCTCACTCTGTCGCCCAGGCTGGAGTGCAGTGGTGCAATATCAGCTCACTGCATCTTCCGCCTCCTGGGTTCAAGCGATTCTCCTGCCTCAGCCTCCCGAGTAGCTGGGATTACAGTTACACGCCACTACACCCAGCTAATTTTTGTATTTTTAGTAAAGACGGGGTTTCATCATGTTGGCCAGGATGGTCTCGATCTCTTGACCTCATGATCCACCTGCCTCAGCCTCCCAAAGTGCTGGGATCATAGGCGTGAGCCGCGCCTGGCCAAAAATACTTTCCTTAATTTAAAAAAAATCCTGGGCCAGGCACAGTGGTTCATGCCTGTAATCCCAGCACTTCGGGAGGCCAAGGCAGATCACCTGAGGTCAGGAGTTCAAGACCAGCCTGGCCAACATGGTAAAACCCCACCTCTACTAAAAATACAAAAATTAGCTGGGCTCGGTGGCACACACCTGTAGTCCCAGCTACTAGGGAGGCTGTGGAAGGAGAATTGCTTGAACCCCGGAGGTGAAGATTGCAATGAGCTGACATTGCACCATTACACTCCAGCGTGGGCAATAAGAGCCAGACTCCATCAAAAAAGAAAGAAAGAAAGAAAGAAAAATCCACCACGTGTGGTAGCTCACACCTGTAACCGCAACTACTTTGGAGGCTGAGGCAGGAGAGTCACTTGAAGCCAAGAGTTCAAAGTGAAACCATGTCTCAAAAAACATGAAAAAAATTAGCCAGGCATGGTGGCATGCACCTGAAATCCCAACTACTCAGGAAGGTGAGATGGGAGGATCACTTGAGTTCAAGGCTGCAGCGAGTGGTAACTGCACCACTGTACCCTCGCCTGGGCAGGAGAGTGAGACCCTGTCTCTAAAAACAAAAAAATCCAGCTGGGCACGGTGTCTCACACCTGTAATCCCAATACTTTGAGAGGCCGAGTCGGGTGGATCACTTGAGGTCAGGACTTCAAGATTAGCATGGCCAACACAGTGAAACCCCATCTCTACTAAAAATACAAAAATTAGCTGGGTGTAGTGGTGCATACCTGGAGTTCCAGCTACTCGAGGGGCTGAGGAAGGAGAATCACTTGAACCCAGGAAGTGGAGATTGCAATGAGCTGAGATTGTGCCACTGCACTCCAGCCTAGGTGACAGAGCGAGACCTCATCACACACACACCAAAAAAGAAAAAACAAAAATCCCCGCACAGTTTATTAAGTTGACTTATTGTCCTTTGCCTTTTAAAAACATAGAAGTCGGTTTAAGGCTTTAGGGGGAGGTAGCTGTCAGTCAGTTGGACAGTTGTTCTGGAGTCCAGGGTAAAGACCACTAGCCCACGCCAGGAACAGCATTAGTAAAATTCTGCCTAGTTATCCTAAACTAGAGCAGGTTCACAAGGATGCCCATGCCATGAACACCTCTATGCATCTCAATCCACCCACCTGGAAATAAGACATACTAAGAGGCAGCTTGACCAGTTGCCTATTCAAGGCCACTTCAGATTCTACGTGAGTTACAGTGCCCTCATCTTAAACCATTTTCATAACATGAATTAAGCAGTGCTTACACCAGAGAGAAGGATGCTGTGCATCCGTCTGTTGGTGACAATCGGTTGGGGTGACCCAACCCGCAGGATGATGCAAGAGAAACAGCCCCAACAGAAACCGTACAGTAAGGGGTAATTTGGGGGGGAAAAAAAGGTAATTTTGTAAATTCTGTGTTGTCATTTTAACATGTATGATGGCATTACTTGTGCTTATTCGTTAATATTATACCTTTATATGTGAGAATCTAAAAAACTGTTTAAGACCCACCCTGTAAGGTTAAATCTCCAGTGATCCAGGAAAAGAAAAGAGAGAAAAAAAAAAAAGACCCACCCTGCAAGGCTCTCCTGGGGATTATGGCGAATGGGTATTAGGTAACCTTGTCCCAGAATGCCTGTTCAACAAACCCCAGTTTGTCTCACTTCAGAGTGTTTGCTATTTGGACGTGGGGTATTCTCTTTTTCACCCCACTGCAATTTCCGCCTCCCAGGCTCAAGAGATCCTCCCACCTCAGCCTCTCAAGTAGCTGGGACTGCTGGCATGCACCACCATGCCCAGCTAATTTTTGTATTTTCTGTAGAGATGGGGCTTCCTTCTGTTGCCCACGCTGGTCTAAAATTCCTAAACTCAAGAGATCTACCAGTCTCAGCCTCCCAAAGTGTTGGGATTACAGGCTTGAGTCACTGCGCCCAGTCCAAATTTTAAAAATTTCTATGTGAAGAGGCTTATTAAAAGTTTGAGACGAGTCAGTGAGGTGGTGCATGCCTATGGTCTCAGCCAAGGGTTAGGATGAGTCTAAGCTACTGAGACTGTAGGCACGCACCACCATGGGAGGCCGAGGCAGGAGGATCAAGTCCAGGAGTTCAAGGCCAACCTGGGCAACATATGAGGAGGCCCCATCTCTACAAAAATTAAAACATTAGTCAACTGTGGTGACACACCCCTAAAGTTCCACTTACTTGGTAGGCTGAGACAGGAGGACTGCTTGGGCCTGGGAGAATGCAGTGAGCTGAGACTGCACCACTCCACTCTGACCTGGGCAAGAGACAAAGTCAGACCCTGTTGTAAAGAAAAAAAAAAAAAGGATGGATACAGCCCAGGTAAAGCCTTTATGTGAATACAGATTCTTTTTCAATTAATTTAAAATACAGTCATTGGCTGGTTTTGTGCATTTTTAAAAGTCCATTTATGCTGGGCTCGGTGGCTCATGCCTGTAATCCCAGCACTTTGGGAGGCCAAGGAGCGCAGATCATCTGAGGTCGGGGTTTGAGACCAGACTGACCAACATGGAGAAACCCTGTCTCTACTAAAAATACAAATTAGCCAGATGTAGTGGCACATGCCTGTAATGCCAGCTACTTGGGAGGCTGAGGCAGGAGAATCGCTTGAACCTGGAAGGTGAGTTGAGATCGCGCCACTGTACTCCAGCCTGGGCAACAAGAGCAAAACTCCATCTCAAAAAAACAAAAATGAGCCGGACACGGTGGCTCACACCTGTAATCCCAGCACTTTGGGAGGCTGAGGCAGGTGGATCTCCTGAACTCAGGAGTTCAAGACCAGCCTGGCCAACATGATGAAACCCCATCTCTACTAAAAATACAAAAAAAATTAGCCAGGCATGGTGGCAGGAGCCTGTAATCCCAGTGACTCAGGAGGCTGAGGCAGGAGAATTGTTTGAACCTGGGAGGCAGAAGTTGTAGTGAGCTGAGATCACGCCATTGCACTCCATCCTGGGCAACAAGAGTGAAACTCCACCTCAAAAAAAAAAAAAATCTATTTATAACAAGAAATTTATTATTTTTTAAGAGACAAGGCCTTGCTTTGTTGCCCAGCGTGGACTCAAACAACCCTCCAGCCCCTGCCTCCCAAGCAGCTGAGACCACCAATGCATGCCACCACACCAGGCTCATAAGAAATTTCATATTTTAAAGAACACATCAAGAGAGAACTAATAAAATTTATTGCAACTGATAAAAATTTAAAATCTCAGATTTTAATAGCAAGCCCTATTGCAGTAGCTAAATTAACACCAAAATACTACATTAAAATGCCCTGTGAGCAAAGGGAAAAAGACAGACACTGCATGAAGAATACAAGCTTGGCAACAGATGACAAACATTACAGTCTGTGCTCCTGGACCCAGAATTTCTCTCATTACTTGTCTTAGGGAAACCCTCTTACAATAAAAGACGAGCCTATTTAATAAAGAAAAACCCAATGGGACTGCCTACCAAAAAAATCAAACATTTGCTCTGCTACTCCTCCCTACCAATAGCAGGAGAAAAATAAAGGCCAGGCAGTGGTGCACACTTTCTCTGCTGACACAGTCACTCCTCCTGCCAGGCACCTGCAGCCCAGGCAGAGGTTGAAGCCTCTGACCTGGGCTCACCTCCATTCTGAGACTGATGTGACGCGCCTGGACTGGACCCCTAGCACCTGCATTCAGTCAGAGGAGAGGGATCTGACCTGGGCTGGCCTCCATTCTGAGACTGATGCGGAGCACATAGACTGGACCCGCATTCAGCTCCCACTTCTTCAAGGGTTAGAGTAAGACGGGATATTTCTGCTGTTTCACTAGAACGCATTTCCACTCTACCTGGTGAAAAAGTACAGGCACAGGGCAGGGAGAACTCTCCTGGACGTCAGTCACACTCTAAAGACGGCAAGGAGGGCAGGGCACAGCCGATGGGGCTGGCAAATCCATTCCATCTTCCAAGCTGCCAGAATCATAATTTCATAACCAACAGGGACAGAATGCCTCAGAACACAGGTCAAGCACAGTAGCTCAGGCCTGTAATCCCAGCAATTTGGGAGGCTGAGGTGGGCAGATCATCTGACATCAGGGGTTCGAGACCAGCCTGACCAACATGGCAAAAACCCTGTCTCTACTAAAAATACAAAAATTAGCCAGGAATTACAGGTGCTGGTGGGTACCTGTAATTCCAGTTACTCAGGAGGCTGAAGCAGAAGACTCAGTTGAACCTGAGAGGCAGAGGCTGCAGTGACCCACAATCGCACCACTGCACTCCAGCCTGGATGACCAAGCAAGACTCCGTCTCAAACAAACAAAGAATGCCTTGAACATGGCAATGCAGACACTGCATGACTCCAGACACTTCATCTCAAAATGATCATTTCTGCTGATAATACACGTTCAAAGTAGAATACTAAAAAGGACAATAAAATTATAAACTCATGAAAAATCAGGTTCATTCTTATCCACATTCAACGATACTCACTAAGCACTCATGACACATCACAAAATTTATAAATATCAGTCATGTTTAATATGTCAAGAATAAATGACAAAGTTCTCTGGCACAGAAATAAGTTTTTCAAACCATTCATGTGTGTTGTTTTTTTTTTTTTTTTTTTTTTTTTAGATTGGGTTTCGCTCTTGTTTCCCCGGCTGGAGTGCAATGGCGCGATCTCGGCTCACCGCAACCTCCGCCTCCTGGCTTCAGGCAATTCTCCTGCCTCGGCCTCCTGAGTAGCTGGGACTACAGACACGCACCACCATGCCCAGCTAATTTTTTGTAGTTTTAGTAGAGACGGGGTTTCACCATGTTGACCAGGATGGTCTCGATCTCTTGACCTTGTGATCCACCCACCTCGGCCTCCCAAAGTGCTGGGATTACAGGCTTGAGCCACCGCGCCCGGCCCCATTCATGTAAAATGTAGAACAATTTTGGAACAAAGTTAAATTCTAGCATATGCAGGTCTGTCCTGAGGAGGGGATTACTGATCAGGACAAAACTTCCTTTTTATTTTTTTGAGAGTGTCTTGCTCTGTCGCCCAGGCTGGAGTGCAGTAGCGCAACTGTGGCTTGCTGCAGCCTCAACCTCCCAGGCTCAGGTGATCCTACCACCTCAGCCTCTCAGGAAGCTGGGACTATAGGTGCCTGCCACGACAGCCAGCTAATTTTTGTACTTTTAGTAGAGACAGGGTTTTGCCATGTTGGCCGGGCTGGTCTTGACTCCTGGACTCAAGCAAACCGCCTGCCTTGCCCTCTTGAAGTGCTGGGATTACAGGCATGAGCCACTGCACCAGCCCAGAATTTTCAGAGATATGTCCCAAATCTGGTCTGAGTACTTCTTTCTTTAGTAAATGAGATGCTGGCCAGACACAGTGGCTCACACTAGTCATTCTAACATTCTGGGAGGCTGAGGCAGGAAGATCACTTGAGTCCAGGAGCTCAAGACCAACCTGGAGCCAGGCACAGTGGCTCACACCTATAATCCCAGCACTTTGGGAGGCCAAGGTGGGTGGATAACCTGAGGTCAGGAGTTCAAGACCAGCCTGGCCAACATTGCAAAACCCTGTCTCTACTAAAAATACAAAAATTAGCTGGGTGCTATGGCAGGCGCCTGTAATCCCAGCTACTAGGGAGGCTGAGGCAGGAGAATCGCTTGAACCCAGAAGGCAGAGGTTGTGGTGAGCCGAGATCTTGCAACTGCACTCCAGCGTGGGCAAAAGCATAAGACTACATCTCAAAAAAAAAAAAAAAGAGAGAGAGAGAAAATGCAATGCTGTCCTAATTTCTGCAACTTCAATGTGAAATATCAATGCTCACAAAACTCATAAAGGTTAAAAATTGTTAAAACAATTTTTTCTTTTTTCTTTTATTTTTCTCTTTTTGTTAAAACAATTTTTACTTCTAATGACCTTAAATGTCTCCCATGTACCAGTAAAACAAAACACACTTCCTCATTTACACACAACACAGGGAAGTTAATGCAAAGGGTGAGGAGAGACAAAATCTACACTAAAGGTTGCTGGGTAATCTAATCCTTAAATCTTCTGGGTTGAATTGCCTGTGACTGATAACAGACTAGCTGGTAATCCTCTTCAGGGATGTCATTACCTGAGGGGTCCTGGCAAGGCAGTCCCAGATCCAAGATTAGGGGAAGCATTTTCATAAAACAAGAGTATAACCGTTTTTCAGCATCTCTGTCACTTCTATTTAGGAAGCAGGTGATGAGACACCTTTCCATTTATTGTCTCCTCTTCTCTCCCAGCAGGCAGGCAGGGGAGGCACCACTACCCTCATTTTACAGAATGCAGTGGCTCGGCGACAGAGCAGTCCCAGTCATGTGAGCCCTGGTCTTGTCCTCCTTTAGGAAGGAAGGTCCAGCACAGAGTGTCCTGCCACAGTGGGAAGACCTATTCCACGCTCCCTGGACACATCTCAGGACTTTGCAGCATGAGAATGTTCTCATCAGAACATCAAAATGAGCCTCGTTTTAGAACCATTACAGTTTTTTTTTTTTTCTTTGAGACAGAGTCTAGCTCTGTCGCCAGGCGCCAGACTGGAGTGCAGTGGCGCAATCTTGGCTCACTGCAATCTCTGCCTCCCAGGTTCAAGCAATTCTCCTGCCTCAGCCTCTCAAGTAGCTGGGACTACAGGTTCGTGCCACCACGCCCAGCTGATTTTTTTTTTTTTAAGTAGAGACAGGGTTTCACCATGTTGGCCAGGATGGTCTCCATCTCTTGACCTCGTGATCTACCCGCCTCGGCCTTCCAAAGTGCTGGGATTACAGGCGTGAGCCACCGCGCCCGGCCAGAACTACAGTTTTAACCTCCCACTTGGAGATACCGGGGTGTCAGGGCCTCTTCTCCACCTCTCGTGCCAGACTGAGTCATCACGGTTCATTTCTCCACAGGTGGCTTCTTCTAACCCGGCCCAGGGATCTATTGCCTCACTGGAGAAAAGCTGCTTTCATCTGCTGACACAGTACTCCTAACTGGGTATCAGTCACCTTACTGCCTGATTTAGATAAAATTCTACCTTATCATCGCTCCCTGCCCCACTGCATTTTAGTCATTGATTCAACAAGCAGCTATTGAACTGCTATACTCCAGGCATACATGTGGGCATCTCGCATCTGCGCTCTAAATATAACACAACCAGCACCTTGTACAGGGCTCTTCCTGGTGGTGCCAGGGAGGTGGTCAACAAATACTTAGAAAAAACCTGGTCTAGAGAAGACCTGACTTCAAGTTCCAGGTCTGACGATTAACAGGGAGACCCTGAGCAAAGGTGCTGGTCACGGAGGTAGCTGTACAACCGAGCTCGGCGGCATCCAACCTCCACACGCGAGGGGAACTGAGGAACAAAAATAACTGAGAAACATACAGCATCTGTTCAATCTCCGAACCACGTAAATACAAGCGTCTTCAGGGATGCAGGGAAGCCCTGAAGCCCACTCACTCCGCGTTAACATGGGCAGCGGTGGAGGCTGTGGGAAGAACTCTGGAGTCTGCGAGTCACTAGCAGGCTCTGCTGCGCTGCCACAGCACCACAGCTGATGGGCGTCATTCTAAGTGGATCAGCAACAGTCATTCTCAGGGAGTTCTCCTGAGAGAACTCCAACAGAGTACTCCAAATGTCACAACAGAGTACAAGGACTAGTGTGTAGGGTTTTTCCTGGTATTCATGGACAAAATTTCTAAAAGCATTATTACCAGTGGCAGATCTTTTTTTTTTAATTATTTCTTTCATTTTTTTGAGACTGGGTCTTGCTCTATCGCTCAGGCTGGAGTGCAGTAGTGAGATCTCGGCTCACTACAACTTCTGCCTCCGGGGTTTGATTCTCCTGCTTCAGCCTCCTGAGTAACTGGGATTACAGGTGTGCACCACCACACCCAGCTAATTTTGTATTTTTAGTAGAGACAGGGTTTCACCATGTTGGCCAGGCTGGTCTAAAACTCCTGACCTCAAGTGATCAGCCCACCTTGGCCTCCCAAAGGGCTGGGATTACAGGCGGGAGCAACCGCCCCCAAACAGATCTGACTTTTTAGAAATGTTTTAACTTCTTCATAGAATAATAAGAAAAAAAAAGAAAAAGAAAAAAAATAGAAACGTTTTAACTTTGAAATAATTATAGATTCAAAGTTGCAAAAAAAGATTTACAAAGGTCCCATGAACCCTTCCAAGCCACCTCTTAGCTGGCTGTCTTTCCCCAGTGGGCAGGTGAGAGCTGGTGGCTCTCTGTCCTGAGGGCCTACATTCCAGGAACCCTTACCTCTGCCTGCTCAGTCCTCACCCATAACAACTTTCATGTGACAAGGCCAGCACCACACACAGCTGCTGCTAAACTCCTCACGTTCATTCACTGAACAAATATTTACTGGGCCCAGACCATGTGCCAGCAGTTGCTCTTTTCACAAAATAGTCTCTTCATGGACCTCACCTCATAGTAAAATATTAAGAATGATAAATGCGTTAAACAGGACATTACTAGGATTCAGTGCTGCGGAAAAATTAGGTGAGGAAGGGAGACAGGAAGTTAGGTGGCACTGTAAGCAGGTAGTCACCAGGCATTCCAAGAAGATCCAAGGACAGAGCATGTGCGTCTGCTCAGAACTAGCAAGGAGGCCGCTACGGCAGGTAGAGAGTGAGTCGGGGGCCACAGTCAGAGGGTGGGTGGACTCAGATGCTGCAGGCTCATTAACACCATTGCCAGGGATGTCCACCAGAGGCCACACAACCAGCCAACCAGAGCAGGCCCCTCCAGCTCTCTGCTGGGCCAGAAGCCAGCTGGAGCCACGCTGAGTCCTACAGCACCGACACAAGCGAAAAGGGAACCATGAAACTTCCCGGGAGCCCTCAGATCCAGGCTTCTAATTTCATCTACCGTTTGACAGATTACTCATTCTTGAAACTCAGCGCGACATTTTTAAAAAAGAGAAGCAAATAAACGAACATTAAACCTCAAAAGCTTTGGGTAAAGTTTTGCCTTCAAGTAACCATGACAATAGATGGAGCAATCTAACTTTGTCATTAGAATAGGTTTTTCTAAGCCGACAAATAGGGGCAGAAGTATCCAACCACCACCGAATCTTCCCAACCAAGCCTAAGCCGGAAAACAAAAAATAAAGCTGAAATTTTTGCTTCCTTTTCCTGTATGACACAACTGAATGAATTTGAGAAATCATGGCTTCGGCACACGAAAAAGAGTCTTTAATCCAGACACTTGACACCAACAAGTTAGAACCTGAACGGATGAGTTCCTAATACTCTCTCCTTAAGAGTTCAATATAAAGCATGGCTAAAAACGTTTTTAAAAAGCGGATAAAACAGGTTTTTTTCTTACAAACCAAACGCTTTTTGGAATTTACAACATCTGAAAGATTAATTTGCGGTGCGTTAGGGAACAATTTTCAATTCCCTGAGCTATAAGCACAACGACCCAGAAACTAAATTATCCGTCTCCCTACAACCAGCGCCGCTTCAGCTTGTCGGGTCGCCCCGCGGGAGGGGGAGACCCCACGGGAGGGGGAGACCCCACGGGGTCGGGGGCGGGCGCGGGCGCGGGCGCGGGGACCTGGGGAGGGGAGGAGGCGTCCCGGGCCCGGCAGATCGGGCCCGGCAGATCCGCGGGGAGCGCGGCCCCCGCCCCCACCGCGAGGCGCGGCGCTCAGACCCCCGGCCCGGCCGGCTCCCGCAGCCCCGGCGCCGACCTTCCCGCGCCCCCGCCCCGGCCCGGCCCGCCTCAGGCCGCGGCGTCGCAGCAGCTCCGGCCCCGAGCGCCCGCGCGGGACCGGCCCGGGGGTCGCCGCCATTTCCGGCTTTGGCGCGCCGCCCCCGCCCCCACCCGCGCCCGCGCCCGCGCCCCCGCCTCCGCCCGCCCCGGCCTGACGTGGGCCGACCTGACGAGGGCCGGCCCGCCCGCCCGGCCCGCAGCGAGCTCACCTGCCCGTCCGCCCGCCCGCCCGCCCTCCCGCCGGCTCCGCTCCCCGCTCCGCGGCGCTGCTGGGCAGCGGCCGACGCACTCCTCAGTCTGGAGACCCCGGGCGGCGGCGGCGGCGGCGGCGGCAGAGGGCGCGGGTGCAGCACCGGCAGCGACAGCGACAGCGGAGACGCGCACGCTCACGCACGCACCCGCACCGGCGCGCGCGCTCCCGGAGGGACGTGGGCTCCAGCGGGTCGGAGCCGCGGGCGGGACTGGCTGCGCGTGCGCTCAGAGCGCCGAGCGGAGGCTCCGCCCACGGGGGGGCGGAGCCCCGAGTGACAGCCGGGGCAGAGGCGACGGACAGAGGCTCCGCCCGTGAGTGGGCGGGGTTAGCGGTGCCTGTTATGGGGCGGGACCAAAGCACGGGGGCGGGGCCAGCCCTCCCAGTCTTCTCTTGGCCGCAGGTGGGCCCTGGGCCCCGGGTGGGCTGGCACGTGCTGCAAGGAACCGCGTAGAAAGGGAGGTCCAGGGCTTGCTGGTCTTGCAGTTGAGTTTACTTAGCGCTTTAAGACTGAGAAGACGGGCCGGGCGCGGTGGCTCAAGCCTGTAATCCCAGCACTTTGGGAGGCCGAGGCGGGTGGATCACGAGGTCAAGAGATCGAGACCATCCTGGTCAACATGGTGAAACCCCGTCTCTACTAAAACTACAAAAAATTAGCTGGGCATGGTGGCGCGTGCCTGTAATCCCAGC